>NC_090447.1:1018841588-1019156311 GCF_031143425.1 Pleurodeles waltl | reverse complement strand
GCGCATATTACTTATTTATTATTTCATGTGTCTTAAATATGCGTGCATTATGTAAATAGGTATGATAACAAATACACGATTTATAGTACTCTCTAAAGCACAATATTTTAACATACTGCGCACAAAAGGAAATTATTATTAAATTTGAGCATTGTGTATTAGAGAGATCGATCTTCATGCCAAATACAAAGTTCAAAGTTATATTGGAAGAACCCCTTTGAGACACCGTAATAATTATTACATCCGCATCAGACAGCAAATAACATTTAAAGGTCATGTTTGCATTTTTTCCTTGAGGAAAAAATAATATTTTACTTTCCCTTCTATACAATTTCTGGTTCCTCAAAACAATAAATATGTCAAAATCAAAACGCACTAATTAACCTTTAAAACAACGTTCCATTCTTCTTTACATCAAATGTATATATCTCTCTCTATATATATATATATATATATATGTATATATATATATAAAATATTCTGTGCTGTTGAAGAATAAGCACAAAATACGTATATTAAAATCGCCATACTCTTACCCAACAGCAAAGCATTTTTATCAGTTTTCAGGCTTTGTTGATAACAAGAAGAGATATTTGAATTATCAGCAATTCATTTATGATTACTGCCAAGTATTTTTCTTAGAAACTCTGAAGGCTGTTTTCAGCTTTATTAAATTGTGCCCTTGTTCCGATGACCTGTCCTTGAAACTCATGATCTATTTCCCTTGACGATTAATGGTTGTCAGGTTCTATACTCAACTGTCTGAAATATTTCCAAAGAGAAGTGAATCGATATATATATGTGTGTTTTACTTGGTACATATTTGGTTTGATCTCTGCTATAGAGAGCTTCAATACATTCTTTCACATAAACGTGCACTTCGGTAACAAAGCGTGCTTCTTTCAATATTTAAAAGCCAAACATTTGCACATCTTATATTCAGATGTCATATGCCCGATTTTGTTACCCTTTTTCAATCTTTAGATCTCATTTTTTAATTTCTGCAAAATTCGCCCATCGTCACGTTCACATATATATGATTGTACAAAGAACATCTCAGACGCAAGAAACCTGGGATTTACTAAAGAAATACGCAAAGCAAAGGTGCACACTTTATAATCAAAGGTCACTTGATCGTCTGTGGTATTGGCAGAGTTGTTTGTCAAAATATACAAAAACAAAAAAGTTGCGTTGGGCATTAATTGACCCCAGGAGGGTGACCCACCCTCTTGCCAGCCAAGCAGGGGATGACCTCTGCTCGATATTGGAGGACCTTCCACCATAAAAAGAGATCTCCACTTACTGTGGATGTTTCTGTTGTAATTGGAGTTTCTCCGTTTGTTTTAATGAAACAAACTGCCAGAACGTGTGTTTCATTTGAAAAATCAAAAATGTGATGTAATGCCCAAGCAGCCTTCCTCCTCCACTTTGGGACCATAATTTATTTTCACAGCCTCTGTTTGCCACAGATGGTATCACACATAGAGGTAGGTATAATGAGTGACAGTCAACCTACTCTCAATTGGGTATGACAAGTGTCACTTGTCGCCTGGTGGGCCATAGGCAGACAAGTCTCCAGGTCCAAATCTGACTTTTGCAAAACCAGGAGAGGTTTCACCATTGTAAACCGGGGCATTCCCTAACTCTAAGGAAGGTGGGTAAAGTGTAAATTTTGTGTGAAAGGAGCACAACTAATTTATGTTTGGGCTTTCACTTTGGTAAACCATATATTATCCCCATAGACGCACATTTTTTCTCGGTAGAAGGACTATTTTATAAATGCTGTGGATTGCAGGTCCCTTGATTTCTTCCTTAAAGATAAAACATACATCCACAGTGAATGTACAGACGATTTGTCACTCAAGTGGATGTTCCACTAGAATGACAAATATTTTCTATTCGGCTACTTTACGTTTGCTTCAGTTGTCTGATATCTTTTCAGAGACTCTCTTAAGAAGAGGTATTCTCTCCTGCTGTTTCTAGAGTAACCAACTTGCTTGTCCCACTGAAGACAATACAAGGGGGATTCAGTTAATTAGGGTGCACACCTAGAAAGAGGAATATTCCTCTAACAATTGTTTTTGTGCAAGAAGGTACCCATTTCTGCACAAAAACAATCCTGCTTGTAACTCCAGCACCCTTTTGCCATGGCGCAAATGTATGTAAGGTGAGGTAACACCAGGTTAGTGTTGGCACTGTACCCTCTAAGAAACCTGTGGTACCCTCTAGGGTGAATAATAAACAAAACAAAACAAGTAAAAGTACACCTGGGGGTTATAAGGTATACCGGTAATAAATCCTTGTATGCAACCCATTTTTCTGTCTAAATGATAGTCTATAATTCATATTGTGTAAATGGTCGTGCATCGGTCATAGCATAGACCCTATAGTGACCTTTAGCTCTTCAACAATAATTTATCCAATGTCCAAATAATGAATTCTCTACAGCCATTAGTCCTCTTGTTCAATTTGGTCTGTAGTAATACTTCATTTTATACATATAGAGAAAAATGCTTTTGAGTGCAGTTTTTCATCCCTTTAGCCTACAAAGACCAGTGATCTATCAAAGTGTGTGTGGGGGGGGGGGAGTAAACTGTGTGGGAAAATGAATTCTCCAAGTTCCCAAAAGATATATGTACCATTTATGGATAATCTAGAACTTTCATATTTCTTTGTCTCAGCTTAGGATCAGACCCAGGCCTTTTCACCCTTCTTTGCCAGGTTAATTACATTTCTTTCCAGCAGTAGGATCAAAGGCAGTCCCAGACAAAATGAGCAATTTGCAATGCTTCACTCAGCTCCTGAGAAGAAATGGGGTGGGACAGAAGGATCTGTATCAATCAACCAATTAAACACCTGTCACACTATAGCACTGATGACACCATTTTGAAAAGTCCCACCCTACTGTGCAAGGGGGTTAGGACAGGGGTGGAGAGGTAGCATTTTACCATGGGATATACTAAGGGTGCTGGCTTCTGAAATCTTCCTCTCCCCTTTAAAAACTCTTGCACAAGGTGGAGACACTCTCTTGCTTGGTAATTTTACTGCACTTTGCTGCTGGACCATGGGACCTCAATAAAGAACTGGAAGGAGAAACCCCTTGGTGTCCTGAAAGGACTAATGACTCTGCCCAGTTGACCCTAGAACCAGTAGGTCTACTCAAGGGCCAATGAGGCTGGCTTCCTTACACAGCCCTAAGAACCAGTTGGGGAAAAGCCCTGGCATTGTGCTCCCAGAACGCAAGATCAGGTAGAAGGTTGGCCCAAGGAGCGAGGAAAACCAGCTCTTAGAATACTGCACAACTTTGCAGCTGAGGAGCTTTTGCTGTAAGGACACTACTGGCTACACCTCACCATCAGGAGTATAATGAACCCACAATTGCCAAAATTGGCCCAACAAGGTGCTAGCTACTGCATTTTAAATCTTGGCAACCTATTAGCCAATGAAGCACGTTTCTTTATTTATCCCCTGGGTGGTTGTGGGACAGGACTGGCATGTGTGTTAGTGTAGAATTCAACTAATGTTTAATTTAGAGAGGGGATGTGTGTGGTGCTACCTCCCCTGACTCTATTGGCATGAGGACCCAAGCCGCTCAGCCATTTATGCAAAAAGGGGGTTGGGACCTCATCCCTGACCCCCAAAACTAAGGAGAATGTGGGGCGTGCCATTGCTCCTCTACCAATGGTGATGGCCTTACTCCCATTCCCTCTACCCATGTCTGGTGGGGGGTAGCAGGGAAGCCACCAACTAAGACGCCACCCTGCCTGCAGTATCGGGCAGGGAGATGGAAGCTGCCAACTTCTGTGGCGCCACTCAGAGGTGCACGATGTACGGGAGCAGGCCGAGCAGCAAAGGGTAGACTCCTTCGACTGCCCATGTTGAATGGAGGCCTAGGGGAGCCCTGGTTGGAGTAGTCACCCCCCAAAAAGGAGAAAACAAAAGCAAGTTTTACTGCTCCCACAGCACAGCTGAAGACCCTTTAATAAAATATTCACTGCTCCCTGAGGAGAACCTTATAATTCCATAAAAGGTCTGTCTATTTGCCTACTTTTCCCTTTACATGTGGTGGCTCCAGGATTGTAGTTCTTTTTGCATTTGTCACCCCAAGTGGGAAGGGTATGCCCAGATGTGGGTCCCGTACTCACTATGCCACCAGAGTCAAGCTAGCCTGGCTGAAGAGGGGTGATACCCCGAAACTGGTCCCAGGATGGTTGTTTCTGGTCCTGGGAGGACCTGGCCTGGCAGTTCAGGCTGGACTGTTCCCATGGGGAAGAGAGTCAAGACTGATTTGCATATGGCTGGGTCCAAACTGGAATGGCACGGTGAGCAAAAAAACTGATGGATTAAACCCAGATCTGAGACTGGGGATGAATGTTTGATTTGGTCTACATTCCGTCCATCAACTGTTCTTTTTTCTTTTTGCATATGTCACCCCAAGTGGGACGGGTATGTCCAGCTGGGAGTGCTGTGGTCTCTAGCGGGTTACTTTATGGCCACATCTATTGTGCCCTGAAAGTGCGTAAAAGAGATACATGTACTGAAGCATTCTTTAGGAGCTAATTCTATGGTTGCATCAAAATGTGAGGCCCTCTATGAGCTGTTTTTATGCTTAAATGTCCATGGTTGGAAAGTCCATAAAAAGTACAGGAACACATGTTTGCTTCATTTTAAATGATTATTATATTTACCTACAAAACAATACCTTTATTATTTGGGCTGCTTCTCTTGAACCCTCGAACAAGCCAGATTGAGCTAGTAGACATAATACACATGTCTGCGTGACCCCTTTAGGGGTGTCAAAACTGATTATGCAATTTCATCTGCGGTATGTTCTATCTCCAGATGCACATATTTGTAAATTGATGAGTAGTATTTAATAGTATGTGTGTAATAAATGTACTTATCCATTTTCTAAAGAAAAAGTACTGACTGGACAATCATTTAATGGGCTTTATTATTGGGTGCCGGGGAATGGTGATTACTAGCCCACATTACCTACCCTGAGTAGGTCTTGGGTTGCTCTGCCTTGCTACCCCGAGAGGTGCAAGCACTACAATGGGCTGCCTGGGGCTCAGAAAAGAGAATTGTCGACCTAGTACTTCTGAAGGCGACACAACTAGTACCTTAGTTTCCTACAATTGCCATCAATAGCTTTTTTAGATTAAGACGCTATGTAAACTGATCCATTGGTTACTTAAATGAATTGTTAGTCACACAGCTCAATTGTAAACTCCCACCCTTTCTGATTCCTGTTAATGATCTTTTCATTGATTTTAGAACTCTATAATCTGTCGTCTTAGAACCCTAAATCCTTAATATTCAACTTTTCACACAATGGTGGTCATTACAACCCTGGCGGACGGTGTTAAAGTGGCGGTAAGACCGCCAACAGGCCGGCTGTAAAAAAATTGGAATTATTACTGTGGCGGAAACTGCCAACAAAGATAGCCACTTTAACACTCCGACCGCCACGGCGGTATGAACAAACAGTGCAGCAGTCACCGCCAACAGACAGGCGGAAGACAATGTACCGCCCACAGTATCACAACCTAACAATCCGCCACCTTTTCCGGGGCGGATTCACTGCGGATAAAAACACAGTGGAACCAGCCATTTCAAAGGGAAAACGCTCACCTCTACACACTCCACGAGGAAGGAGGGCACCATGGAGCCGGAACTCCATATTCTGCCAGCGCTAGCCTTCCTGCTCCTCTACGAGGATCATCAATGCCGGCGGCGAAGACCACAGTGAGTACTGCACCTACGACATAGGGGAGGGGGGAGGCAAAAACACAGGGACACACACACTCAACACCCCAACCCCCACCCTGACCCTCACCCACTACAACACACACACCAATGCATATCTATACATTACAGTAACACCCCCCAAAACCCCCGGAAGAATGCAAAGACAAAAGGAAATGAGTGGAACCATTGTAATATATCAAAATACAGTAAGCAAATATATATATATATATATATATACACAATAAACAAAATATACACCACGATTAGTAGTGCAGGTATTGCACCATTCATAGACTCTGGACCACTGGGCCCAAAATGCATGGGTGAGGCCCTCACAAGATACCCGATCCAAATGGAGAGAACACTGCAGGGGCATCAGATCGAAATACAACAGGCACCTCAGGGGGAACGGAAGGGGGGGCACCTCAGCCGGATGAGTGCACCAAGCCAGATCCACGAGGGGGCTCCATGCCCATTGATGTATCCTGGGGATTGCAAAGCTACAGTCTCTCAAGTTTCTACAGTGGATGGGTTGCCCACTGTGCAATCCTGGGGAGTGCAAAGCCACAGTCTCACAAGTCTCTACAGTGGGTGGGATGCCCACTGTACAATCCTGGGGAGTGCAAAGCCACAGTCTCTCAAGTCTCTACAGGATGTGGATTGCCCACTGTTCAATCCTGGGGAGTGCAAAGCCACAGTCTCTCAAGTGGATGCTGTTCTCCACTGGTTCTGGAGGGGGACTGGTGCCCAGAGTGCTTCATCCTGTGCAGGACAGACGGAGTGGATGCATGTCTCCACTGGTTCTGGAGGGGGACTGGTACCCAGAGTGCTTCATCCTGTGCAGGACACACAGAGTGGATGCATGTCTCCACTGGTTCTGGAGGGGGACTGGTGCCCAGAGTGCTTCATCCTGTGCAGGACAGACGGAGTGGATGCTGTTTTCCACTGGTTCCGGAGGGGGACTGGTGCCCAGAGTGCAGCACACACCCCGTGACGGTCCAAGTTGCGTCACTGGCCCTGCCGCAAATGGGCTAGCGGTGCTTTCCATGGCGGTCTTTGCCCTGTTCAGCGGTCCTTGGCCTGTTCAGCGGTGGTTGAGTTGCCAGTGTCAGACTTGTTCTGCGGTGCTTTCCATGGCGGTATTTGCCCTGTTCAGCGGTCCTTGGCCTGTTCAACGGTGCTTGAGTTGCCAGTGTCAGACCTGTTCAGCGGTGCTTTCCATGGTGGTCTTTGCCCTGTTAGGCGGTCCTTGGCCTGTTCAGCGGTGCTTGAGTTGCCAGTGTCAGACCTGTTCAGCGGTGCTTTCCATGGCAGTCTTTGCCCTGTTCAGCGGTCTTTGCCCTGTTCAGCGGTCCTTGCCAAGGCGGTCCTTCATTGCCCAGCAGGGCTGTGGCTGGCGGTCCTTTATGGGTCAGCTGGGCTGTGGCTTGCGGGGCTCTCCTGGCCAGCTGGGCTGTGGCTGGCGGTGGCCTCCTGGGCAGTGACGATGGGGCTGGCGGTGTCCTCCTGGGCAGTGACTCTGGCGGTGGCCTCCTGGGCAGTGACTCTGGCGGTGGCCTCCTGGCCAGTGACTCTTGGGCTGGCGGTGGCCTCCTGGGCAGTGACGATGAGGCTGGCGGTGGCCTCCTGTGCAGTGACTCTGGCGGTGGCCTCCTGGCCAGTGACTCTTGGGCTGGCGGTGGCCTCCTAGGCAGTGACGATGAGGCTGGCGGTGGCCTCCTGGGCAGTAACTCTGGGGCTGGCGCTGGCCTCATGGGCAGTGACGATGAGGCTGGCGGTGGCCTCCTGGACAGTGACGATGAGGCTGGCGGTGGCCTCCTGGGCAGTGACTCTGGCGGTGGCCTCCTTGCCAGTGACTCTGGGGCTGGTGGTGGCTTCCTGGGCAGTGATGATGAGGCTGGCATTGGGCTCCTGGGCAGTGACTCTGGGGCTGGCGCTGGCCTCCTGGGCAGTGACCCTGGGGCTGGAGGTGGCCTCTTGGGCAGTGCCGATGAGGCTGCCGGTGGCCTCCTGGCCAGTGACTCTGGGGCTGGCGGTGGCCACCTGGGCAGTGACGATGGGGCTGGCGGAGGCCTCCTGGGCAGCGGGGATGATGGCGGTTTTCTCCGCCGTACTGCTCCTCTCAGACTTTGGAGATTTCTTCTGCCCCTTCCCCACCTTGGGAGGAGTCACAGCTGAGTCGACACTACCCCCGGGACCCCAGTGAGCGGCTTTACTGGCTGGAGTCTTCCCCCTCTCCTGCCGGGCACTGTCCAACTTCTGGTGCTTAACAGGCCGGGGGACTGGCTGTGCTGTGGCTCCGTGCCACACTGGCTGGCCTGGTGGCCGGTGCACTCCACATACCTGTAACAACAGGCACCACTGGTCCTGCAGATTTTTTGTCTGAGGTGCTAGTATGGGACCTATGAGTTGAACGGGGGGGAATAGGTTAAGGGTGGACAGGACAAGTTTTTGGGGAGACACTGGGACAGGTAGCTGGAGGGGGTTTGGGAGTGGAGGAAGAGGTGGTGGTTGTAGGTGGTGTAACTTTTGTGGATTTGGGTGCAGGTGCATGAGCTGGAGGCTGTCGTGAGGTGGATGGCTGTTGGGTGGGTGTGTGCCTGCGTTTGTGTATCTTGGGAGGGGGAGTCACAGACACACTGGGAGAGAACACAGGGGACGTGGAAATGGTAGTGGGGGTGGTGACTGCACGTGAGCGGGGTGTGGTGGTGGATGTGCTGGTGCGGGACGTAGTGGCTGTAGTGGTAGTGCATGCAGGTGTGAGTGTAGACAAGACTGGAAGGGAGGAGGGAGACGACGAGGAGGGGGACACAGTGGAGGCAGTGGATGTTGGTGTGTCTGTATGTGTGTGATGCTTGCGTGAGTGCCTGTGGGATGTGTGGTGCTTATGTTTGCCTGAGCTTCCCTTGTGTGTTGACGTGTGTGCAGGCTGGTCTGATGGTGTGCTTGGGATAGGCAGAGGTACAGGGGATTGGGTCTGGGTGGAGAAAGCTGGAGGGGGGAGGCTAGACACAGGGACAATGGCTGCCATCAGTGCTGAGGACAGAGTTTGCAGGGTTCGATGAAGGGCAGCCTGACCAGAATGAATGCCCTCCAGGAATGCTTTTGTGTGTTGCAACTCCCTTTCTACACCCTGAATGGCATTCAAAATTGTAGACTGCCCAACAGTGAGGGACCTGAGGAGGTCAATGCCCTCCTCACTGAGGGCAGCAGAGGTGACAGGGGCAGGGGCTGAGGTGCCTGGGGCGAAGGTGATGCCCACCCTCTTGGGTGAGCAGGAACGGGGCGAAGGCTGAGGGGCTACTGGGAGGGTGGTGCTGGTAGGGGGGGTGGCGGCTGTACCTGTAGAAGTGGGGGGCACAGATGTTTCCGCCACCACAAGGGAGCTCCCATCGGAGGATGAGTCCTGTCGCTGGTTGCAGATCCTGTGACCGCCGTGGGGCTCCCCTCGCCCTCCGTCCCACTGGTGTATTCCAAGTCCGTGGTGTGGCCCTCCATGGCCATGTGGGATGCAGCTCCGTCGTGCTCCTGTGCCACTGTACCTCCGCCTGATGATGCTAATGCACACAAGAACAGGGAGACAACAAAAGGGGGGGGGGGCGACAGAAGAAAGACAGGTTGAGTGCATGGCTTAAAACTACCGTTGGCGGACAATACAGACACAGCAGCCCCCTGCACTATGTCGCGCTGTTGGGCTCTACAGATGCAATTCCTGGGAAATGGCCTACAAGGCTATGGATGACATCTGCACACATAGATGACACAGGAGCATGAATACCTGTACCTGTACTCTACAGAGGTGGGGTGGGGTGCCACATGGCCTGCATTACGGAGGGGCCGAGGCCTACGGAACTCGCCCTGGCCTAGGGAAACCCACAGCACTCCTCCCCCACCCAGACATCATCACTGCGCACAAAGTCCGCTGAATGATAGTGTACTCACCCCCTTGTGTCTGCTGTGATGCCCTCAAGCGCCCATCCAACTCAGGGTAGGCCACCGGCAGGATCCAGAACATCAGGAGGGTCATGGTTCGACGGGCACCCCTCCCACATTGGGAGGCCATCCCCAGCTGAGCCTCTGCCGTCTTCTTGCTTGAGCGGCGAATGTCCTCCCATCTTTTACGGCAGTGTGTGCTCCGTCTGTGGTGGACCCCCAGGGTCCAGACGTCCTTTGCGATGGCACGCCAAATATCCTTCTTCTGGTGGGAGCTGACCTACATGACATGTACAAGGGAAGAAGAGAAGTCATTACCAACTGCACCGTCAAGGTGAGTGGCCCACATCCCTACCCTTGCCATGTGGCACATGCATTCACAGTCCTTCATGCACGCAGAACTGTGCCCCCTTCCTTCTTACTACCAGCCCTCTCCACACAGGCATAGCCCATACAACATGCTCCCTGTGTACTTACCTGTTGGTCTGGAGGACCGTAGAGTAGCGTGTACTGGGGGAAGACCCGGTCTACGAGCTTCTCCAACTCCTCTGAAGTAAAGACAGGGGCCCTTTCCCCAGACGCACGAGCAATTGTCTCTTCCAGACCGAGGTCACAGCAGCACTTGCAGTGTAGGTCCTCTCCTGTCGAAGATCAGGTATCGAGTGATTCAACAGCTAGAAAATGGCGGTCAAGTCTGCGGCGGTGCGTACCATCACCTCAGGCGTATATCGTCATTGGCTCCTGGGACCCATAGGGTCCAATGTTAACCAATGCAGCATTGCGCCGCGGTCTTCGACCGCCTACCGCAACGGTGTACAACGCCAGCGTAGTTACCTCACATCCCATTGTCCCAGTTTAGAGGTCAGGCAGCCGCCATTTCAGGGGTCCACATGGCCTAATTACCAACTGCATCACACATACCTAGGCCTTGTCTCACAACACAAATACAGGCCACATTTTGTGTATGAAAGGTGTTCTGTGTAGACTGTGGGTACATACTTCTGAGTTGTTTGACTCTGTGGTCGCTGTTGTCCTTCATAGGCACCATCCGCTGGGACATATGAGGAGATGGCGGAATCCTCCGGTGTACCGACCGCTGGTGGACCTGTTGACAATGGAGGAATGAAGTTTGATCATCACCTACAGGTTTGACGGTGCCACAATCCAGGAACTGTGTACCAAGTTGGAGCCAGACCTGATGTCACCAATCCGCCATCCCACAGGAATCCCCCCTCAAGTGCAGGTGCTATCAGTGCTCCATTTCCTTGCAAGTGGGTCATTTCAAACAACAGTGGCCATGGCATCAGGGATGTCCCAGCCTATGTTTTCCAACGTGTTGTCCAGAGTGTTGTCTGCCCTTCTGAAACACATGCGGAGCTATATCATTTTCCCTCAGGTGGAGGACTTGCCTAAAGTGAAAGGTGACTTCTATGCCCTTGGACATATCCCCAACATCATAGGTGCCATTGATGGGACCCATGTAGCTCTGGTCCCCCCTCCCCACAGAAGTAAACAGGTGTACAGGAACCGGAAGAGTTATCGTTCCATGAATGTACAGATGGTATGTTTGGCAGACCAGTACATCTCACAGGTAAATGCTATGTTCCCTGGCTCTGTGCATGACGCCTACATCCTGCATAATAGCAGCATCCCTTATGTGATGGGTCAACTCCAGAGGCACCGGGTGTAGCTATTAGGGGACTCTGGTTACCCCAACCTGTCATGGCTACTGACCCCAGTGAGGAATCCCAGGACCAGGGCAGAGGAATGCTACAATGAGGACCATGGGCGGACTAGAAGGGTGATCGAACGCACCTTCTGCCTCCAGAAGGCCAGGTTCAGGTGCCTCCAAATGACAGGTGGTTCCCTATTCTACTCACCAAAGAAGGTGTGCCAGATCATCGTGGCCTGCTGTATGCTTCACAACTTGGCTTTGCGACAACAGGTGCCTTTTCTGCAGGAGGATGGTCCAGATGGCGGTGTTGTGGCAGCTGTGGAGCCTGTGGACAGTGATGAGGAGGAAGCAGAGGAAGAAGACATTGACAACAGGGACTCAGTCATCCAGCAGTATTTCCAGTGACACACAGGTGAGAAAACATTCCTGCCTACTACAAGTACTTTAACACTTCTACCTCTATCCTGTATGTCGATTTCAACCAGTATATGGTCACTGAGTTGGAAATTTCCCTTACGGTTTCACAGGTGTGGTTTCCAACGTGTGTCATCTGCTTAGATTCCTCATGGACTTGAGATGTGTGACATAGGTATGTTGACGTTACATTTGAAAAAGCATTTTGTCACTGTCATTGCTAATACACAATTTCGAAATCACAGACTGACTCCAGATTGTTTTGTGCTTCAAGGGTGTTTATTGAAGTGCTCTATATTGGAGGGGGTTGTAAAATGGTGAGGGGTGATGGTGGAGGAATGTCCATGGCAGAGTCCAGTCTATTAGTCTCACAGGTGCATTGCCCATATGGGCATAGGAATTGGAGCTGGGGCAGTTCCAATATAGACAGGGTTACAAAGTGAGACAGTGGTTTGACAATCAGGGTGGTCTCATTTCTTGGCGGGGGTCTTGGCATCATGCTCTGTCTTATTCCTGGGTCTCAGGGACCGCTTGCGGGGTGGTTCTCCGTCTGCAGGGGGTGGGGTGCTGGTGTGGTGGTCCTGTGGCGGTGCCTCCTGTCCACTAGCACCGGCGGATGTGGTGGGCAGTTCATCATCCATGCTAGTGTCAGGGGCCCCTTGTAGTGCCACAGTGTCCCTCCTGGTGTTAAGTATTTCCTTCAGCACCCCTACGATGGTGCCCAGGGTGGAGCTGATGGTTCTGTATTCCTCCCTGAACCCCAAATACTGTTCCTCGTGCATGCGCTGGGTCTCCTGAAACTTGGCCAGGACCGTAGCCATCGTCTCCTGGGAGTGGTGGTATGCTCCCATGATGGAGGAGAGGGCCTCGTGGAGAGTGGGTTCCCTTGGCCTGTCCGCCCCCTGTCGCATGGCAGCCCTCCCAGTTCCTGGGCCTCCGTCCCCTGGACCGTGTGCCCACTGCCCCCTGGTCCCTGTTGTTGTTGGGGTGGTAGGTTATCCTGGGTTCCCTGTAGTGGTGGACACACAGCTGATTGACGTGTCCTGGGGACGGAGGTATGGGCCCGCTGGGTGGGTGCTGTGCTGGTGTTTCCAGAGGGGGGAAGGTCTGTGGTGGGCTGTGACTGTTTGAGGGGAACCGACTGACCCGAGGCCCACGATGGTCCGGGCTGTTCATCTGGATCCAGTTGGACAGAGCTGCTGTCATCACTGTGGGCCTCTTCTGTGGGTGGGGTGGAGATGTCTGGACCCTCCTGTCTGGTGATGTTGAGTAGTGGTCCTGCAGGGGTGTAAACGCATGATTATTGCATCTGTGTGTGTCATGGTGTGCAATAGGATGGTGACCGTGTACCCCAGTGCTAGCATTCCTGTGTGGGGGCTTGTGTGATGATGGTTGAGGGGGTTGTTATGGGTATGTGCAGTGGGCATGCTTTAGTGATGGGTGTCCATGCTTTGTTGTGTCATGCAGGGCTTGGTGTTGGGATGTGTGGCTTGTGTTATTAGTACATTTGTGAGGAGTTGGTGTGATAGGTGAGGGGGCGTGGGTGGGGGTCTGTGATAGCATGCAGGTAGGGTGGGGGATATGATAGTTAAAGGTTTGACTTACCAGAGTCCATTCCTCCACCGACTCCTGCGAGGCCCTCAGGATGCACAATCGCCAAGACCTGCTCCTCCCATGTTGTTAGTTGTGGGGGAGGAGGTGGGGGTCCACCGCCATTCCGCTGTACCGCCAGGTGGTGGCTTGAGACCACAGAACGCACCTTCCCCCGCAGGTCATTCCACCTCTTCCTGATGTCCTCCCGATTTCTTGGGTGCTATCCCACTGTGTTGACCCTGTCGACTATTCTTCGCCATAGCTCCATCTTCCTAGCTATGGAGGTGTGCTGCACCTGTGCTCCAAATAGCTGTGGCTCTACCCGGATGATTTCCTACCACCATGACCCTGAGCTCCTCCTCCGAGAACCTGGGGTGTCTTTGCCGTGCCATGGGGTGGTGTGGGTGATGTGTGGGGTGGTGTGTATGGTGATAAGTGTGGTGATATGTAGTGGTGTGTGGTGTTTTGTGCGTGGAAGTTGTGTGGGTGATGGTGTTGAGTGCCTGTGGCTGCTAGTTTGTGGATGGTGGTGTCTCTCTCTGGCCTTCTTTCTGAATTTTTGGTCGTAGGGGTTTGTGGGTGATGTGGGTGTGTGTTTTATATTGTATTGAGTGTGTGGGAGTGGTGTGTGTATGTGTATCAGGTGTGTGTATTTCGATTTGTCCAATGTGGCAGCGTTTTGTATCAGTGTGTGTATTTTGAGCGCAGCGTGTGTACGCCAATGGAATACCGTGGTTGAAAGACCGCCGTGTGGATTCGTGGGTCGTTATAGCGTGGGCGTATTTCTGTTGGCATGACAGTGGAGGTTTTGTTTTTGCCAGTTTATCACTGACCTTTGGTGTGGCGGACTTGTGTGGGTGTCTGAATTTTGTCGGATTTCGAGATGTGAGTCATAATAGCTGTGGCGGAATTCCGCAGTCGCGGCGGTGTGTTGGCGGTCTTCTGCACGGCCGTAAGCGGATTTTACCGCCAATGTTGTAATGACCCCCAATGTCTTGAGAGTCAGTGATATGTAGGCTTTATTCTGTAGTTTTTTTTCTAATTGGTTAGGTATAGGTAGGCAATTAGTGTGTCCACCTACAGTAACATTGACATGGCTACTTACATGGGGGCCCGCAGAATTTGTTAAGGGGGCATAATTTTAACATCATTGGCCGTACTCTTGCAGACAGCGTAACACTACGGCGGCCGTAGTTATACTCTGCACTGTGAGGCTGCACCCCGGGCTATACCTATAACTGGGGGGGGGCAAGCGTTCCCTCCTGCCCAAGTGCGGACACCCATGGCTAGTTAAAGCCTCCAAAGCAACTCATAGAAGAACCCAAATTGTCTCCAACTCATTTATAATAATTGGCAAATAAACATGCGTACTACCCCTGGTAAAATTGCTTATTTATCAACTGACTTTTAGCATTGGTTTTAACCATTTTACTGCTTAAGATTTTTCCCTCAGGAGTCCTGAGTCCTTTGACATTTAGGGCAGTTCAGACAGAAGCCTTTGTAACTTTATTTCTACAAAAGAGTACAAGACCAAATGTGGTTCTTTTCCTTATATTAGGAGTACTGAGGATGTGTGTCTTACCCTTAAGGGCACTGAGAAAATTGTCAATAAGGCAAAATATTGAAAAACGGAACAAAGTGCCCTAAAGACATCAACAAAAAGATTACTGTGCTAACAGAGTTTTCCTGATAGCTTATGGAAATCAATTTTTAGTTTTCTACCTTGGGGAAAGCACATTATTAATTTGTGTGGATGGTAGTCCAACACAAGTAAGAAGGTTGTTATCTTGTTAAGCCTAGTTTAAGTTTTCAGTAATTTAATCCTGAGCTCAACATATGATAATAAGGCAGGCAGCAGAGAACAACAGCACACAATAAAATGGTCATTCAAATTCATAAAAATAGAGAATAATTTAATGAACACAATGACAAGATCCAGTAAGGGAACCATGATTATGTATTTTAGAGGTTTTAAGTAGACATTTTGTCAAAAACCACAAAGTGTCAGTGCGGGTCAAGTGGTCACATTAGACCAGGACCTAGGTACGATTAAAGGCTGGCCTTGAAGGGACATGGATCAGATACACCTACTGGGTTTGACCTGGTCTGAGGGTGTACCTTGGGACTTTTTTCAGGAATCTAAAATCTTTCAGTAGAGCAAGACAGCAGGCTGTATCTGAAGAGGGCTCTATGATGTTGAAGGCTCATTGAATGAGGTCCTGGAGAAGACACTGGTTTTAGTGGGAAAATTTGCAGGCAAGGAAGTCCTCTTGAGTTCCACATACTATTTGTGCCTTCACCCTGTCAAGATTCGTATGTTAAAACTTAGGGCCTCATTATGAGATTTGTGGGCGGACTGTTGGCCTGCCAGCCCAATGGAGATGAGACTGCCGCAGAGCTGCCCATCTTCTCCTGGGTCCTATCACAAGGTTTCCACTGGGCTTACTGACGGAAACCTCAGAAAACAGAGGTTTTCATCGGTCAGCCCAGAGGAAACAGTTCAGCGGCATTGGCCTCCGCTCCTCATGCCAAGACCAATGCAATCACACAGATGGTGCTCCCAGCACCCTCGGAGTACACACTGTCTGCCATAGTGGACAGTGTGCATTCCAAGGGTGCTGGGCTGGGAGGCTCAAGCAGTGGGTTTCAGCCATCCTTGAAACTGAACAACCTTACACATTTTTTTTAAACTAGACTTCCATGGGAGTCCATCAATGGTGTAGCTTGCTTGGATGCCTCTATCATTAATTACCCATAATGCTTTTAAATGTGAAATTGAGTAAAACACTTAGGGGGCCATTCTGACCCCGGCGGTAAAAACCGCCGACTTTCTGCTGCCCATGGGAATCCGCCATGGCGACGCAGCTTGCTGCGCCGCCACGGGGATTCCGACCCCCTCACCGCCATCCTGTTCCTGGCGGTTCCGCCCGCCAGGAACAGGATGGCGGTGAGGGGTGTGCCAATGGCATGGGCACTGCAGGGGCCCCCGTAAGAGGGCCCCACTTTGTATTTCAGTGTCTGCCTAGCAGACACTGAAATAGGCGAAGGGTGCCACTGCACCCGTCGCACATCCTCCACTCCGTCGGCTCCATTCGGAGCCGGCATCCTCATGGAGGGGTGTTTCCCACTGGGCTGGCGGGCGGCCTTTTGGCGGTCGCCCGCCAGCCCAGTGGGAAACCCAGAATAACCGCGGCGGTCTTTGGACCGCGCAGCGGTATTCTGGCGGTTCCCTCCAGGCGGGCGGCTCCTGCTGCCCGCCGGGGTCAGAATGACCCCCTTAATTTCCTCATACTTCTGGGGAAACAAGTTATAGATTTTGCATGATGAGACAGATGTCCTACTACCCAATAGTCCTACAGAATAATTATACCACTTAAAGTGTGGGGTGTGAGACTGGAAGGAACTTGACTGTTAAGCCCAGTTCAAAAGGCATTGGTTAGGCGCGCGATTTCTAGGTAGAGATAAGAGTATGAGGTGGATGTGGTTGAGGCTGTGTCTACAAGAGGGAGTTCCCTTTATGGACTAGGTGGTCTCACACACATTATAGTGTCATGCTTCATCATTTGACCACCTAGCCCCACCCAGGTAAGTTGATACTACCTGGGCGGACTCAACCTCATTGTTAAAGGAACTTCAGAGGGAGTGCTGAGATTTAAATCTGACTGGATAATTACAGGGATCCAGATAGGGCGTAGACAAATAAAATTATTTACAAGTCACCTATAACGATTAGGAAATAATTTAATGTTGGTGTATGCAGGTAAGGATAAAAGCTATGCTAGGGACCCAGTTGAGATTGATGACTCACAGAGTCTAAAAGTCAGGGACCAACATGTTTCTGCCCACACTAAGAGCTAGGAAGTCTGGGGCATTCATCAGGATCCCCTAAAGGAGGAAGTATGGAAGCATGCTTGACAGGTAAAGTGAATAGATAATAGGCCTACCTGAACATTTTGTTCTCTGAGGGTTACACCAGAACTCACTTCAAAGGACCCAGGAATTGGGTATGGTACCAATTGGCAATTCAGGACTCTCAACAAGAGAACCCTGGTGCTTGCAGATTAAGGCGGTCATTCTGACTCTGGCGGGCGGCGGTTGCCGCCCGCCAGGCGGGAACCGCCATTTGGCCGCTACGCGGTTAAAAGACCGCTGCTGGCATTTCAACCTTCCCGCTGGGCCGGCGGGCGCTAACCATGTTAGCGCCCGCCGGCCCAGTGGGAAGGAGGCCTGCAACACAGAAGCCGGCTCCGAATGGAGCGGGCGGTGTTGCGGCGTGCAACGGGTGCAGTTGCAACCGTCACGCTTTTCACTGTCTGCCAAGCAGACAGTGAAAAGCTTCATGGGGCCCTGTTAGGGGGCCCCTGCACTGCCCATGCCAGTGGCATGGGCAGTACAGGGGCCCCCAGGGGCCCCAGGACACCCGTTCCCGCCAGCCTCTTCCTGGCGGGGAAAACCGCCAGAAACAGGCTGGCGGGAAGGGGGTCAGAATCCCCAGGGCAGCGCTGCTTGCAGCGCTGCCCTGGCGGATTCGCCCAGCCGGGGGAAAAACAGCGGGAAACCGCCGGCCCCGGTTTTCTGACCGCGCTTTACCGCCGCGGTCAGAATGGGCTTGGAAGCACCGCCAGCCTGTTGGCGGTGCTTCCGTCATTCGCGACCCTGGCTGTCAGAATGACCCCCTAAGTCTTTAATGTCCCTGAGACTTCTTAACAGGAGGCAAGCTCAGTCCATGCCCTTGGAGAACCTTTGGAAGCAGGATGTAGAGAGCAAAGTCCAGTCTTTTCCCTCCCAGGACACAAGCAGCAAACAGCAGGCCAGCACAGCAAAGGAAGAGGAAGAGTGGCAGTCCCTCCTACAGCATCCAGCTCTTCTTCCTAGTAGAATGCCCTCAGTCCAGAAGGATTCTAACTTTGTGGGTTCAGAAGTAGGCAAGTGTCAAAGAAATGTAATTGTAGTTGACAAGACCCTGCCTTTCCTGCCCTGTCCCGAGACACCCTCTAGGTGTTTGGAGACTGCTTTCTGTAAGGACAGGCACAGCCATATTCAGGTTCACTTGTCAGCTCCTCCACACTACTCGAGATCAGAAAGAGCCATCAGGATATGCAGGGCACCCTCAGCTCCCTTTGTGTGACTGTCTCAAGTGAATTCACAAACATCCCAACTGTCATCCTGACCCAGACATGTACTACAGAGACAGGAGGTTAAGCAGGAAAATGCCCACTTTCTAAAAGTGGAAGGGACCCCAAACTCCATATCCCTATCTGCTCCCAGTGGGAAATTACACTCAAAAGATATTTCAAGGTAATCCCCATGTTACCCTATGAGAAAGACGTTCCTTGCAATAGTGAAAAACAAATTTTGCAGTATTTCACCATCACGACATGTAATACACACCAGTACATGTCCTATCTTTTAAATACACTGCACCCAGCCCATGGGCCTTCCTTGGGCCTAACTTAGGGGTGACTTACAAGTAGTAAAAGAGATGGTTTGGGCCTGACAAATGGGTGCACTTGTCAGGTCGAAATGGCAGTTTAAATCTGCACACACAAATACTGCAATGGCAGGACTGAGACATGTTTGCAGGGCTACTCATGTGGGTGGCACAATCATAGAAAAGGCATTGACATTTAAATAGCCACACTCACACCTTTGCTATAAAAAATGCACACAGCATTTATGAACAATACAGTGTGCAAAAAATACAAAACAACCCTGAATATTTCCACTGTGTTCTTCTGCCAAAATATAGCAACCTGAAAGTAGGGAGTTAACATGTTTCGGAACTATAGGCTCTCAGGACAAATCTGCTGCCTCCCACAAGGGTACAAGAATAGTCCAGGACTTTTCTCAGTCCGTGTTACATCTATTTTACATGACATTGACCCTGATGCGTTGTCATACGTGGATAATATCTACCTAACGGATGACGACCTCATGCAACAAGTAAGAAGGGTAGCCCACATTGATGTAGGATTTGCTGAATTTGGCTACTAATTCAATTAAAAAAAGAAAATAGCCTTCCTTAGTGCCCTGTTCCTGGGATATGAATTAGCAGATGAAGGCAAGAGACTTGTGCCACAATTTTTAGACAAATGCACACAATTACAACCTCCAAACACAATTAAAAACCCTCCAGTATTTATTGGGCTTTTAAAATTTTGGCAGATTATAAATTCCAGGTTATGCACAATGCATTAAGCCAGTTTATGACTTAATATGTCCTGAGTTTACCAGCAAATACTGGACAATCGAACACACATACATTCTCAGAGCATTACAAAAAGACATGCTCAAAGCAGAACATCTACATACAAGGGACAGAAAAAACATACAGTGGTCAGAGTAGTTGCTGCTGCCATTCGTTTCACCTATGTAACATTCAATGAGGGTGAGACTGTCTTGATTGAATACAAATCACATTTGTTCTCTACAGCAAAACAACGCTTTGCTCCAACTAAGAATTTTTTTACTGCTGTTCAGATGGCTGTCATCAAAGAGAGACCACGGCCCAGGGCAAATGCATCATTGTTGTATGCCCCACCCCAGCCCTTGAGGCTGTTAACAAAGCTAGTGTTCCTAATACTAAAGCATTACATCCACATTGGATCCAATGGGCAACGTCTCTGATGGCCACTGATGTTGACTGCATTTTTGACTCAACATTACAAACCCAAGAGCTTTTGCAATGAGAACTTGAACACCAAGTTCCCGCAAACATATTGCCTATTGTACAATATCAAACAATGTTTTATACTGACGGTTCATTCCAACCAGCAATTGGCACTAAACATCAATATTCCGCCGCTTATGCATTTGTGAGTGGACATATGAAAGATGGAAAGTTTCATCCACAACATACTTACATGCATGTGATGGCACTGGAACACACGCATCCTGAACAGCTAACACTGATTGTCTGTGATTCGTATTATTGTGTCCAGTCCTTCAATCAATGTCTGCATTACTGGCACCAGAACGGTTTCAGAGATTCAAAAGGAAATACCATTAAACATAGACTTCTGTGGGAGAAAGTAGCAGATCTGAAGGAAATGCCACCCAACGTCCATGTTGCACATACAGTAGGACATCAGCATGTTGGAATAGATGTTGCAGCCAATACCTTGCCTAATGAAGCAGCAAAATCAGCAGTAGCTATGGCTTCTGTTGCTGCAGTAACTCATTCTAGAACAAAACTTGATGTGGAAGCACTGGCAGCTGTTTAAGTTTCGGCTGATGGCACACCCTTACCAAAAGCATATCCTGCTAATTATTCCTACCACATATCATGCCTCAAAACAGCCCTAGAAGTTACACGAGGGGTTGGAAATCATGTGATTCCCAATAAAGACCAAAGAGCAGAATTGATCAAAGCAGCACATGAGGGGGTTGCTTTTGCCCATGCTACTGTGGTGGCTACAATATCATTGTTACAAGCATGTTACTGGTGGCCAGCTCCAAAGAGACCAAGCAGTATGTCCTTTGTTATGACATCTGTCAGCAAATAAAGGGATCCATCGTCAATCGCCCACTGCAGACACCCCTCCTAATATCCAAAAAAACATTACAATGTGTGTACTTGGACCATTGTGGTCCCCTGACACCTGATATACAAATACATCTTAGTCGCTGTGGACTCATGCTCCAGATTTCTATGGGTTTGGCCACCACGTTTGGCTGATGCTCGAACTGTTATTAAAGATTTGCAAGTCTTTATCGGCACATATGCTGTTTTGGCTTTCCACTTGGACCAGGGCCCTGCTTTTGCCTCAAGGGCTTTCAGGGACAGAATGGCTTCATTAGGGGTCCAACTGCATTATTTATCTGCATTTCATCCCAAAGGAAATAGTGTTGTGGAGCGATGAAACTGGGATTTAAAGCAATCCTTAACAGCAAGAGTATTAGGCACAGGTTGTAGTTGGCTTACACACCTGTCTGGTGTCCAGAAAGCACTTAAGAGTCTCCCCAGAAGGTCCCCCGGGGGTGTACTTCATACAAATGCCTGTTCGGAACACAAATGTATGTTCCAAACCTTGATGTTCCTGCCGTGAAGGTGGCAGATACACCTTTTGACATAAATGAACATGTCACTGTCTTGCAGGGCTTACAAAAGTTTTGTGATGACAACACATCTGCCAGTGCAGCCTCCTTGGGAATAGGGGATGTATCAATAACATCTACCAGCTGGGTTCCAAACATTGGGGATCTAGTACATGAAAAGATTTCTTTGAAAAAGGAGGTCAGTCCTTATTGTGCACCTGTTTCAGTCCTGGGAATGCACAGTACCAGAACTGTAATTTTACCACCGCTGCCTTGTTCGAAAGAAAATCACTTTGTCTCCATTGACAATGTCAAGCTACACCATATGGCCGAGCCTGCACAGCAGACCTAGGGGACTCCTGGGTAGTTCCCTCTCACTACAGACCAGGATGTTTCTCTACAGGTTTTAAGCAGAAATGCTGACACCTCTCCGAGCTTGGGGAGGGTGGAAAATGAGCTTTCATTGGTTCCACTAATTTCTGCTACTACAAATACCCAATATTATTGATCGATTTTATTTAAACTCTACACAAACATATGGCATATTCTACTATGAACCACTGAGGGAGATTTCTGCTGGCTCTCCTCTTCCAAACACAGCTCCAGTTTTTGCACAAACTGCTTCTAGATATTTTGTCGACATCAATGACACTGTGACTGACTCATCTGCCTCTACTGCAACAGAACTGCTAGGAGCACGCAAGCTGATAATTTAGGTCAAAATTAACTATTTCCTACTTACATGGAAGTATCTATGGTTCTTAATAACTGCACTTGCCTTTGTTCTTTTGATTATGTTTGTCTTTGTTTTCTTTTTACTTATACATGGTCATTACCTTCCTGAATGCTCTGCAGTTGAACTGGTGGATGAGGTCTTAAAACCACATTTTTCTTCGCACAAAGTATGCAGAGACTTGTCACTAGTGAACATTTCTGCTATACCGATTCCTGATGGGATTGTTTGGGATAAAGTACTATTTATTATACATACGGCCCGACGGATGTCATTCAAATTCCATATGTATTCAAACTTTTCATGAACGATGTAATTACACCCGGAGTAGTATTTGATGATTGGAATGTGAAAACAGTTGACTCTATGATGTCTTATTTGCAGTATTACATCGTATTTGAAAATGAGAATGTGTATCAATCCAAAGAAAATTATGGAACTATGTTCTATTATAATTATTATGGACAACACTTCATTCACAGGACAACTACCCTAAAGACTATTTTTAGTTATATACAGTGGGAACACTGTCCGACTCTGCCAGTGGGATGTTCCAAAACGTATATTGAAACTTTTACATACTTGTCTGGGCACAATGTGAAAATGCTGAGTTGTATTATTTTAAATTGCCAGTAATGGAAAGTCAACTCATTTTATTGACTGACACAAAATTTATTTATTCTGATTCCTTCAGTCCCTGGTTGGCTATAGAAGGTTGAGAGAGCATAGTTTAAATATTACATATTATAGACGTGAAATGTTTATGTCTAACAATGCTGTATTAATAAAATATTCATTGAAGCGTATTCATAAATATGGAGAATTGTTCATATGTATAAACTAATGTCGACTGTAAGAAATAATCGTTTATAGTTTGCCTAACTGAGCACATTAACACGTATAAAACTGCATTCATTGGAACCATATATCCTAAGTTAGCGTGAGTCGAGAACTAGCTGTGTAGCTCTCATATTAAAAGCGTATTTTCTGTTTCTCCCGTGTGCGGACTTGCAAACGACCATGACCCAGCTATTGTTCTTTCTGTACTAGTTTGAAACATGAAGGAATTTTCTCATCCGCATGCTAGCATCTTTTAGTATAAAATGATATGCTTTGAAACATTAATGGACACTTCCAAGGACAATGAGACGAGGGAAAGAGAACTTTTAACCTGAGACGTGTGCCAAGGAGATGAAGAAACCCCGGATATGCCACCTACGAAATACGTCAATTATGATGACCAATTAGAACATATTAAAGTATCAAGAAATGACAAATGCATTACTTAATGTATAATTTGATAGGTTAACAATGGTGGGGTGTATTGACTGACCAATAGAATTTTGGGGGAACGAATCACGAGAAAGGGATAAAAACCCATGACACAGGGAACAGATGGCTCATTAGCTAGGGAATGATATTGATTGCATCTCGAAACTCTGTCACTCTATTTGGTGACTTGAGACTTAGAGAAAACTATTTTTGCCCATAGACTGCCCCTTACACTTTTCTCCGTAAGAGGAGAGTGTCTTTGCCTTTAAATTTAGATAGACTGACGGCGATCTAGCTGATGTCCTGAAGACGAAGACTAATCCTGAATGCTGACCTATTCAGAGGAGGGTAATTATATGTTGCTAATGACAAATTCTTTATTTGCCTTTCTTTCTAGGTACCAACTACTGTATGTTTTTGATTAGAGACCTTAGTTAGATGTTTTCCAAATTGATGTTCAAAATTGTTTTGCATGACGCCCAACATGCTAATGCTAATTAGAGGTTAGACGAGGTATTCATTTTGACTGACAAACTGACGTGACTGACATGATGCTATGCTGAACTTGTATCTTAGAACATTCAATGTATTGTGATCTGGTTATACTCATCTGATTATCTATGCTTCTTATTTCTGCACTATCGAAAGTTTACTGTGGCTGTCATCTTGTAATTGTGCTTATATACTTCTTGACTTTGAGATTGATGCCTTTGCTACTAGATTGTAATCATTAGGGAATAAAACCCATAAAACTTCATTAAGGTGTGGTTATTCATGACTGAAAGGTCATGTTTGCGCCAAATGTTTATTAATGCTTAAAACAAGATATATCTTGGTGTTAAATATTGATAATGTTATTGACATATTGATTGGTGTTTTGATCAGTTATCTCGTCCTACGGTGTCTCACCACTGGGTCCAAAGATTCATTGGCCTAAAACGAGTCCTGATGTGTATAGATTAACATAGACGGACGTGTTAACAGTTCTGGTAGCAGAGTACGGTTTGGCCCTTGGGGGCCCTAGGACGGAGTTTTCATTGTCTAATTGTTTTCTTGTGATAATGCAATCTGGAAAGATGATGAGTTGCTAGATTTGCCATGGGCTTTCCCGGGATCTCGGAGCCTGCCTAAATGAGTTGGGAATGTTCTCGGCGCCATAGTATGTGTAGTTAGGATCTTTTGCGCTTATTAAATCTTATGCACTTTGCAGGCGATTGTGAATATTTGAGTGCGATTAGGCCAAATTAAGTGTTGTTTAGAAGGAGTGGGCGTACTCCACAGTATGAGAGTAGGGAAGTCGGCGTACTTCATGTGAATGCAGCGCTTGTTGCTCAAAAATTATCCACGTGGTTGGTTGTTGTATACGGACCTATTGAGGTCTAAGACTCCGGAGTATGATGTTAAAATGGTTTATGTCGTAATCTGTGCGGTTTAGTAGGTCAATCGGGCGTGGTTGACAAGTCGAGTTTCGAGTTATGATGCATGTGTGTAACCTTCGATGGAGATTTGACAAGTTCTAAAGTGCACTAGAAGGAGTCATTGACAAGTCGAGAGTAGGATTTGCAGGTCGAATTCTGCTTGCGTATGAGGGAACTGAGAAGGAGAGAGTAGCGGCCGAGGCTTCAAGTGAAATCTCTGTAAAGTTCTGAAGCGAATGTGTTACCTTTCCTGTAGTAAACCAGCAGATTTGTGTTGTCATTTAAGTGCTAGCAATAATTTGCATTAGTTTGTATGAGTTGTGAGGAGTTAGCGAGGTGTGGACAAGCCGCAAGAATTTGTCAGCTGCAGTGTGTGTGAGTGTGACGTCAGTGGTGCCGCGCTGAGATAGGTCAGATGCCGAGAGGGGTCGCGCACGGATTGGCTGCCGTCCGTGAGAGGCAATAGGTTGAGCAAAGTGTAGGTGAAGAGTGTCCTGGGAACAAAGCCGTTTTCTGATTAAAATATCAAATAAAATGAATTTTGTTAAGGCATTTAAAAGCGCTTTGAAAGGAGATGTGTATATTGTTGCAACTGATGGGGAACCTACACCACCTGAAGGTACACCAGCTTACACGGTTATGGAGAAAAAGGGTGTTGCACCATGTTTATGGATAAAACAATGGCACAAATTAACTGAAAAAGAGGGGTGTCTAGCGTTTCCGGAACATGGAACGTTCAATCAAAAGGTGTTAGAAAATCTGAGGTGGATGTTAAGTACGCAGAAACCACCTCCTCGACCAGCACAATACGAGGCTTTGGCAATTTGGGACCTGATGGCTCTTAAACATAGACAAGAAAGATTTCACAGAAGATTGACAAGGGCAGAAAAATCCTATGCAGAGGCTAGGTGGGATAATGAGAACAAAATGTGGAGACGAGGAATAGTGGATGGGTTAAAGCTGTTTCCGGCAATAACCCAGGGAGAGGAGACACAGGGAAAGAAAGCTTTTTGCAAAACTGACAAAGATTCAGGCATACTCAAAGAGAATAAAAGGTCCTGGGAAGAAGAGGATGATTCAGATGATGAGGCGTTTATGGATAGATTGTTACATGATCGTCCGCCACCATATGCGGTGAACGACAGTGCACCAAGTACTAGCTTGGATCCTGGGAACCAGACGAAGGAGAAGGGTGTTACTGATACAGTGCAGACTAGTGATACAGCTTTGATACAGAATGGTGTCAGTGTACCCACTGCACCAGACTCGCCGATACAGTTACAGCCTCCACCACAGATAAAAAGAATTTATCCCGATGTTCCAGTACTCGAGACTACTACGAACTTGGTGGTACAACCAGACCCAATATATACAAAGCCAAGGTTAATACAGATCGAGTCAACTCCACAGTTAGTGTCACAACCGCCACAACTGATACCTGGGTACAACCCAGTAGCGGGTCCTTTGAAAGAACCTGCACCAGGATTATTAGAGCAGACTTACGGTGTTGAAGCTCCAAGAAGCTTGGGAGCAGGCCAGACACCTGCCGCTATATCACTACCCATTACGGTTGGTCCCCCGGTGCCGTTATATGCACAGGAGAAAACAAGGACGTGTGAACAGGGAGTCATAACTCATGAAATGATAAGAGGAGGGCCTATTATAACTCCACAAATAATGGCCCAGAGAGGACAGGTTTGCGAACAATCAAGACCCTTAATGGACCTCAGTCCAATAGGGGCACCTCTTGAGGCAATGCGACAAGCAGGATTGGGAGTCCTGACTCCCCAAACTATGAGTACAAATACCTCATACACTCCAATGATACATGCAGGAAATATTTCACTGCAGGGTTTTACAGTACAAAAGTTAAATGAGTGGTTAGAGAAAACTTGCACATCACAAAAGACTACAGCGACTACAATTGAACCTGAGAAAGAAAAACACAATGAATACCTAAATATAGTACGACTAGGAGCAGAAGCTGCTGAATTGGTGGATGGAGCAATGGGAGTAAATAGGTTAGAGTCTTACACTGAGGCAGAATTAAGGTACTTATGCTCTAAAATCACCAAAGAGGTAGGCAAAGTACACCAGAAATTAACGAATTTGGCAGACAAATACAATATCGACATTGGAAACACAGAACATTTGAAACGGAGTTACAGATTAGATTTTGACACAAAGGATTTTGAACACATGAGATCTGCAGGCATGAAGACACATTTGAAAGAGTTGTTGCAAAGCGCACAAATTTGGGGTGCACTAGAGAAATGGGAAGGCCGATGGGTAAAGAAAAGAGATAAGGGAAAAAGAGATAGTCCAGGATCTAATGAAACAACAGTTACACCAAATTTAGAGACGGTGAAAATGCTACCTATGAGAGAAACAGCTGGTGGTGTTTTGGTACATGTGCCTTGGTCCAGAGGAGACATTTTGTCCTTTACGAATGATTATCCTAGGTTAAGAGAAAAAACGATTGAGTGGTATCAACAGACAGATAGATTTGTGAAGCTTGCGAAATTTCTCTGGGAAGACTTAAATACCTTGTTTGAGATTATTGTTCCACCAGACTTGTGGCTCGAGTGTAAGAGAGGGGTAGATTGGCCCACAAAGGAACCAGCAAGGGATAAAGTGACTGGAGCACCTTCTGAAGAGGTGATGAAATATTATCATAAAGTAATTGAGTTTTTGAAACAAAAGGTGTCGCCGAAGGTGACCGATTGGCAGAAAATCGACCGGACCTCTCAAGAGGTTAAAGAGTCAATACATGCATAATATGAAAGGTTGTTAAAGGCATTCAAACATTACAGTGGTACTGAAACAATTGAGCCGAAGGACATGAATCATCTTGTGTTCAGATTCGTCGAAGGGCTGAGACCGGAGGTCAGCCAAATGATTAAAAATCATCTGATTTGTTGGCAAGCTAAACCGATTGATGAAGTATTACAGTATGCGAAATACTGTAGTGACGAAATTGAGTTGAAGCAGAAAAAGTTGAAGGAGAAGGTGATGGTGATGCAGATAAGGGCTGCACAGGCTGGAATACAGGGAAATGGTGTTCAGCAAATGATACAGCAACAACCGCATTTGAATGGTGTGTTTCAGGCACAGCCGAGAGGTAGAGGTCGAGGGTTTGTGAACCGTAGTTCGGACATGAATAATGTTGTTGTTCAAGGTGATGGTCAAGGAGTGAAAAAGATGTCACCATGCCATGCGTGCGGGGGCGTGGGACATTGGAAACGGGATTGTCCGAATATAATGCAGGATGGTACGGTTCAGCAGAGTATTAATGCCGGTACACTACAAAATTCACGAGGTCCAAGAATGAGACACCAGAATCAGAACTATCAAAATAATTTGGTGCAAATGTCAGGGGTGCAACCCATGCAGCAAATGCAGATGCCGCGTTTCCAAACAGTGCCAGTACAACCAATACAACAGCAGATACCTATGGTGCCTAGACAGCAAATGCAGTTACCCTTAGCTCCGATGGGACAGCAACAGGTGACGCTTCCTCAGCAGGTCACAGGTCAGGTAACAAATCAAAACAACACTGTACAACAATTCCCATTACGAGGTGAAAATGAGATGAATGAGGATTGGTCAGATGACAGTTCAGACAGTGAAGAGTGCAGACTCGCAGCATCCCTAGAGGTAGACCAGAGAGGCCCATATGTGGAGGGAAAAGTAATGGGCTATAAGGTCTCATTTTTAGTTGATACGGGAGCTACACGCTCTACGGTTCGCAGTGCAGAGGTACCAAGATTACCTCTCTCAGGGCGCACCATACGAGTGGTTGGTGTGGCTAATCAGTACCTGACTAATCCAATCACTGACCCAGTGCAGGTTGAAATCGGAATTTTTCAGGGCCTGCATAGATTTGTTGTATGAGACTCAAGCCCAGTATCCTTATTAGGAAGAGACTTATTATGCAAAACCAAATGTTCGATTACCTGTTCCAATGGTGGAATAGAAGTGCAGACAAACAATGATGATGAGGGAGATGAGGGTCAACTCATAGAAGAAGGAGGAGAGATGAATGAAGATTACCCTTTAATTTTTAATTACCCTTTTCCCAGTGTTTACCTTGATTGATCTACCTGCTGATCTGAAAGGATCGGTAACAGAGAAGGTATGGGATTTGACTGGAAAAGAGGTTGGATTAATAAAGGGAGTAGGTCCAGTCAAGGTGCAGATAAAGCCAAATGCAGTGTTCCCACAAGTGTCACAATATCACATGACTCAGGATGTCCTTATTGAAGTGACACAGATAATTGCAGATTTTCTCAGACAGGGAGTTTTGAAAGAGGTCCTGAGCAGTCCGTGTAACTCTCCAATTATGGGTTTGAGAAAGCCCTGTGGGAAAGTTCGAATTGTGCAGGATTTGAGAAAAATAAACAAAATTGTGATAAAATGCTGCCCTGTGGTTCCCAACCCAGCGGTAATAATGTACCAGGTTCCTTGTGATGCTGAATGGTTTACTGTAGTAGACCTATCACAAGCGTTTTTCTCGATACCACTTCACAAAGACAGCCAGTTTTTGTTCAGTTTCAAATTCCTGGATAAGGTGTACAGTTGGTGCAGAATTCCTCAGGGCTTTTCTGAGTCACCATCCATCTTCAATCAGATATTGAAGAAGGATTTGGAACCTCTTGTTCTGCCTTACAATTCGACTCTTGTACAGTACATTGATGATTTGTTGATTGCATCCAAAACCAAAGACAGCTGCAAATATGATACCATTGCCTTATTGAATCATTTAGGGAAAAACGGACATAAGGTGTCACCTAAAAAGCTGCAGTACTGTCAAAAAGAAGTGAAGTATTTGGTGCATCTGATTGAAAAAGGGTCCTGAAGAATATCAAAAGAGAGAATAACAGTTGTTTTACAAATGAATCCCCCAACAACAAAGAGAGATGTCAGGATGTTCTTGGGAATGGTGGGCTACTGTCGCCAGTGGATACCCAACTTCTCGATCATTTCAAAACCATTAACAAAACTGACAGGAAAGGAAGTTAAGGATGAACCATACACAATCGCATTGACAAAAGAAGAGCTTGAGTCATTTCTAGAGCTGAAAGAATGCATGTGCAGGGCTCCAGCATTAGGAATGCCTGATTATGAGAAACCATTTTTGTTGTTCTGTCATGAACGTGATGCTTGTTCTTTGTCTGTTTTAACACAGGTCCATGGAGATGCAAATCGCCCTGTAGCATATTTTTCAGCTACTTTGGACCCTGTCGCAGCAGCCTTACCGGGTTGTTTGCGAGCAGTCGCAGCAGTTGGTCAAAGCCTTTCACAATGTGAGGGCATAGTCATGGGATACCCTTTGACAGTTTTGGTTCCACATTCTGTTGAAATTCTGCTGACACGAACTAAGACACAACACATGACAAATGCACGACTTGCCAAATATGAGACAATTATTCTGGGGTCACCCAATGTCACATTGAAAAGGTGCACTGTACTGAACCCAGCAACTCTACTTCCCATTGAGAATACAGAAATAAAGGATGGGGAAGAGTTTGAGCATGATTGTCTGGAGGTGACTGAGCTCAGTACCAAACCTCGCTCAGATATAAAAGATACCCAGTTAGAGGAAAACGATTACATTATGTTCGTTGATGGGTCCTGTCTAAGAGATTCAACAGGAACCTTGAGAGCTGGTTATGCAGTATGTACCATATCTGGTATAGTCGAGGCCTCCTGGCTCGAGAAAGTGTTTTCTGCACAAGTGGCAGAATTGATAGCTCTCACAAAAGCCTGCCATGCTGCTGTAAAACTGAAAGTCACGATCTATACAGACAGCAGATACGGATTTGGAATTGTACATGATTTTGGTCAACTCTGGTCACAGAGAGGGTTCATGACATCCTCTGGTTCACCAGTGAAAAATGGAGAACAAATAAGAGATTTGTTACATGCGATTCAGTTGCCTCTCGAAATTGCCGTGGTGAAGTGCAGTGCTCACACCAGATCACAAGACTTTGTGTCAATGGGGAATGGTTATGCAGACCAAGTTGCCAGATTTTGTGCATTGAACTGTATATCTTTTAAGGAGCAGTGGGAACTGTTACCACAACCTGAGAATGACACAACCTTAAGCCTAGCATTACAAGTGGTTGATACCTTAGACGAATTAAAAACATTACAAAGCCACGTTGGTAGGGAAGAAAAGCGTTCCTGGCAGAAAATGCAGTGTGTACAAAGAGCAGACGATATTTGGGTATCAGAAGAGGGAAAACTGGTTTTGCCAAACAGTCTTCTGTCACAATTTGCCCGACTGTACCATGGGCAGGCACATTTAGGAAGAGATGCCATGATCAGATCTTTTAAGATTGATTGGTTCAATCCAAAATTCAGACATGCCGCAGAAATTACTTGTCACAGGTGCGTCATTTGTCAACAGATGAACGCTGGAAAAGGAACCGTGGTAACTTTGAGCCACATTGGGAGAGCTGGTGGTCCCTTTAATAAGATACAAATGGATTTCATTGAAATGCCTGTTTGTGGAGGTTTGAGGTACGTGTTGGTGATTGTATGTGTTTTTAGTCATTGGATTCAGGCATATCCCACACGAAGGAATGACAGTCTTACAGTTGCAAAATTACTACTCAGAGAATTAATACCCAGGTTCGGGTTTCCGGTTTCTATAGAATCAGATAGGGGAAAACACTTCGACAATGAGGTGATTAAACTTCTGTGTGCCGCACTCAACATTGAACAAAAGCTGCATTGTAGCTATCGCCCTGAAGCCTCAGGACTAGTCGAGCAGATGAAAGGTACTTTAAAATCAAGAATAGCAAAAATGTGTGCAGCAACAAACATGAAGTGGCCAGATGCATTACCTCTAGTGCTGATGTCTATGAGAAATACGCCAGATAAGAAAACAGGATTATCCCCACATGAAATCCTCATGGGCAGAGCAATGAGGTTACCGGCGGTACCTGCAAATGCACTAGTGAATATTACAGATGATATGGTGTTGGATTACTGCAAAAGTTTGGCTCACGTGATTCGCTCTTTCTCTCACCAGGTGGAAGCTAACACGTTACCACCAATCGGCAAACCAGGACACTCTCTGCAAGCTGGAGATTGGGTGGTTGTCAAGAAGCACGTAAGAAAATCGTGTCTTGAGCCGCGTTGGAAAGGGCCATATCAAGTGATATTGATGACCACTACTGCTGTGAAGTGTGCCGGGGTTCCCAACTGGATACATGCCAGCCATACAAAAAGGGTAGCATGTCCTGTTGAAGAGGAACTTGAAAATTCCGGTACAGCAACTTCAAGAGAAGAAGTCTCAGAGTCAGAGATCAGTCAAGAAAGATCTGAGACTGCAGGAGAGCCCACTGAGAACAGTTGTGTCCCTCAAACTATCAGTGAGTTCGAGAGAGGTGACAGAGTGCCAATCTCAGTGGAGGCAGCAGGAGAACAAAGGCAAGGAGAGGTTCTCCCAGAAGCAGACTAATACAATTCAGAATCTGAATACAGTGTCAAACAAGGGGAGAGAGACGAAGAAGTGGCAAATTTAAATCAGAACGAATCAGAATCTCCTGAACAAGTTTCAAGCCTATCAGGAGAAAACACCATATTACAAGAGGAGGGTGCTGTCCAAGGTACTGAAGGGAAACGCCGAAGTAAGACAAACAGAGGTGACCACTGGCCAGACAAATCACACTTTAGAATAAGAGAAATAGCAAACGAAACAATAATAGAGGAAAGCGATACCTCAAGAGCAGACGATCTGAGTGAAGGAGAACAGCAAGGAGAACGAAAATTAAAAAGAAAAAGAATAGCAAACAGAAGATATACCGGTCCTGAATGGGCATATGCTACAACCTCTGAATGGCAACAAGAATTCTTAGCGTTCTTTTTTGATCGAGAAATAACAGGCCAGTACTACGGTACCTGAAGAATATACAACAAGAAAGCTGAGACAAAGATTGAAATTGTGAAAGCTGAAAAATAATAATAAAGAGTCTTTAGAAAAAAAAAAAAGAGAAAGAAAGAGAGAAAAAAAAACTACTGGAAAGTGACATTATGACATTAAACCTGGATTCGACTTATAGAAACCTGATTACGACAAGCTGCTAACCTGAATTGACGAAAAGGGTCCTGGAGGGAATGAAGACGCTGTAAATTACGCAGAAAAGAGTTTGCTGCTCAGAGTTGATTGTTGATCTGCTATCCTGATTCTATACAAACATGGCTTATAGTAACAAAGGAAGTAAAGTGTGTGGTTGGTTAGGAGTTATGATAGGTGTTGTATGCGCAATAATGATTGTGGGAGTGATTGTAGGAATGCCATGGAGAGAGAGTGAAACCATTAATGCAACTTTAAAACCTGAGACTACTACTACAACTAATAAATTATCACCATGGGAGAAATTTGAGCAAGACACAAGACATCTGCATGAGGGAACTAATGCAAAAGGGGAACTTCCTACTAATGTTTTCTATCGCTTACTAAATGAGTATGTGGAAACTATGGATGCGAAAGACTGTTATGTATGTACTAAAATTCCTTCATCTGTGCAGGAGGGAGTTACTTATCATAGCCTCCCTCTTATGTATGGGATCAGCTGTAGCTTGCTACTAACAAGATTTTATGATCAAGAGCATGTGCAATATTTTTATTCAAATTTAGATGCTGTGTTTTCTTTTGTGCCTGTTATTGAATTCTTAAATAAGCTAGCTAAAGAGCATGATATAAAATTAGTTAGAGGATTCTTTGAACCAACACAAACATTTGGAACTGCTTATGCACATCGCAATAACTTAACATGCTTACTGTCTCCTGTAGAGAAAAGCTTTTTAGATCATACAGATGATAGACGCAAAGCATTAAAAGAAAAATTAGAAAAAGGTTTAGAAAAACACACTTATGCGAATGATTACGCTTATACTTCAATTAAAACACAAGGCAAGTTAGCTATAGATGCATTACACGTAGGTAGACTCTGTATATATAGACCAAAATCTGATCAAGATAATTTGTTTGTGGGAACGAGTGAATGTAGGCATGTGTTTCTGTTTCAGAGCAAATGGACCTTTATGTTAAATGGACAAGACCCAGCGATTCCTGGAATCTATTACATCTGTGGGTTAAATGCATATTACCGTCTCCCTAAGGGATGGTATGGGACATGTTATTTGGGAATAGTTTTCCCAAGATTTACCAGATTGATGACTTAAAACAACTACCTAAAACGTCTGAATTTCAACATGCCAGACAAAAACGAGAATCAGTGGCGGCTGTCATTGGTGACATATTTGGAGCTATAATCCCTTCAGTGGGGGTTATCCTAAATTCTATGAAAATTCAAAAGTTGTCTACTATTGTGGATAACATGCTGACAAATTTTACAGGAGCCATACTCCTGATGGATACTGAACTTGCTGCAGAAAGAGCTATGACTCTTCAAAACCGGCTTGCTTTAGACATTCTTTTAGCAAAGAGCGGAGGTGTATGCAAAATGCTTAATGAACGTCACTGCTGTTCTTATATACCTGATAACAGTAAGAAAATTAGAAGCATGCTTACTAACCTGACTAGAGATAGTACAGATTATTTGAAGGATCTAAAAGAACCTGGAGTTTGGGAAAAATTTGGAAAAGGAATTGCCCGGGTGGGAAGCTGGTTTACCAACATCTGGAATGGGGTACTTGCAAAAATAATGATGGGACTACTAATTGTTCTGATTTGTTTATTGGGATTTTGGGGAATATGCAAGATTAATGATAAAGTGAAAAGAAATTTGACTAAAAGAACCAAAAGAAACGAAGAAAGTGAAAGAGAGAAAATGTTCAATGAAATATGGGAAAGCTCACATAAAGGGCAGGATGTTGAAATGCGTATTATGCGCAAGGTGAAAAATTAAGACCAAAAAGATTTGTGATGATGACCGTCATCAGAGGAGGGACTGAGAGAGCATAGTTTAAATATTACATATTATAGACGTGAAATGTTTATGTCTAACAATGCTGTATTAATAAAATATTCATTGAAGCGTATTCATAAATATGGAGAATTGTTCATATGTATAAACTAATGTCGACTGTAAGAAATAATCGTTTATAGTTTGCCTAACTGAGCACATTAACACGTATAAAACTGCATTCATTGGAACCATATATCCTAAGTTAGCGTGAGTCGAGAACTAGCTGTGTAGCTCTCATATTAAAAGCGTATTTTCTGTTTCTCCCGTGTGCGGACTTGCAAACGACCATGACCCAGCTATTGTTCTTTCTGTACTAGTTTGAAACATGAAGGAATTTTCTCATCCGCATGCTAGCATCTTTTAGTATAAAATGATATGCTTCGAAACATTAATGGACACTTCCAAGGACAATGAGACGAGGGAAAGAGAACTTTTAACCTGAGACGTGTGCCAAGGAGATGAAGTAACCCCGGATATGCCACCTACGAAATACGTCAATTATGATGACCAATTAGAACATATTAAAGTATCAAGAAATGACAAATGCATTACTTAATGTATAATTTGATAGGTTAACAATGGTGGGGTGTATTGACTGACCAATAGAATTTTGGGGGAACGAATCACGAGAAAGGGATAAAAACCCATGACACAGGGAACAGACGGCTCATTAGGTAGGGAATGATATTGATTGCATCTCGAAACTCTGTCACTCTGATGACTTGAGACTTAGAGAAAACTATTTTTGCCCATAGACTGCCCCTTACACTTTTCTCCGTAAGAGGAGAGTGTCTTTGCCTTTAAATTTAGATAGACTGACGGCGATCTAGCTGATGTCCTGAAGACGAAGACTAATCCTGAATGCTGACCTATTCAGAGGAGGGTAATTATATGTTGCTAATGAAAAATTCTTTATTTGCCTTTCTTTCTAGGTACCAACTGCTGTATGTTTTTGATTAGAGACCTTAGTTAGATGTTTTCCAAATTGATGTTCAAAATTGTTTTGCATGACGCCCAACATGCTAATGCTAATTAGAGGTTAGACGAGGTATTCATTTTGACTGACAAACTGACGTGACTGACATGATGCTATGCTGAACTTGTATCTTAGAACATTCAATGTATTGTGTTCTGGTTATACTCATCTGATTATCTATGCTTCTTCTTTCTGCACTATCGAAAGTTTACTGTGGCTGTCATCTTGTAATTGTGCTTATATACTTCTTGACTTTGAGATTGATGCCTTTGCTACTAGATTGTAATCAATAGGGAATAAAACCCATAAAACATCATTAAGGTGTGGTTATTCATGACTGAAAGGTCATGTTTGCGCCAAATGTTTATTAATGCTTAAAACAAGATATATCTTGGTGTTAAATATTGACAATGTTATTGACATATTGATTGGTGTTTTGATCAGTTATCTCGTCCTACGGTGTCTCACCACTGGGTCCAAAGATTCATTGGCCTAAAACGAGTCCTGATGTGTATAGATTAACATAGTCATGAATATTGGTTGAGATCGATAGACTTGAAAAGTGTGTGGGACACTAAAAATGGACAGAATCTTCATTTGGAGCATGCCTGATACCTGTTCAAACTATATTTTTAAATGAAAGTGTAAAACAAACCAGTTGTTTAGGCTTTGCTAAAATGAAGGAATTTAATGCACCAAGTATTCCTATCCCTGCAAAATTTTACAATTGGCAAAAGTACATAAATGCAGTTAAAGATCAGCTTGATGAATGTGTCCGGATTGGAACATTTAACACATTTCTTTCACATCCGGGTGGGTGGTTAGTGTGGCCTGTAGACACCAGTGGGTGGCATACTAATTTTGCAAACTCTATGGGGGTTTTTACAGCAAATAGGCTGGACCCTTGCTATCTGTCATCGGAACACTCAGGTATATTGACAACATATAGTGTAGGAAAATTATGTCATCAGTGGTTGAAAAGTGCCTCCCCTAGATGCTGTTATAGAAATCATCAGTCTCCTGTCTAATTAAACAGATTTACAGCACTTCCTGTTAAGTGCAACCAGAAGAGAACACAGAAAATGCTTCTTATGTGCAGTATATAATGTAATTTGGAAACTTTCCGAACAAGAAGCAGCCGCCCGGTTAAGACAAATTGATCAGGAAACTTTACAGAAGCATTAGCCGTTGTAAATAATGGTATTACCACCTCTTCCAACCGGATATACACCTTAAATAACATTGTATCCTCTGCAATAGACATAGTACAGAGTGACATGTAAACTTTAACCAATGGACAGAGTCAGCTAAAGTCCATTATGCAGTTAGTTTGGACACTACAAACACTGATAGCAAGTCGTGTTTCCTGGCAACACGTTAGCACGAGGAACATATTTTCAACCTTTAATTTAACGCAACAACAACAAATAATGGCTAAGAAGGAAGTAATTTATGTCATGCAAAACATCGAGAGATTAGAAAAGTTGCCTTTTTTTATGCTGAAATTTCACCTTCTGAGTGGCTAATGTATGGGCTTATAAATCTGCCTATTTCAACACTTTAATTTACATCCTGTCTGAAACACATTCCAGTAGGCAGATATGGAAGGCTAGGAGATAGTTACATATACGAGGTGTGGGAGCTTCCCTTTTTGTACAAATGCTTCAGTGGCATGAAAGAGGTCTTTCTTAGCTGTAGCGAATGTGAGACTTCTGTGAGCCATTCAATGGTTTGCAAACAGTTGTCCTCGCACAGGGCATGTAATGCCACGGCAGCAAACTTGGCTTGATATCTGAGTTCCACTTTCCTTGATTAGATCTGTGTTCCAGGTGCTCTCAAATGACAGCTATGTGCTCCTTAACAGTGAGAGGTTTTGTGGAATATGAGCCGGAATAGCTTATGTGGTTTTGGTCTCCCAAATTGTCACATGTTGTAGGAATGTTGTCTTCCCCTCTAAACAAGGAGGAGTAGCAGACATTTGGCCTCATATTGCTACTTCAGATGTGAATTTTAAAAAAAGTTGAGAAGGCTTTATTGTTTCAAAAACATGTGGCACTTACATCTGCACACAAGACGTATGCGCTTCAAGTTGCGATGTCATCAGCAGAGATTCAGTCCCTTTTAAGCACAAATGTTCCGAGACACTTTGGTGAACTCTTTGGACGAATATTCAACATATCCAGTACTACTAGAATCGCACATTTCTTTAAGGCTGTTGGTTCTGGTTTCTTTCACACGTTCTCCTCAATTTTGGCTTAATACCTTCAACCATACACTCAATATTTTGGAGGATTTTTGGAGGATTCACGATTACTTTGGCTATAATAGGTGGCATCTTGCTGTTGCTACTTTTTCTGCACAATGGCTGTCCCTTCACACAAGGAGGACTGAAAGTGCTTCCAACTAGCGCAACTGTGTCAAGTACGCATGATGCAGTATTTTGAAGCACCACTCCTGAAAGAAGTGGAGTGCGACTGGTCTCTGTCATACAGACCGGTTTTGGATTGTGTGCAGCCTGTGTTTTAATGCCTTTGGTGCCTTTTTGAATGTGCACTGAAAGTCTGTCTTTCTATGCGGGGCTTACTGTCATTGGACGCTGACCTGTTGATGTTCTCGATGAGAGCTCATTACCAGACATGCACTTTGAGGGTGCATTTGCTACGGGAAGCCATCTATGAGTTGCCGTTTATGGACAATGTGACTCTTAACTCAACATTGGGCACAACACGGAATGCTGCTACCTCAGCTGGGGCTCAGGCTTTGGAACACAAGTACTCTATGGTTTTCCAATTTGGATATTTTACCACCTGCCAAAGTGGAACATTTCCTGCCATCAAATGTCCTGGACATAATTTTTGATATTGTTTTATTTTTCTCTATCTAGTTGTTGTTTTGCCTAGGAAAGCATTACGTTCTTAGCAGGACATTCATTTCACATTGTGCTTTCCTCAAGGCTGCAGTCAGATAGGGTTGCCAGCAAAAGTGATGCGCTGTGTCTCCAACATTCACAGAAACATACACATTCCTACAAGAGGACCCTTTCTTAGAATGTCAACTGTTTTACCATAAAAGCACTCCTTTGTCCCATACATGTTAGAGAGAGGTTCCAACCAGATGACCACAGCTGCATTCTGATTACTGATTGCCTTCACTACAGCTGCTTGCTTAGACTATGAAATGTATGGCCTATATGGGGATTGTGTCTCTCTAGACTACAGTCTTCCTTGCTCAGGTATGGGGGATGATGCTTCCCCGGGGGGAAACCTGAAGGGTGGATTAGGCTCATTATATTGTGCTCTAACATCGCTTAGGTAGGAAAGATATATATCATTCCTAGTGACAGTATGATGGGACTGTTTTTGTGTTTCACTCTCCAATGTTGCTTCTATTGTGTTTTATCATCCTAGTTATTGCAATACATGCCATTTTATCTAAGATACAGTTACTTCAATAAACCTGTATTGAGCTATATTCTGCCTCTGTTTGTCTTTACCTGTGTAAGACTAATGTAACTGAGAGAAAAGGAAGAGATATCATCAACCACAATTCCCCATGAGGAGTCTTTCTTGTCATGTGCCCGGTTGCCACAATCATCCCTGCTCTTGGGCAGAGATGAGGTGCTGCTAGCTAGCAGGAGAACCTGGATTAAGCCAAACAGGCATCACATGGTGTGGAGTTGTACTCAGTACCCCACAATCTATTCAATTCTGCTGTCCAAATCCAGTAGCCTCATTAGGATAATGAGATCCTACGCAACACTTTTCAGTTGTGAATTCTTCATATGTCGTTTTATGTATTATGAAAATTCTGTTTGCTGCATCTCTGTCTAAAGTGCAGCTCAGCCACTCATGCACCCACTCAGACCCACTCATAGACTCGCACACCCACTTTCAGACCCACTCAGACACTCACAAACCTACTCACAGATCCTCTGACAGAGACAGACCCTGTGGCCATCCCTGCTGTGCATGGCCAAAGGCCTTGGCTACAGCGCTTGCCTGCAGGCCTGACCCTGCGGCCAACCCCGCCGCTCATGACCTTTGGTCATACGTGGCGGTGGTTTGATTACAGTATAGTAAATAAAATTAATTTATGTTAAAAAACCATAGAAATTCACTGATAAAACCAAAGGTTTTAATGACATTATAGTTAGGTTTTGAATTTACTTGTACAAAACCAAAGAAATTCAGCAGTTATAGTTAGAGTTATTTCAAGTAACTATACCTCATACTCTAAGGCAACAATAACTTGCGACTTTGTTGTGTACAGTTAATTATTCAACATATTATGGTGGTCATTACAACCCTGGCAGTCGGTGTTAAAGCCGGCGAAATTTTTTTTTTAATTACGACTGTGGCGGAAACCGCCAACAAAGACAGCCACTTTAACACTTCGACTGCCACGGCAGTACAAAAAAACAGCATGGCGGTCACCACCAACAGACAGGTGGAGGACAATGTACCGCCCACAGTATCACAACCTACCAATCCGCCACCTTTTCCAGGGCGTATTCCTCTCGAACAAAAACATGGCGGAAACTGGACTTCGAAGGGAAAACGCTCACCTCTACACACCCCACAAGGAACCAGGATGACATGGAACCAGAGCTGCACATTCTCCCTGCCCTTATCTTCTTGCTCCTCTGCCAGGAGCACGAACGCCGGCGGCGAAGACCACGGTGAGTACTGCACCTACGACACAGGGGAGGGGGAGGGAAAAAACAGGGACACACACATGCAACGCAACACCCCCACCCCCACACTCACCCACTACAACACACACTAATACAGCATGATACATTACAGTTACACCCCCAAACCCCCCAGAAGAATGCAAAGACAAAAGCAAATGAGTGTAACCACTGTAATATATTAAAATCCAGTACGCAAAAATATATATACACTATTCACAAATATATACCCCAAGAATAGTAGCCCAGGGATTGCTCTATTGAAGTCCGTGGAAAACTGGGCCCACACGGCATGGGCGAGGCCCACAATCAATACCCGAACATGATGGAGAGAACACTGCAGGGGCATCAGATAGCAATAAAATAGGCACCTCAGGGGGAAAGGAAAGGGGGGGCACCTCAGCCGGTTGAGTGCACGATGCCAAATCCACGAGGGGGCCCCATGCCCACTGTTCAATCCTGGGGAGTGCAAAGCCACAGTCTCTCAAGTCTCTACAGTGGGTGGGTTGCCCACTGCCATATCCTGGAGAGTGCAAAGCCACAGTCTCTCAAGTCTCTACAGTGGGTGGGTTGCCCACTGTTCAATCCTGGGAAGTGCAAAGCCACAGTCTCTAAAGTCTCTACAGTGGGTGCGTTGCCCACTGCCATATCCTGGGGAGTGCAAAGCAACAGTCTCTCAAGTCTCTACAGTGGGTGGGTTGCCCACTGTTCAATCCTGGGGAGTGCAAAGCCACAGTCTCTCAAGTCTCTACAGTGGGTGGGCTGCCCACTGTTCAATTCTGGGAAGTGCAAAGCCACAGTCTCTCAAGTGGATAACAGTCTCCACTGGTTCTGGAGGGGGCTTTGTGCCCAGAGTGCTTCATCCTGCTAAGGACTGTGTGAGTGGATGCCTTTCTCCACTGGTTCTGGAGGGGGCTTTGTGCCCAGAATGCTTCATCCTGCTAAGGACTGTGTGAGTGGATGTATCTCTCCACTGGTTCTGGAGGGGGCTTTGTGCCCAGAGTGCTTCATTCTGCTAAGGACTGTGTGAGTGGATGTATCTCTCCACTGGTTCAGGAGGGGGCTTTGTGCCCAGAGTGCTTCATCCTGCTTGTGGCGGACACAGTAGCGCCAGTGCCCTTGGCACTCATGGGCCAGCAGTGCTTGTGGCGGCGGTGTCCTGTTCAGCGGTGCTTGTGGCGGCGGTGTCCTGTTCAGCGGTGCTTGGGGTGGCGGTGTCCTGTTCAGCGGTGCTTGTTGCGACGGGGTCCTTGGCAGCGACTCAGCTGCTGGCGGTCCTGTCTGGCCCAGCGACTCAGCTACTGATGGTCCTGTCTGGCCCAGCGACTCAGCTGCTGGTGATCCTTTCTGGCCCAGCGGGGCTGGTGCTGGCGGTCCATTCTGGCCCAGCGGGGCTGGTGCTGGCGGTCCTGTCTAGCCCAGCGGGGCTGGTCCTGGCAGTCCTTTCTGGCCCAGCGGGGCTGGTGCTGGCAGTCCTTTTTGGCCCAGTGGAACTGGTGCTGGCGGTCCTTTCTGGCCCAGCGGGGCTGGTGCTGGTGGTCCTTTCTGGAGCAGCGGGGCTGGTGCTGGTAGTCCTGTCTGGCCCAGCGGGGATGGTGCTGGCGGTCCTGTCTGTCCCAGCGTGGCTGGTGCTGGCGGTCCTGTCTGGCCCAGCGGGGCTGATGGCGGTGGCCTCCTGGGCAGCAGGGATGATGGTGGTGGCCTCCTGGGCAGCGGGGATGATGGTGGTGGCCACCTGGGCAGCAGGGATGATGGTGGTGGCCTCCTGGGCAGCAGGGATGTTGGCAGTCTTCTCCACCGTGCTGCCCTTCCAAGACTTGCTGAGTTTCTTGTGCCCCTTCCCCACCTTGGAAGGTGTCACAGCTGACACCACACTCTCACCTGTACCCCTGGGAGCGGCTTTGGTGGCTGGAGTCTTCACCCTCTCCTGCCGAGCACTGGCCAACTTTTGATGTTTGACAGGTGGGGGACTGTTCGTGCTGTGGCTCCTTGCCACACTGCCTGCCCTGCTGCCTGGTGCACTCCAGAATCCGGTGACTACTGGCACCACTGGTCCCGGAGATTTTGTGGCTGAGGTGCTAGGTTGGGACCTGGAGAGTCGGGCCCTAGGAGACTGACGTGGTGGGGGAGGTGAGGGAAAGAGGTCAAGGATTGACAGGAAAAGTTTCTTGGGAACACTGGGACGGGTAGCTGGAGGGGGTTTGGGAGTGGAGGAAGAGGTTGTGGTTGTAGGAGGTGTACGTTTGGTGACTTTGGGTGAAGGTGCTTGTGCTGGAGGCTGTCGTGAGGCTATTGGGTGTGTGTATGCCTGCGTTTGTGTATATTGGGAGGTGGCATCACAGACACACTGGGAGAGGACACAGGGGATGTGTGAATGGTAGTGGGGGTGGTGACTGCACGTGAGCGGGGTGTGGTGGTGTGTGTGCTGGTGATAGAAGTAGTGGCTGTGGATGTAGTGCATGCAGGTGTGAGTGGTGACGAGACTGGGAGGGAGGAGGGAGACGAGGAGGAGGGGGACACAGTGGAGGCAGTGGATGTTGGTGTGTCTGCATGTGTGTGATGCTTGCGTGAGTGCCTGTGGCATGTGTGGTGCTTATGTTTGTCAGAGCTTCCCTTGTGTGTTGAAGTGTGTGCATGCTGGTCTGATGGTGTGCTTGGGATAGGATGAGGTACAGGGGTGTGGGTCTGGGTGGAGGTAGTTGGAGGGGGAGGCTAGACACAGGGACAATAGCTGCCATCAGTGCTGAGGCCAGAGTCTGAAAAGCTTGCTGAAGGGCTGCCTGACCAGAAGGAATGCCCTCCAGGAATGCATTTGTTTGTTGCAACTGCCTCTCTACAGCCTGGATGGCATTCAAAATGGTAGACTGCCCAACAGTGAGGGACCTGAGGAGGTCCATGGCCTCCTCACTGAGGGCAGCAGGGGTGACTGGGGCAGGACCTGAGGTGCCTGGGGCGAAGGTGATGCCCACCCTCCTGGGTGAGCGGGTACGGGGCAAAGGCTGAGGGACTGCTTGGAGGGTGGTGCTGGTAGGGGGGTGGCGGCTGTACCTGTAGATGCGGGTGGCACAGATGTGGCCGCCACCACAAGGGTGCACCCATCAGAGGACGAGTCTGTGTCACTGGTCTCAGCTCCTGTCCCCGCTGTGGAGCTCCCCTCGCCCTTTGTCCCACTGGTGAATTCCGAGTCTGTTGTCTCGCCCTCCAGGGTCATGTGGGATGCAGCTCCCTCCTGCACCGGTGCCACTGCTCCTCCTGATGATGCTAATGCACACAAGAACAGGGAGACCACAAAAAGGGGGGGGGCGACAGAAGAAAGACATGTTGAGTGCACGCATTACCGCTACTGTTGGCGGACACGACAGACACAGAAGCCCCCTGCACTACGCTGCGCACTTGGGGTCCACTATTCAATCCCTGGGACATGGCTTACAAGGCTATGGCCAACATCTGCACACATGGATGAAACAGGAGCCTGACTAGGTGTAGTTAGAATTGCACACAGGTGGGGTGGGGTGCCACAGGGTGTGCTAGAAGAAGGGGACCTCATTAGCACACTCGCCCTGGCATGGGGAAAACCACAGCCCACTTCCCCCACCCAGACACCTCCACTGTGTGCTGAATCAGCTGAATGAGAGTGTACTCAGCCCCTAGTGGCTGCTGTGATGCCCTCAAGCGCCCATCCAACTCCGGGTACGCCACCCCCAGGATCCTGAACATCAGGGGGGTCATGGTGCGACGGGAACCCCTCCCACGTTGGGAGGCCATCTCTAGCTGGGCCTCCGCCGTCTTCTTGCTCCAGCGGCGAATGTCCTCCCATTTCTTACGGCAGTGGGTGCTCCGTCTGTGATCGACCCCCAGGGTCCGGACATCCTTGGCGATGGCACGCTAAATGTCCTTCTTCTCGTGGGCGCTGACCTACATGAATTGTACCGGGGAAAAAGAAAAGTTATTACCAACTGCACTGCCACAGTCATTGGCCCCCATACCCATCCCTTGCCATGCAGCACATGCACTCACCGTCGTTACATGCACGCCTCAATCTCCCCCCAATCTTTCATCCACCCGACTCCACACAGGCATAGCCCATACATCATGCTCCCAGTATACTTACCTGTTTGTCTGGAGGACCGTAGAGTAGCGTGTACTGGGGGAGGACCCCATCCACGAGTTTCTCCAACTCCTCCGATGTGAAGGCAGGGGCCCTTTCCCCAGACGCACGAGCCATTGTCTCTTCCAGACTGAGGTCACAGCAGCACTGGCAGTGTAGGTCCTCTCCTGTCGAAGATCAGGTATTGAGTGATTGAACAGATAGAAAATGGCGGTCACGTCCGCGGCAGTGCGTACCGTCACCGCCGGCGTACATCGTCATTGGCTCCTGGGACCCATAGGGTCCAATGTTAACCAATGCAGAATTGCGCCGCGGTCTTCGCCCGCATACCGCAACGGTGTACAACACAAGCGCAGTTACCTCACATCCCATTGTCCCACTTTACAGGTCAGGCAGCCACCATTCCAGGGGCGCACATGGCTTAATTCTTTACTGCGTCACACATACCTAGGTCTTGCCTCAACACTCATCCATGCTTATTTCGGATTATGAATCGTGTACTGTGTAAGCTGTGGCTACGTACCTCTGAGTTGGTTGACTCTGTGCTCGCTGTTGTCCTTCATAGTCACCGTCCGCTGGGACATGTGAGGAGATGGCAGCATCCTCCGGTGTACAAACCGCTGGTGGACCTGTCGACAATGGAGGAAAGACATGTGATCATCACCTACAGGCTTGATCGTGCCACAATCCTGGAACTGTGTGCCCAGTTGGAGCCAGACCTGATGTCAGCTCTTCGCCATCCCACAGGAATCCCCCCTCAAGTGCAGGTGCTGTCAGTACTCCATTTCCTTGCAGGTGGGTCATTTCAAACAACAGTGGCCATAGCATCAGGGATGTCCCAGCCTATGTTTTCCAACGTGTTGTCCAGAGTGTGGTCTGCCCTGCTGAAACACATGCAGAGCTACATCGTTTTCCCTCAGGTGGAGGATTTGCGTACAGTGAAAGCTGATTTCTATGCCCTGGGACATATCCCCAACATCATTGGTGCCATTGATGGGACACATGTGGCCTTGGTACCCCCCCGCAGGAGTGAACAGGTGTACAGAACCCGGAAGAGTTATCATTTGATGAATGTGCAGATGGTGTGTTTGGCAGACCAGTACATCTCCCATGTTCATGCCAAATTCCCTGGCTCAGTGCATGACGCTTACATTTTGAGGAATAGCAGCATCCCTTATGTGATGGGGCAACTCCAGAGGCACCGTGTGTGGCTATTAGGTGAGCACCTGGAAGCAAGTCAGTAGGAATGGTTGTCTGGGGATATCCCTACAGGTTAGTGTGTGTCTAACAGTTGTCCCTCGCCATTTGCAGGTGACTCTGGTTACCCCAACCTGTCATGGCTACTGACCCCAGTGAGGAATCCCAGGACAAGGGCAGAGGAATGGTACAATGAAGCCCATGGGCGAACTCGGAGGATTATGGAGCGGACCTTTGGCCTCCTGAAGGCCAGGTTCAGGTGCCTCCACATGACAGGTGGATCCCTATTCTACTCACCAAAGAAGGTATGCCAGATCATCGTGTCCTGCTGTATGCTTCACAATTTGGCTTTGCGACGACAGGTGCTTTTCTGCAGGAGGATGGTCCAGATGGAGGTGTTGTGGCAGCTGTGGAGCCTGTGGACAGTGAAAATGAGGAAGCAGAAGAAGACGACATCGACGACCGGAACTCTGTGATCCTGCAATACTTCCAGTGAGACACAGGTAAGAAGACAAACCTGCCTACTACATGTACTTTGACACTACTACCGCTCTACTGTCTGTCGTTTACACCCAGTGTATGGTCACTGAGTTTTCACTTTCCCTTACGATTTCACAGATGTGGGTCCCACTGTGTGACATCTGCTTTGTTTCCTCATGGACTAGAGCTGTGTGACATAAGTATGTTGACATTACAATTGAAAGAGCATTTTGTCACTGTAATTGCTAATACACTATTTTGAAATCACAGACAGACTCCAGATTGTTTTGTGCTTTAAGGGTGTTTATTTAAGTGCTCAATATTGGAGGGTGCTGTAAAATGGTGAGGGGTGATGGTGGAGGAATGTCCATGGCAGAGTCCAGTCTATTAGTCTCACAGGTGCATTGCCCAAATGGGCATAGGAAGTGGGGCTGGGGCAGTTTGAGGATGGACAGGGTGACAAGGTGGGACAGAAGGATGACAATCAGGGCAGTCTCATTTCTTGGCGGGGGTCTTGGCATCGTTCTCTGTCTTTGTCCTGGATCTTAGGGACCGTTTGTGGGGTGGTTCTCCCTCTGCAGGGGGCATGGTGCTGGTGTGGTGGTCCTGTGGCGGTGCCTCCTGTCCACTAGCACCGGCGGAGGTGGTGGGCAGTTCATCATCCAGGCTAGTGTCAAGGGCCCCTTGTTGTGCCACAGTGTCCCTCCTGGTGTTGAGTACTTCCTTCAGCACCCCTACGATGGTGCCCAGGGTGGAAATGTTGGATCTGAGTTCCTCCCTGAAGCCCAAATACTGTTCCTCCTGCAGCTGCTGGGTCTCCTGAAACTTGGCCAGTACCTTTGCCATCGTCTCCTGGGAATGGTGGTATGCCCATGATGTTGGAGAGGGCCTTGTGGAGAGTGGGTTCCCTGGGCCTGTCCTCCCCCTATCGCACAGCAGCCCTCCCAGTTCCCCTGTGTTCCTGGACCTCTGTCCCCTGGACCGTGTGCCCACTGCCACTGCCCCCAGGCCCCTGTTGTTGTTGGGGTGGTGGGTTAGCCTGGGTTCCCTGTAGTGGTAGACACACTGCTGATTGACGGGTCCTGGGGACAGAGGTATGTGCCCACTGGGTGGGTGCTGTGCTGGTGTTTCCAGAGGGGGGAATCTCTGTGGCGGCCTGTGACTGTGTGAGGGGAACCGACTGTCCGAGGTCCCAGATGGGCCGGGCTGGTCATCTAGATCCAGTTGGACAGAGCTGCTGTCATCACTGTGGGCCTCTTCTGTTGGTGGTGTGGACATGTGTGGACCCTCCAGTCCGTTGACATTGGGTAGTGGTCCTGCAGGGGTATAAAAGGATGTTTATTGCATCTGTGTGTGCCATGGTGTGCAATGGGCGGGTGACCGTGTACCCCAGTGCTTGCATTCCTGTGTGGGACCTTGTGTGATGTTGGTTTCGGGGGTGTATGGGTATGTGCAGTGGCCATGCTTTGGTGATGGGAGTCCAGGCTTTGTTGTTGCATGCAGGGCTTGGTGTTGGGATGGGTGGTTTGTGATATTGGGACATTTGTGAGGAATTGGAGCGATGGGGGTGAGGTCGAGGGTGGGGGTATGTGATGGCATGCAGGTAGGGTGGGGGATGTAATAATTAAGATTTGACTTACCAGAGTCCATTCCTCCATCTACTGCTGCGAGGCCATCAGGATGCAGAATCGCCAAGACCTGCTCCTCCCAGGTTGTTAGCTGTGGGGGAGGAGGTGGGGGTTCACTTGCCAGTCCGCTGAAACGCGATGTGGTGTCTTGAGACCACGGATCTCACCTTCCCCTGTAGATCGTTCCACCTCTTCCTGATGTCATCCCTATTTCTTGGGTGCTGTCCCACTGCGTTAACCCTGTCCACTATTCTTCACCATAGCTCCATCTTCCTAGCTATGGAGGTGTGCTGCACCTGTGATCTGAATAGCTGTGGCTCTACCCGGACGATTTCCTCCACCACGACCCTGAGCTCCTCCTCAGAAAACCTGGGGTGTCTTTGCCGTGCCATGGGGTAGTGTGGGTGATGTGTGGGGTGGTGTGTGTTGTGATAATTGGGGTGATATTTAGTGGTGTGTTGTGTGAGGTACGTGGATGTTATGTGGGTGATGGTATTGTGTGCCTGTGGATGCTTGGTATTAGTTTGTAGTGTCTCTCTCTGGCCTTCTTTCGGTATTTTGGTCATAGGGGTTTGTGGGTTATGTGGGTGTGTGTTTTATATTGTCTTGGGTGTGTGGGAGTGGTGTGTGTATGTGTATCAGGTGTGTATATTTGGAATTGTCCAATGTGGCAGTGTTTTGTAAATGTGTGTGTATTTTGAGCGCAGCGGTGTGTACCGCCAATGGAATACCATTGTTGAAAGACCGCCACGTGAATTTTTGGGTCGCAATAGTGTGGGCATATATCTGTTGGCGTGACAGTGGAGGTTTTGTTTTCACCAGTTTATCACCGACCTTTGGTGTGGCGGACTTGTGTGGGTGTGTGAATTTTGGTGGTTTCCGAGCTGTGGGTCGTAATGGCTGTGGCGGAATTCCACGGCTGCGGCGGTGTGTTGGCGTTCTTCTGCACGGCGGTAAGCGGATTTTACCGCCAATGTTGTAATGAGGGCCCATATCTCTTATGATCTCTTCTAAGGCATCTTTGATATTATCACTGCAACATTTGCAATAAATGTATTGATAAGAAAACTGTGCATGGTGAAGGTGCAGGTTACTTAGGTGATGCGTTACAGTTGCTTGAAATAGCTCTAACTGCTGAATTTCAATGAGTACATTCATTATGTCCCTGTATCCTTTGTTTTTTTCAGTGATGTTTGTATGTGTGCATATATATATGTATATATATATATATATATATAGATAGATATTTATACATATAGGTATTATCTACTGGCAGTCACCAGTAAGTAGTTATAATTAGGACCTAATTTCCATAGAAAAAGTGTTCTTTCATTTGGATTTACCTTTGGCACCATTTGGCAAATCTTCATGAAATTCTCTAAAAAAAAGTTTCAAGTTGGGTCTTGTTGTGCCTGGAAAGTTTCAATCTGAGAGACAGGAGAAAGTAGTGAGGAGGGGGGAAATGCAGACAGCAAGCATGTACATAACAGGTCTGAGGGCAAGGAGGAAACAGTGAGGGGGAGTTAAATGCTGGCAGCAAGCACACACACAACAGGTCTGAGAGCAAAGAGAAAGCAGTGAGGAGGTGGATAAGCAGGCAGTAGGCAAGCACACAAGGGTGCTGAGAGCCCCAAGAAAGCAGTGAGGAGGAGGGAACAGCAAACAGTAGACACACACACAATGGGATTATAGAGAGGAGAAAGCAGTGAGGAGGGTGAAAGACAGGCATCAGGCAGACACACAACAGGACTAAGAGCCCAAAGAAGAGAAAGCAGTGAGGAGGAGGGAAAGGCAGCCACCTACACAACAGGGTTCAAATCCTAAAGAAAACAGTGAGGAGGATGGAGAAGCAGGCAGCAGACATGCATACAGTGGAACTTACAGCAATGAATAAGCAGTGAGAAGGAGAGGAGCAGACTTGAACAAAATAGGATTGAGAGCAAGAAGAAAGCAGTTAGAATGAGGGAAAGGCAAGCAGAAGGCACACATAACACAGGGCTGGGGGCAAGGAAAACCTAGTGAGAAAGAGAGAAAGGCAAGCAGCAGGTATGCACAAAATGGGTCTGAGAGCAAGGAAAAAGCAGTGAGTTCAAGGGAAAAGCAAGCAGCAGGCTCACACAAAACAGGACTGAGAGCATGGAGAAAGTGGTGAGAACAAGAGAAAGACAAGCAGCAGGCATGCACACAGTGGGGCTGAGAGCCAGGAGAATGCAGTGAGAACGAGGGAAAGGCAAGCAGAAGGCACACACAACACATGACTGAGAGCAAGGAAAAATCAGTGAGAAGGAGAGAAAGGCAAGCAGCAGGTATGCACAAAATGGGGCTGAGAGCAAGGGGAAAGCAGTGAGATCAAGGGAAAAGCAAGCAGCAGGCACACACAAAACAGGACTGAGAGCATGGAGAAAGCGGTGAGAACAAGAGAAAGACAAGCAGCAGGCATGAACACAGTGGGGCTGAGAGCCTGGGGAGACGAGTGAGGAGAAGAGAAAGGCAGGCAGCAAGCATGCACACAATGGAGCTGAGAGCAAAAAGAAAGCAGTGAGGAAGGAAAGGGAGACAGCGGGCACACACATAACACAGTTGCAAGCAAGGAAAAAGAAGTGAGGAGGAGGGAAAGGCAAGCAGCAAGCACATGCACAACAGGGCTGAGACCGAGGAGAATAGAGTCAGGAGGAGGGAAAGGCAGGCACCCACAAAAGGGGCCTGAGAGCTCAGAGAGAGGAGTGAGGAGGAGGGATAGGCAGGCAGCAAGTATTCACATAACAGTATTGAGGGCCCAGAGAAATCAGTGAGGAGGAGAGTAAGGTAGGCAGCAGGTATGCACACAACAAGCCTGATGGTGAGGAAAAGACAGTGAGGAGTAGGGAAAAGCAGGCATCAGGCACACATACAACAGGGCTGAGAGCAAGCATTATGGGACGCTCCTCAGTGAGAGCAGGGGCTCTCCCGCTGAGCTTTAGTGAGTCACGTTCATTTTCTTATTGCCTTTATGCTTGTTTTCATTTTTTTATGATGGCCACTTGCCACGGATCTATTTCCTTTAGGGTGTCCGGGCCAACCTGGACACCCCATGTGCAGATCTCCTTCACTTGAGAGCTATTTGGGGAGCCCAGCTGCTCTCACTGGCTCTTTCCATGCAGCCTTGCGCCGTCCCTCTTTGGTTGGGGGTACCCGGTCCCACCCAGGCACCCCACAGTGATCCCTTGTATTGGGACAGCCCTGGGAGCCCACGCAGGACTGGCTGCTATTGCAACATTGTGGGAAAATGTGGCTGTGCTCCCACAATCTTCTCCAGTCTCAGGGCCCAGTGATGGGGTCCCGGGCCTCCTCCAACCATTGTGGGTGGAGCGCAATGATGATCCCCCATCCTGGCAGCATTCACAGGGCTCAGGGTTGGGGTCCTGGTCACATCACCAGCAATGCAGCAGAGCATGATGGTGCTCCCTCGCACTTCTCATCTTCGAGACCCAGGTATAGGGTCCTGGGTGCCGTTTTCACCACCACAGAGTGAGCATAATGATGCCCTCTTATCTCCTGACATCATGGGGCCTGTTGATGGGGTCATGGGCCCCCACCCGATATCACGGGGAACTTCCCCTACAGTTTCTTCTTTTTGGAGGTAGTCTCCAGACTCTGGTCCTCCCTAGAGACAGAAATGAAATACAGCGGTGGAGCCCCATGTGCTTTGCCATTGAAATTAATTAGGTCAAAGGTCACTAAAATTTGAATGGATATAACTCAGGCCCCATTGGGCCGATATTTATGATCTTGGGCTCCTTCTGCTCCTGGTGGTGAGCCCTGGCCACCTAGAGCACTCTCGCCAGGCATCCTCACCTCAAAGTTGCCAAACCAGCATTTTGATTGGTTCAACTCTGGGCCTCTACTCCTTGCGCAGAGCCCAGTCTTCCCCCCAACTGGTCCTGGGGTCAATCAGAAGCAGAGTCCTTCATCCGATGCGCAGGCAGGGGGGTTCTTCTGTCCTATTGTTCATGGTGCCATCCTCCAGTCACAGTGTATGGGAGAAAAGCACATCCAAAAAAGAGCTCTATCCCCTGTGCAGGACCTTTTTAGTGGGGGCAGGAGGGTCCAGCAGGGCTGCAACTCTGGCCTACCCTGATGTGCCACATCACTTCCATGCCCCTGTTCCAACCTCCCTGCACTCTTTTCTGGGATAGCTGAAAATTGTGTCACCCAGGAATCACATGCCACATGTGCTCTGGGGGGCTCAGCTCCATTCCCCGCTGACATCACTGCCAGGGCCTTCCCCCAGCAAATCTTCAAAGACGCTTTCCCAATGGTTTGGCCCTAGAAGTCTGGACTCCCTCCTTTGTTGAGTGGCCTGGTGCAAGCCATTTTCCTGGCACAGGATGACAGCTGGCTGATTAGTGCAGAGGAATTCAACTAATTCCTTCCTTCTTCATGGCTGACTTAAGCACTGGTAATTGCTTTTTTTGATGGGTGATACCTTTCTTCCTGCAGCTGGAGACAAAAAGTAATTTACCCAGCCCAGCAGGGTCACAAAAGTCCTGGGTTCAGATCCTGAGTCGAATCAGAGAAAGATGACATTCCTGGATGACCCATAAGCTGTGCAGATATGCTTTGGACTTCACAAAAGGGTTCTTTTCACATAGGTTACTGTGTACATTAGTGTGACTCTGGAGTCCATGAAACTAGGGAACTGGAGTTGCACCCTAGGGCAGTCTTTCCCATAGGAGTATAATTGAGTGTCACTACGGTCAAGACAGTAAAGCATTCTGACTTTCCCTATATGTGTACATGCAGATTATAAGGCCTATTCCAGGTCACCACCCACTCTGCATAGACTCTTCTGTGCCAGACTGCCTGTGTGCAGTTCTTGGGGTGTGCACAACAGGAGTCTCCCATGTGAAGCCCTCACACATACACACATGGATGTGCACACATGTCCATTTGTAATCAGCCATGAGCCACTTATCCTTGCTGCATCAGAATGGCTTTGTGTTAAAAGGCAGGCACTGGCAATAAGCACACAAAGACCATTTTACCATTAGTTTACTCAGGGTGAGTCACATGTTATGAGGCTCTCCCACAGTAAAAGATAAGAAAACAGGTAATTAAACAGCAAAATAATCCAGGTGGATTAGATGGGTAGAACCAACTTCTCACAAGAGTGTTGCTACTTCTTGCCTCTAAAATGATTAGAGTGTTGATTGTGGGTCATCATTTTGTGTTTTGGGCCACAGATAGTGCTAGAAACAATTGCACTGACAGGAGCTTGGGTTTACCTAACGTAGACATTATTTGGATTGGCCATAGAGGTTCAAAGTGGCAAAAATTGCTGTCTTTGTTTGAAAGCATTGCAGATTACCAACATCCAGACCACATGATTGTACACTTTGGTGACAATCACCTAGGTGCAATTACTGGGGCAGGACCGAGAATCCTAATTTTGGATACATTTTGAAAATTAATGACACTTTGGGACCCCACCTTCAGAGCCAAGGGGTCAGTTTCTAGTACCCTGGCCCCCTTTGTATTTTTTATTATTTTTTCTAGGACTCAGCTTCCGCCGAGCCTCATGATGGCTGACAACACTTCTGTTGTGGAAGTGTTATGAGCCAATCAGGTCTCTTCACAAGATTGGAAGGGGTCGTGAATCCTTCACGTCCCTATAGATACAAATTTGTAATTATTTACATTTCTCAAAAACTACTGAATGGATTTAGACAAAATAACCATTAGCTACATTTCTGTCAAATTTGGTGTAATTCTGCCCAGTGATTTTTGTGCTATCGCTGTTTGACATTGGAAACCCTCTAAATTTCACCCACCGTTTATCTCAGCCCCCGCTTGATGGATCACCCCTACATTTTCCAAGCAGCAGCTCGCATGACTATCAAATTAATCAGTGCCAAAGCTATAGGCAAGCAAAAAAACAGCTTTTTCTATAGAAACTAGGCCCTAACTATAACTACCCAAAGGTGACCGCCAGCAAGTCAAGTCATATATATATATATATATATATATATATATATATATACACATATATCTTCTATGCTTAAATGCTTAAAGATTTTGCTGTACAATGGCAAGACTTATTATCACTTTCTAGCTCGGTGTGGATGGCATTGTGTCAATTCAATGCTTAAATCTTTGCTAGAAAAACAGACATTAGAGGTTAGCAAACCTTGAGAGTCGCTGGTTTTGCAGGGTGCTCCTCACTGGAGCTGCTCTCCACCAAATTTGGAATTACCCAGAGTGCTCTCTCCTGGTTTGCACAGTTTATGCATCACTCTAAATCTGAAAGGGTTTTGTTCTGACTTATATTGGGTGCTCCCCTATATCTGGACAAAGCTAAATAAATCTCTTGAAAGAGATGTAATGACATCAAAACACGTGTCCGTGGTTGCGTTTACTCATCCCAGGTTGCCTTGGATGGTATTTTACTGGTCTAAAGTTGTAATCCTGTGCCTGGAGTGGTGATAGGCTTTTGTCATGTTACAGTTTAGCAAATATGGCACTGGGCCCAATTCTATGCTTAAAAATGTTGCTGCACAAATGGCAAGAGACTGTTGCCTTCTATGCTTAAAGCAGAGTTCCCTCTTCTGTTTTCCTGTTTTGTATATATATATATATATATATATATATATATATATATATATATTCTCTGAAAAAAACAAGGGTTACAGGGACATTATAGTTAGGTTCTGAATTTACTTGTAAAAAAACACAGAAATTCAGCAGTTATAGTTAGAGTTCTTTTAAGTAACTGTAACTCTCACCCTAAGGTAACAATAACTTGTGACATTGCCATGCACAATTTTCTTATCAATATTTTTTGGGGAAATGTTGCACTGATACAGGATCTCATCAATGATATAATATATGGAGAAATTAGCTATACATAGCAAAGGTGCGAGTTATAGTTACCTTATGGTGTGAGTTATAGTTACTTAAAAGAACTCTTACTATAACTGCTGAAATTCTATGGTTTTGTACAAGTAAATTCAGCTAACCATAACGTCCCTGTACCCTTTGTTTTTTTCAGTGAATATCTATTTTTTTTACTGTAAAGCAATTTTAATTATTACACGTTATTCCAACCTGTGCCGCGCACGGCCGGTCACAAGGCCCTTATAACCCCCCAACCCCACGCCCATATCCTTCGGCTGTGGGCAATCCAGGTTGCCCACAGGTCCGGTCTCTGTCAGTGGATCTGTGAGTGTGTGTGTGTGTTTGAGTGAGTCTGAAAGTGGGTGTGTGAGTCTGGGTGGGAGTGAGAGAGAGAGAGTGCATGACTGTCTGAGTGGGTGTGTGAGTTGGCGCATTTGTCTCTGAGTACATGTAAGAGTGAATTAATTAGTGTATGAATGTGTCTATGATTTTTCTTTAAATTCTTTCCATATTCGCAAATAATTTGTGAAAATTCATGAATTATTGTGAATATCATGCTTGGTGATGCTAAATTATTTTAAACCCATAATTTGCACCTAAAACACACCTATATCACACCCCTGCGGTCAGGGTACCTTCACCCTGACTCCTTATGCAACTTTCAATTTGGATTTTCACCCCCAGGGACTGTGTCCCATGAAATAAAATGGGGGCCGCAACTTTGTAGTCAAGTTGCGGTCAGCCAATTGCAACGCTTCTTTTCACACGCGTATTTGTGGAAAATGTGCAAAATTTGTGAAATATTCTCCACCCACAGATATACAAATGTATTGTCCCTTCAATATCTCGAAAACCTACTGAACAGATTCACACCAAATAAGCGAAAGCATAATCTGAGTACCAACAGCTAGCTTTCTGCCAAATTTGGTGTAATTCTGTCCAATGATTCATGCCTGTAGTCGTGTCTAAAGAATCCTATGGAAATTTTCATGGGAAACACAACCGTTTTCGAGACCCCTTTTTCTCGGCCCCTGCTTAACAGATCACACTGAAACTTTCCATGTGTAACAAGAATCACCACAACACCTTTTTGGGTAAATTCCGTAAAGATCTGTCAAACGGTACCAAAGATATAGGCAAGTCAAAAAACACTTTCCCTCTTTAAACATGGTCCTAACTAATGTGGGCGCTAACCTAACCCACACACCCAAAGGGGGAAATGCAGGAGTTGGCAACAGGGCCTGCCTGCAGGCCAGGCCCGGTGACCCTCTGCTGTGCACAACCAAAGGCCATGCACTGCAGAATTTGGATTAATGTATGGTAATTAAATATTATTTTACATTAAGAAATTCCTCGTAATTCACTGAGAAATCTAAAGGTTGCAGGGACATTGGAGGAGGGAAATAGAATTTAAAAACCATGGAAATCCTTCCACAAAACAAATGTTATAGGGACCTTATAGTTAAACACACAACGCCATAGAAGTTCAGCTGTAATAGTTATACCTATGTCACAAAACTATAGCACAGTGAAATATGATTTGCAAGTGATATTATTCTCACTATCCTCTCTTTTACGTTTATATGGTACTAAAGACTCAATTGTATTGTGACTATTTTTGCATGCTTTGCAATTCACACTGTGAAGGAACCCCCTCCTCTACCCTCTCCTTACCTGATAAGCTTGACAGTGTCTCCCTTCTACCTTCCAATGAATCCCACAATCGAGGCTACCTGAAAGGGAAGAAAGACAAGGCATTAGAGAGGAGAATGCAGGCAGGAAGGACTCCACAAACATTGATGAAGGAATTGGCCTTTCAGTAGAAGCAGGATAGGACACACACCTGGAAAAGGAGGCAGACTGGCAGATCGGAGCAGCACAGACTTTGGGATTGCTGCCAGGAATGCTGCATGCCAATGGAAGGTAGAGAAGAGTACATCCTGGAGTGGAAGAGGAGGAGGAGGACAACCTAGGCTGCTGCAAGGACAGAGAAGCCGAGGAACCAGGGACCGATGAGGAGAATGAGGTGGTTGTAGAGAAAACTGGTGGATGCCACCAATAGGGATTCAGCCGCCCTCTACAACTCTGGAGACTTGTGGCTAGCGCAGTGAATGTGAGGAGCTAAAACTGGCTTGTAACAAGGGGGGAAGCCAGAGGGGAACCACAAAGCCTAAAAGAAGGAGTTCTTTGTGTTGGTTTATTTTTTTTTATTTTCCAACCCCACCCTTATTCCTCACTTGTGACTTTATTGGTGATGGTGACAGGGGAAGATTGGCTCCTTCTCTGTTAGCACTCTTCTCCCCGGGGTCATGATATTCAGCAGAACCCACTACCAAGGAGGTAGAGAGAATTAGACACCCACGGGGAGACACGGGTGTTGTGGTAACTATAACATTTTAAATATTCCTTTATTTGAGGGTGCTGGCAGTGACATCCAAACGATGACACTGTAAAAAAAGAGAAGGCAGAAACCATTACCACACCTGTCAAGACTTCAAAGGGACTACACAACAGAACCACGGGACCCTCCTATGTGAACCGGAACTTGTCCTGTACATTTTTTGTGTGCTTTTCTCTTGTTCAACAAATAGTCAAAATTAGAAAACTAACCCAGCCTCCAAAGTCATATTTCTCCCCTGCCCTCTCACACACATATGCCAACTTTCTTCTGCTTACATAACTAAAAGCTGATATCTACGCACCACAATTAGGTCTTCACTTGATGCTTGAATTGTAGGGATGGACTAATGATGCTGTCTACTTTCAAGTCCTACAATTGTTTACTAAGTCCCAATGTACAACATGAGAGTGTGTATTATAACTGGTGACAAGTCTTAGATTATGCAAGTGTTCATCTTTCCTATTCATTGTTTTGGCACCAAGTAACATCTCTCTCTTCTTGTCATCATTCTAACTCTTGATTGCACCAATGAGAGCCTTCTTGGAATAGCCTCTTTCTTTAGATATTTCAGCAATATTCTCCTTGCCTGCAATCATTTTCTATAGGGGATGCTCCACTGTAGTTTTGGCAGATACATGCAGGAGGCTATTTCCTGTTGTAGATTTTCAATGGAGTTCAGTGGTCAAAGTATGTTTTCAATATTTTGATTCTCACATCCGAACACCCCATTCTTCCCCTTTCCCCCACATTGGTATATTTTAATTGTACTTATTATTAATTGCACCAATAAATTCAGCACACTGACTTATTGGGCCACTCCATACCATGAAGCCAACATCAATATAGTTTAACCAACATATTGCATGTTATTATATGATGTGCGTATGTCACCATGTCCACACTACACACCACTTACTCCTCCCACCAGACCATGTACAAATTGCCATCACTTGGAGTAAACAGGTGGCCATCGTAGTGCCAGTCAATTGTTTGAAAAAACATATTATGAACCATAAACATATGTGTTAGGCACAATTGGACCATTATTGACAACATTTTTGTGCATTCATAGGCCCTCATTCTGACCCTGGCGGTTTTTGACCGCCAGGGCGGAGGACCGCGGGAGCACCGCCGACAGGCCGGCGGTGCTCCAATGGGGATTCCGACCGCGGCGGTAAAGCCGCGGTCGGACCGGCACCACTGGCGGGCTCCCGCCAGTGTACCGCCGCCCCATTGAATCCTCCACGGCGGCGCAGCTTGCTGCACCGCCGTGGGGATTCCGACCCCCCCTACCGCCATCCAGATCCCGGCGGTCCGACCGCCGGGATCCGGATGGCGGTAGGGGGGGTCGCGGGGCCCCTGGGGGCCCCTGCAGTGCCCATGCCACTGGCATGGGCATTGCAGGGGCCCCCGTAAGAGGGCCCCTACATGTATTTCACTGTCTGCTGCGCAGACAGTGAAATACGCGACGGGTGCAACTGCACCCGTCGCACAGCTTCCACTCCGCCGGCTCGATTCCGAGCCGGCTTCATCGTGGAAGCCTCTTTCCCGCTGGGCTGGCGGGCGGTCTGAAGGCGACCGCCCGCCAGCCCAGCGGGAAAGTCAGAATTACCGCCGCGGTCTTTCGACCGCAGAACGGTAATCTGATGGCGGGACTTTGGCGGGCGGCCTCCGCCGCCCGCCAAGGTCAGAATGAGGGCCATAGTATTCTGTAGATCTAATTCCTAGGTAGAATTTGCATGCCTTAAAAGCATATTCTTACAAAATACTTTTATACAGAATGGCAACATCTAAGGTTACATTACAAATCTTTGTCCCATTATCGCCCACGCATCGTATCAGAAATTATTTAGTGTTCCTCAAACAAGAGGGAAGCCACATCATGTATAGTAACTAGGGTGTGCTGAACTCCCAGAGATTTTATTCAACGGAATTCTGCAGAGTTACCTAAAAACTCTGTGCGATTCTGCAGAGTTCTCTGAGAGGTGGAATTCTGGTCCGTCGTGCTGATAAACAAAATAAGCACTCCTCCATAGTCCTCAGACAGCACAGACAGCCTGCATACCAATCTCTGCCTGGCAAACTCAAGAGGGAGGAGAGCTCACTGTGTGATCTTGCACAAATAGGAGCCGAAACAGGTGGTGACTCAAATGCTGCTGGGCAGAGCATACACAAGTGGTCTCTGAGGCCCAGATTTATGTGAAAATGAAGGAGCGTGACACTGTGCCAAATTTGGCAGCAACACGCACCACAATTTTCAAAATGCAGGGATGCCCCGTATTTAATAGAATATGGCGCACCTCTGTGTTTCCCCCTGGGCCGGTGCTAAAGTTGCTGCAGAGCGCCAACGCAGCCACCCTTGCACCATAGAGCAGAGATAGGTGCATTGTGAAACAAAACAATCTTCAATGGCCTTTTGCTCTTTCTATCTGTGCTGCAAAGAGAAATTAAAGCATTTCTTCTTGTGGCGCCTTGCTAACGCCAACCCTGAGGTGGCGTTAGTTTTTAGTGCTGGCTCAGGTTTACAAAAACTATAAATCTGGGGCAGCGTCAAAATGCAATGGGTGTTGTAAATATGGCCAAGTGCACAGCGCCACCGGAGCGTCACGAAAAGTGATGCTCCTGTTGTGATAGGGCCTTGTAAATCTGGCCCTTAACTTCTTGGATTTAAGTGAGTGCATTTGCAATCTGATCTCAGTGCAAGGTCCAGGGCTGGCCCCTTAAGCCTGACTGTGCCAGACACATCTTGCAAGTTGGATGTGCTTTCATTCAACTTCAGCAGCCATCTGATATTTCAACCTCAGTCCAGCAAGGCAATGGCACTTCCTGACATCTTCCTCGTGATCCAGCTCCTTCTGCCAATGCCAAATGTGTGTCCATCCATTGAACAAAAGCAGGCAGAATGTTGTCTCTTCTTTTCTCACAGAACTGCCAATGAACCCTGAGGCAAGATGTCACTGATTTTGTCTCACAATACACAGCCTGTCATACATATCCTGCATATCTCAAGTCACAACAAGTGTACAATTGCACTCCATGCACTCCACATGCTGTATGGTTCACCACACACTAATCTTATTGAAGCATGCATGCTATGTGTAATCACAATACCTCCAGTCAGGAAACCCACCCCTCATTTTGCCAACATTTCCAATATACCTAGCAGGTTTGCATGCAAGTTGCTTTTCAGTCAAAGCTAAGGCCCAAATTTAAGAAAAATTATGCACAACTGCACTAGAACAGTTGTGCATCAAAAAAAGTAACTCCAACTAACGACATTTCCTTGTGCCATCCGTGTGGCGTATTTAGAAAATGACGCACAATAGCACTAAAAAAGGTTCAGAGTAAAAAACTGATGGTAACCTTTGTGACACGTTGTAAGCAAAAACAACACTTATGCTGCAAAACTAGCGGCACGTTTTTTGGTGCTAATCATGATAGAAACATATTTTGCAGCATTAGAATCAAATCAAACCCACGAGAAAGAAAAAAACACAAGTACCCCTGATGGAGAATGCAAGACAGGAGAGACCCCAGAGAGACCCCAATCAGCCCAATACAAGCCAGGAAGGACCAGCAAAATCACGGAAGGAGAAAAGGAATCAAAAGTGTTGCTTCAGTGAGGAGGAGAATGACATCTTGGTCAAAGAGGTGATGGAGCACCAACACCAGGTCTTTGTCATCTCCAAATTGCCAATAGGTAGGAAGGAGGAGGACATATGGCAGTCAATTGTCAATAAAGTGAACAGTGTGGCAGATGTGAATCTGACTGTCATCAATTGTAAGAGGCAATGGCATGATTGCAAGCGCAGAACTAAAGAGAAATTGTCCAGGAACCGAAAGGCAGCATTGCAGACTGAAAGTGGAAGTCCCGTACCCCAGGAGGACCTGGATGACCTGAAGGAGATGGTGGCAGCGGTCATCCCAGAGGAGCTGATTACCAGAGTCTCAAGACAGGACAGAGCAGACTTCCACGACCTACCACAAATGCAGTGTAAGTTGCAGTGGGGGACAATCTTGAAACTAACAAATGGTAGAAGGGGGAGGCACATAGGACACACTGAATGCATGTAAAAGATAATTACCCAATCCTCACATTAATCCCTTCACGGTTTCAACTTAACCACCTGCCCATCTGTAACACTCATCGAGCAACATGTACTACGCTTGTTGCACAGGGTGGGCCAACAAGAACTTTGAGATGCCTCAAGATGACATAACAAAGTCACACAATGCATGCATAGATCCACTTTGTACATCCTTGCACCACAAAATACCTGTGCCATATGTGATATGTGCAAGGAAATAATTCTTAGACCAGGAGGAAACAACAAATGGGTCAGACATTCTATAAAGATTGAACTGTGCTATCTGTAAACCTAATTTGTGAGGCATGCCAAAGACGTATGTGAAAGTGATTCAAGCATTCTAAGCAATGGACCTCATTGAACATCATATATGGTGCCAATGCAGTAAAGCACCGCAATAGTGACAAAACACATGAGGCTACTGGGGAAATGTCCACCATGGTGACGAGTAATATAAATAAGGTGCTTCCATGGTGTTGTTGGCTGGTGCAAGGGGGCTGCTTGAAAATGGTGGTCTGGGATCAATGTACCAAAAACACAGAAAGTTTGTCCTATGTGTGATGCACAATGCAACACACAATGAACAACTACAATCTTTGGAAATACAAATGTGTCACAAACTCACTTGTCACTCATATCCCACCCTTGAGTTTCTGGACTACACTGAACCAAATACAGATGTACAATATTTGTAAATGCATCATAAGCTGGGTGGGTCTTACATTTGTTGCATGGGAAGATCCCAAATATACACATGAAATGCCTACTACATGCAGTGTCTGGTGTGAGAGGGGGACATGTGATTTAGGACAGGATAAGGTATGCAAGGTGCCTTACCTTGGCATGGTAATTATGAGCTACTACTATCCACCAATGGAGTGTATGGTATCAACAATATGCATCAGTAGAACATTATGATGTCTGTGTCTGGATATTGTGGCACATGTGTACCCATTTATGAAGTAAGATGCAGTGCAACAGCTCATCTTGCTGTGCTGTGGTGCATCATTTCAAATGTTCAGGGATGTGTAGTTGTCACAGTTAGTCAATGCTTCCTTTTATTAACCATGTTTACGTCAAAACATATGGCAGACAATATCAACTTTGCCACATAAACTGCATGGTGTAGGGGTGTTCCTTTTGCCGTTCCTAATACACATGTGCAGGAAGTACACATCCTGCTAATCCAACTAACAGGAATGCTGTCTGCCACTTACAAAGATTGATGATGATTTCAACACACATTGAAAGTAGACCTCAGTAGAATTATAACAATGTCAGTCACTAGCGCAATGACTACAATGTCATGCCTGATGTGGTTTCCATCTACACATCAACAAGCCTCAAAATGTGTAAGGTCCTCATGCCACCTCATGTGAGTTGTCTGAGTGATGGAAGAGGATGGGCTTTCCACATGCATCCCCCTAACTACTTTAAGTCATGTGTTCAGCATCCTGTACCACAGAACGTAACAATGGACTACCATGAGTATATGTGTGCAAACAGGAAGGTCTACCTTTCGGCAAAACAACACTAATTTGAGATAGAGGAATCATTGCAGCTCTGCAACAACGAAACCTGCAATGCATGGATGAGTGTTGTTCTGCAAGAAGGGAGAAATTCTTGTTTGCACACATCCCCAAATGTGGCTGAATCTCACAATGAGTGGTGCAAGATGAGGGACACATGATTCAAGGTGGCTAGGAGGATGCACGTTGAAAGCTCACACACATAGGAGGAGTCAGTTACTTACTCAAATATCTCTGAAAAGAAATGCAAAATATTCTGTACATCTCCATTTGTGGTGTGTGCACAAATCCCCAACATCACCTATGTCATGCAGATGTAACACAGTCAAATCAATAAAAGGGGTACATATGCAGAAGCCCATGATAAGGCAATCAAGGTGTGGGTAACACACTGGGAAATGTAGACTGGCAGATTGTGCCAACAGTGACTCTAATGAATTGATGCACAGGTGGCACAGTGTGCCACTAGAGGTCCATAAATGTGTGCCTTGATGTGGGTCTGTACCATGTCACTAAGCCACCAGTAACAAGTAAATGATGACGCATGTCAATAGACACCATAGTCCAATATTGACTGTTCATTATCCCATTGGAGAGGGTGAAGCCTTACCTCCTGCAGAGCTGCCTGTCCTGGATTTTCTGATGATTTGGATGACCAGCTGCTGGCCATCAATGCTGACACTCTTCAGGATGTCCTGGGTTCATTCCAGACACCATATCCAGTCACTGGGAGGACACACATCATTGTAGGTCTCCACATCGACCACCAACACACTGCACTGGCCAGTCCATCCACAGCCCTGGACTCCGAGGACCCAGACATTATCTTTCAGAGGACAACAGTAGGAGTCCAGCGGGAGCTGGCACAGCAGCTGCGGGTGGGAATAGAGATCATGGTGGGCAGCCTAGAGGGAGTGCAGAGGTAACTCAGTCCAAATAAGGACAAACTCTGCTGCCATCAGAGGTACCCACGCTCCACTAGATGGACTCCAGCAGTCCCTGGGCTACATAGCTGCTGTCTTGAGGCAGAGGCTAGAACAATTGCCCTCCCAAAGTGGCAGCAACATGATCGACAACAGGCTGGGGGCCATACAAAATGTCCATGCAGCGGAATCCGGCCTTCCTCATTTAAAATATGGCTGCCTATCACCTTGATGTTGCTGCTGTGTTGTGAAGCCAACAGTTCCTCCTTGCTGCAGTGATGTCTTTCTCTTTCCCACAAATGGCAGCTGCTAGTACCTTTGCTTCCACATCTCTATCCCCTGACGTGTGTGTGTTCCCCTCAACTTCAACAACAACACCTCCCATGGTACAGGAGACACCACACACATCAGAGGATGACGATGTGAAGGACCAACATTCACTAGAAAAAACACCCTGTAGCTACAGTCTGAGCTACATGGACAGTATCTCTTTAGTTCTGTGCTTAAGATCATGCCAGTATAGTGACAACTGCCAACATGCTCTCTTTAGTCTACCACTGTTGACTCATCATGCCTAGACTTCCATTGTCTCAATCCCTACCTATAGTCAATTTGCACACCTTCTCACTGATGCTCACCTTTCCTACACATGTCTCATGACATGGCCCTCACCCTTGGACTATGACTGGACATTCAATGGCTTGCGATCTCCCATGGGGTCAGTGAACTGTACATTGTACATCATCTGGTACAAAACTTGCACATGTAAATAAATTACCATAATCTCATATGTACTGTTTTTGTGATCCATCAACTGTTCCAAATGTATGCATTGTGTGAAGCTAGGATAACGACTACTGAACAAAAGGACATGTGTGGCTTTCTGTCTGACACAAAGCCACATGCATAGACCCAAACATAATTAAAAAGATGACTGATAGCATTGTGGATTATGATAAAATGTCTGAGTCTTTCAAGCATGTGATAAAAAGGTACCATGCAAGTTGACATATGGCATGAGGTGCTCAGAACACAAGTGTCTGGAACTATCTGTGATTGTACCAGTACAACATTGATGTGACCAAAGGCATATGACAGTAAGACTGTGAGGGGCAGCCATTTGTGTGCCAGTATCCATTCCCCAAATGAGTTGGAGTGCAATGTGCTAATCTTTTTAAGAATGAATATCACAGAAGGTAGCACAAACAATCGATTTAGCATGATTACTTGTCTTAGAATTTGTATCCATACACAATCAGAATGTCAGGAGCTGCGCAGAAAAGTGTATTGAGTAGCTGATGTCATACTGCTGCCAATCTGACAGGTCCTTGGTCATAGGGGATACACAATGTCACACATCTAAATCCATACTGAATGCACACCCAAAGGCATGTATCTAACGTGGCCATTGCAGACATACTAACACCTAGACTGTCAATCATCATGAACACCATACTGTAGAAAACTAATGCGATTTATTTATACTGAAAAGACACTACCTATCAAAAACCTAATCTACACACTAACCTACACTAACCTAGCCTATACTAACTTATCTTAATGTACCCCTACAGCTAACACTCCTATTCTAAAAATATTTTATACATGTAACGCCACACAATAAATATTGGCCTCCCCACCCCCTAAAGAGACAATAGACGAGAAGGAAAACATGAACTAAAGCTAAACATAGACTAACTAAACCTATTGCCTAAACAAATATGTTTTTTGTTTGTTTAAAAAAAAAAAATTGTTGTTGTATTTTTTAACATATACCCCTATACATAACACCCCCAAAACAAAATCTAATATAAAACCACACACCCCTAACTATACTATCTATGTTCTAAAACAAACCTACTGTATGCTACCTATCCTAGGCCTACCCACCTGAAACCCTAAAAAAAACTATTTACAATGAAAGCTAGGGAAAGAGAAGGAAACTGGAAGAGGAAACGGTCTAAAGGTACAGCTTCTTCAGCTTCTTCTTAATGAATTTCAACAATTTGTAGTTGGGCTCATTCGCATCCTCCAGTTTGGCCAATCTTGATTTCATCTCCACCATGTCCTTGCCTATTTCGTTCCCACAATTTGAGCCAATGTCACCTGGTGGTGGTTGTTACTGGGATGCCATTGTGGTAGGTGCTGTGGATGATGAGAGGGAGGTACCTGCAGACCCACCTCCGACCCTCTGCATTGAGGTTACACTTGTTTTTGTGCTTTTTGCAGACTGTTTGGCTGGTTCCCCATGTACAGATGCCTGCCACAAACCTGATGTTTTCTCCTGTCTGTACTGTTTGGCCATCCTGCGGTAGCCTCCCTGGACCTCACAGATGTGTCTGTATCTCTCTGTCCTCATTTCAAAGTCACGCTTCTTTTCTGGAGTCAGTGATGGCGCTAAAAAATCCGGAGAACATGTCATCAAAAACTGCATTGGGTAGAGGAATAACAAGCATGCAATGGAAACAAATTCTTCAGATGACACATGTTGTCCACCAGACATTCTAAAACAAAATCAAGCCCCACGTCTATACCAATCTGCCTCCCACACATCTACAATATATTGTTTTTGTTGCAGGGATAACGGATATCCAATGTTGCACACTATCTGTGCACAAGCTTCAAACATCTCCTATGTACTAGGTAAACACTCAGCATGCACATCTCATACACAGGTGATGTGACCACACTCGTTCACACTCATCATGATGGGTGGATCATGTAGGTTCCCCTGCACACATCTTGTTTGCTACAATCCATTGAAATGTTCCACATCCAACTGGAAAAGAGCTGAAATCTCTATGTGTACGCAACAGACTGTTGGCTTTTTCAAAAAGCTCCTTGCACAGCTGGTGCCTCACTTCAATTCTGAAGAGTAGTGAAGCACTGATGTTGCAATTGTCTCACTGATAAGCCCATTGGAGACCTCAACACATGTACATAACCATGTCCAGAGTAAATTTGTGCAAAGTGTGGCACACAGTGCAGTAACATGTGTGCTGTGTCAAATGTTGACAACATCCATACACTTCTGAAAACCAGCACCTCTGACACACACCTTGATTGCCACCACTGTGTGTGTGCGCATATTTACCTTTAAAAAAAACTCCCACATCAAATGCAGCACACGTTGGCACCTGTGCATCATTTAACTCATTCCACATCCTCAACATTGCAACAGAAATGATGTCAATACCCAAGGATAGATGATGGTGTTTTAATTGAGACACATACCATTTGAAAATAACATTGCACGCATCATTGTCTCTCACACACAACCCTTGATCTCCACATTTGACAATCAAGGTAACACTTACTGGCTGCATAGGGTCTTCAAAACTGGGAACCTCGCCAATGGTGCAGGGTGGAGGTCTACCTGCAATCATGACCTAAAAACATTGCTTTGTGAGTGCTGAAAAAAAAAAACCATGGACAACTGTTAAACATTCCACTTGTTTAGCTGAGCGACCTAATCAAAATAGTTTTAGGAATGACCAACTGGCATCTATAACATGTCATCTACACAGGCATTGTAAGCCAACAAAAACATGTACAGATATGGGATTCACCCATACATACATGTCTCAAATACATACGTAACAATGTCTTGGGGACAGGACACTGTCAATTGTCAGAAGCTTAGTACATTGTAGTACTTCTATGTTAAAAAAAGAGCATCAACTCAGATGCTCCAGTTTTACTACCACCATCTACCACCACATAACTCCACCATGTGTGTGCTGTATTAACATATGGTGCACCATAGCGCATGTGGGGACACTAATGTTGTAAACTACGATATTATGCTGGCACTTAAAATGCTTTGTACCATACAAAAAGGTGTCAAACTTGCTAAGTAAAATCAGGCAAATTTAAAACAATGGGAGTGCCATGTAATTAGCCTGTCTTAGGCACACATTCAAGTCAACTCCAAAAATGGTGCAGTGGAACCTAGTAGATTTAACTGCTCAGGTTTTGTGTGCCTCCTACCGCAGGAATACACCCCTTGCATTCATCATGCCTGGCGCAGGCATTATGTGGCATCAGGGTAGAAAAGTGCCACAATGCTTGCATTTCACAACTTTTTGACGTATGGGGGCATATTTATACTCTGTCTGCGCCAAATGTGCGTCAACAATTTTGACGCACATTCGGCGCACACCATATTTACACAATGATGCCCGAGCCCGCGAATGCCAAAAGTCCACCGTGTGCGTTATTTTCTGGATGCGGGAAACCGCCTTGCATTATTGACATGCAAGGTAGGTGTTCAAAATATGACTTAAACACCCGTTCGCCATATTTATGCTACAGCGCAAAAATCCTGCACGGCCAGGAGGCGGAGGCGGAAAACGACGCACAGCCTGATTTGCATAAAAAAAGAACCCCTGGGTCAGGGCAGGCGTTAAAATGGGGCAAACACAGCAGTACATAATGAAAACACACAGAAGCAACAGCAGAGCTCCAAAAGGAAGACATGGAGTTGCTTTTCATCCAGCATGCATGCAGACGCAGAGCACAGGACCAACAACAGCAGCTTCCACAACACCAGCAGAGACCCCAAAGGCAACATAGAAGGCATGAGAGGATATTCCGCACCAGGACAACCCTTCTGGGACTCTGGCAACTAGACATCATCCAGAGGTACAGACTCAACTGGCAAGCCATTCAGCAGCTGCTGCGCAACCCTGAGCCACAATTGGCACCCAGCTTCCAGACACCCCACACCATTCCACCAGAAACCAAGCTGCTAGCTGTCCTCCGCATGTTGGCAAGTGGCTCTTTTCAAATCACTGGTGCCCTGGTTGCTGGGATCGCACAGCCCTCATTCGCTGCCTTCCTACCCAAGATATTGGATGCCATCATCTCCCTCACACCCCACCACATCAGCTTCCCCAACACACAGCAGAAGCAGCACAAGACCAAACAGGGCTTCTACCAAATCAATAGCTTCCCACACGTGCTTGGTGCCATTGACTGCACACATGTATGCATTGTGCCACCTGCTGCAACTGAACATCTATACCGCAACAGGAATCACACACACTCCATCAATGTGTGGGCCATTGTCGATCACCGGGGATTGATCACCAACATTGTGGCAAAGTATCCTGGGAATGTACATGATTCATTTATCTTCCACCACTGCACCATCAATCAACACTTCCAGGATGGATGATATGGAAATGGCCTACTTGTTGGTAAGTACAGAAACCTACTTATATACACACAGCACAGCAACCCTGTAGGACACACAACACATACACCACTACATTGACACTTGGCCAGGAAGACACTGAGGTTGTGACACCACTAGTCATGTTTGATATCTTCACCCAATGGGATACACACCTTTGGACAAATGACAGTTCCAAAACACAACAGATGCAACTCCACAGACATAAGGGATCGATTTAAAAACCACACAATGACAATGACATGGCCTTACCTGGCAGTACAACTTGGAAGATGAATCTGTCAATATCACATCAATAACACTCAATCAAACACCCTTCCAACCAATAAGTACTGTGTAAGGTGTGCAATGTGTTTTGCTGCAGTTCAAACACCATGAGACACATAGCATGATGATGATGACTACAATGAAGGTGACATGTAATCATTGAGGCTGTACCAATATCTCACATCACTCCTGCTCTGACATTGCCCACTTCCAATAAGCAAGTGGACTGTGCTAGGAACGCATATTGATGTGACAATATTGAAAGTGCACATTCCTATACATACGGATTGAGACAATTTCACAAACACAAAACAGATGTACAGGCATATGGACCTTCTGACACTCTAAATGACAACCTCACAACCAAGTTAGCCAGCTGAACTGGAACAGGTTCAGTAGAATAGGTACACGTTTGAACAAGAGTTGACTCGGCAAGGGCAGAGAAACAGGTCTGCAGAGAACCTGTGACACATGGGATATTTGTGCATAGTCAATTGTCAACACGTCAGTGCTGACAACTTACGGAGATGTGTTGTACATTGTCGCCTTGCCAAATCAAAGGGCCTCACTGATGTTTAACAAATTACATTGCATATGTTAAAATGGATGGGATGTCCAGGCCATATAGATGCAACCGGGTTACCACCACTGTGGAATTGATTCTGTGTATGGAAGTATCATGTCACCCCCAGTTAAGACACATGGACACCTCTTTCACATGACATAATGCATGGGAGTACACAATCTACTGCAACTTTACAAAAATACCACCGACATCCGGTCAATCAGCCAAACACCAGTTCAGATAATGAAACTATCCAATGCTGATGGTACATCCTAGAAGCCTAGGATTCCACACAATAACACAAACACAGATGAGTCACAGACAACACAAGATAACAACTATCATGCAAAGTGATAATCATGGTGCAAGCAACATCAACATTTTCTCACTCATTTTCTCTTTCAGCTGATCAGGGGTATGGGATCCAGCCATGGATTATGACCCCATTTGCAAACCCAAGCACAGCATCAGAGTATGTCTCTAATGAGGCACATCGGAGGATACGCATCATAGTCGAGAGGACGTTTGGCATCCTGAAGTAAGAATCAGGTGCCTCAACATCACCGGAGGCAGCCTCCTATACTCACCAGAAATGGTCTGCAAGATCATTTTGACCTGTGCCATCCTGCACAACATTTGTGTAAGGAGGAACATTCCCCTCTATGAACCAGACCCACAAATGCCTGAAGAGGAGGAAGAGGAGGACATTGTCCATCAACATAAGGGGGACCATCCAAACAAAGCTGCAGTATTGCGTCGGAGACAACACATAGTCCAAAAACTTCTCTTAACTATAGTCACCATCACCACTGTCTTACCATATGTCATTAAATACCTATTCTAATCACTATATCTTGGTCTGGGTAATCGTTTTTGCATCACATTATCCCTAAGAGTCATAATCAGAGTGTAGCCTCATGGAGCATTGCAGAATTACCTAATAGGATACAGAAAACTTCCACATCACATTTGATGGGTATGAATGTACACCCAACTTCACACAAACTGTAAATGGCATATATCCTGTCCATTTCACATTTGAAGGGCAATAGCAGAGGACCACAGCAATTTCACACATACATGTTGGCAGCATTGTTCATTGCAGCATATGGCACACAACTAAGACACCATCATTCACTAAGGAAAAAAATGCCTCATACATGAGGCAGTGGATGTGCTATAGCATTTGTAACAAGAAGGAATGACCAGACCCTTGACAGCAGTAAGTGTGACATCAGCTATCTTTGCAAGGAGTATGTGTGACAAGAAATCCATGTAAGCAGCAAATGGATAGCACGAGTGCCCCAGGTATGACTAGCATTGCTCACAAGACATCCCCTGCACATGCCATCAAGACCTATCACTGCCATGTTCTCTGTCTCTCCCCACCCTTCTTGAGGGGGCCCTGGAAATGGACTATTTGAACCAAGATAATCCCTCATCTACACACACCCAGACTCACATTCTGACTCCAGTGTGCTTCCCTCTTTAGTATGGTATGCCATAGTCATTGTTCTACTGTCTGCATGGATTTCTGGTCGGATAATGCACTGCCTTGTAGTCTGTAGGACCTGTAATCACCTGTCCATTGCTTCCCATGTGAATGGTACTGTTGGCCCTTTGGACTTGATTCTCACCTACAGGACTTGTGAGAGACTGAAACTGCACACACCTGTGAGCACCTCAATGCAGACCAGCCTTTTGAACGTGCACTGCCCTTGCAGCTGCCTGGAACGGCATAGAAACTGCTATAATGTGTATATCACTGTTATGCATTGGCGTATAAATCACTTGTGTAACACAGGCCTTGGGTTATTGTATAACATTGCAGCACAAAGGACAAAAACAGTTTACATTTTCTACAGTGTTGTTTCACCTTTGACCAGTATCAGCCTGCTCACTGTATATTTGCCTTGTTAATTTTTGTTCCTGATTGACCCTGCATCCTGTTAGACTGATTGGTTCCTGTCTTTGCGTTAACATAAAGGTTCCCTGTGGCTACATTTGTCTCATAGTTGCTTTCCATGCCCTCACTCTCCTACTGAGGTATTGTGTCAGGTAGGTCTACAATGAATACTCAAATACATTTGTATGGGATAATCAGTTTACTTATCATATCATGGGGTGGAACTAGTCTTTAAATAGCCTAATTATGGCCCATCCCTTGTCCAGGTTTAATGTATGCATGAGTGACAAATAGTGACAGTGTACCATGGCTCTATGCATGGATTGGGTATGGTGCCTCCAGCACAACAAACAACATTAGATAATGTGCATGAAATGTCAACACATGTTTGTACCCTGATGGTCCACACACTGATTCACATCGCCCCCAAAATATTGATGGGGCTTGCGTGGTGAATAGCTATGAGATTAATCAGCACAGAGTCACTGATGTTCCCGGATACAGTGGGAATTTTAGAGGCCACCCTGTGTACAAATGTTGTGAGGAAACCTGCTGGTTTAAAATTGCAGATTCATTAACTTTGTGAGGCCACCAAGGTTGCCCTGTTGTCAGGCTCATAAAACGTCTGCAGTGCCATAGCTGGACTATCCCCATGTGTATTGTCTATTCCTCTTTGGCTTTCATTCAATTCAGCTGTGAAGGATACTTTCTTAATGCAGGGAATGGCTCCAAAGACTCATGACTAGACTTGCACGTAACTGTGACAACATGGACCCCAATAATGATACAGGCTACACATTGGCCCACATACTTGAACTGGACACCTTTGTGCAATTAACCACTGGAAATATGTGAACATGTGCTGCTTGGTCTGCTGGTCCTCCACTGCCTCAGGAGAAACATTGGTCATTTATACGACTCAAACTTTGGAGTGACATTACATTTGTGGATTGGTTTTGGGACTCAGTGTCACAAACACTGTACCCACATAGCATTTTCAAATGCCTGACTCATGGGTAGTATACAAACAAGTGCCCAGGAAGTGGTATCCAACATTCCAGGACATGTGATGGCCTAGTCTTGGAACATTGCCATGATCAACTGTCTACTATCTATCCTGTGCATGGTTTGTCATTAGAGATGCTTATGTCCCAAAAATCTGGGTAGTTCACACAACATTTGTTGCTACATGTCTGACAAACACATTTCCTTTCTCATTTCCACACTGAATAGCATCTGATGGTTGGCCACATTGACAACACATGCATACAAGTACATTTAAGAAAGCACGTCTTGTGATGTTCAAACAGTGGACAACTAAATTTGTAAGAGCCAATTCACAAACATTGACACACAGGCAATGAGTTACTGTATCGAGTTGTGTAGCCTTGCTCTCCTCTATTGACGCACAACCTGCTCAAACTGGGTAATACCAATTTGTATTCCACAGTTTTGGGCATCTATTGTGTCAGTGAAGAGTGCAAATCCAGTACAACAACTAGAGGATCATGGTCGGCAGTAGTGTGATCTGCCATATGTGCCCATACACCAGAATTCACAATGTAGGTGCAAACAGCCTATCTCTGTATAGTCACACCTGTCATGTACTAATAAAATTGAGAAATGACCCAAACCCAGTAAAAGACAGAAATGTTGACGCATACGCATCAAAAAAGACGCACATGCGTCAAAAAATGCTGCATATGCGTCGAAAAGTGACGCTCACTGCCATGATGCATCCATTGGCCCTGAGCGGCAATTCCCACACTGTAACCCATGAAATTGGTTAACTATGAAAAATATTTGGAAATATGGATGCGGGGTAATTTTATAAGCATGTACGTTAAAATAAATGACGCCCAGACTGTAAGAGTTATAATATTTTGATTCATAAGAAGAAAAACGCACCGCATTTGAGGCAGGAAGTGATATAATAGGATATCATGTTTACAGAATTGGTACAGTGGGTGTACTTTCACTTTGCAGTCTGTGATTTTTCTTGACTGTGTGGCTGTGTTTGGACTTGTCTCTCTGTGAATATTGTGAATTTGTCTCCTGTGTGCTGTTGATATTGTCTTTTGGTGTTTCCTAAGTGTCTGTGGTATCTTGTGTTTGTGTATTTTTGTCATTTCTGGTGTCTAATTTTGTCTTTGTACTGTTGGGACTCTGTTGTGGGTAGTGTTAGTTTTGGGATAGTTGGGCTGTTGTAGTGTTCTTTACTTTTCATTTCCCTCTCCTCCTTTGCCTTCATTATCATCTGTACCCCTTAATTCCTTCTTTTTTTTCAAGCATGTTGGGTAGGCCACGCCTTGGTAGAATGGGGGAAGAGGAGCTGGGGGGATTTATTTGGCTGGTGTGCCACTTCCTCCCATTAAAGATAGAAGCAGGTGGTCGGGTGATAAAGGGGTAACACATAGAGGCAAGGAGGCTCCGGTGGGCAAAGGTCCTGTACCATCTCAAAAGAATATACAACACACCGTGCAATGACCACCAGCTAAAACACTGTTGGGCTGACCTGGTTGCCAGGAAGCAAGACCTGCTGGACCACCTGGGGACTGTGATTGGTGGCCCTGTTTGGTGAGTGTAATTCAGAGTAATGTGCACATTTAAATGCTCTGTAGTGACAGTAGCAGATTTGTTCATATGGTGCAGGCAATGTTTTTGAACATGTGGAATGCAAGTTCAACATACAGTTTCCATGAGTTATACAAGACCTCCTACACATTACTGTCATTTGTTGATGCAACAGCTGCACTAACTTACAAAACAGAAATGGAGCCTGTAAATTAGTGCTGCCTTCACGTCAATCGATGATGCAAATGTGGCTCTAACATATGTTTTATGCATGGTCTGTGAGTGTACCAGGAAAGCCATGTTTTTAATCCAGACATTTTCAAGAATTAATGTGTCCCCCAATTATTTTGGACACAGTGGTACATTTGCTAAACCATGTGTTATTAATATCACAGTGTCAGTTTGCTGTATATCTGCTTATCAACCAACTTGGCAAATGTAAGATGATGAATGTGGCTCATCTGTGATTTCCTAAACCCATATTGGGTAAAATGAGTGACACATTTCAGGTGCAATGACTACACCTGTGCCCATGCAGTCTGTCATGGATGGCTACAATATACACTGTCAACATATATCTCCTTGTTGTATCCAAATATTAAAACTGGTCAATCCATGGCTAGCCTCAAACTGTCACCAAATAATGCACAGGATCCCTGCCATTATGGTGTCATTGGGGGCATATGTGGCTCAGGGTACCCTGTTAATGTAGCATATGTAACCTAGATACAACACAGGCCCTACATATAAGGGGCCATAGAAAGCATGATAAATCATGACCTTAAATCAACCCACAGGGGCGTCACACAGTAAATGATTGTCCTCTGATGCCCAAGCCACAATACCTGAGTGACTGGTATTGTAGTGCTCCAGGAAAGTGGCTTTGCATGTCTCTAATTAATACAAATGATAAGAGGAGTACACTCCATAAATGAGTCTGCAAACAAATGATGGAGCATGTTTGCCACCACATGATATTTAGGGCCACTGCATGTGTGCAGATATGTGTGTATCACTCACTGGAGTGACCAGGTCTGTACATGTTTGCAGTGGTATGTCTGTTGCAGTATCATCATGCCTGAAAGGCTGGACTTTCAGATTTAATGTTACACACATGAATTGTATTTGGAAGTGTTGTACAGTGCACAGACATTGAGCACAATTCTCCCTTCCATGCTTTACAGGTGGACCTTCCCCCTACACAATTGGAGAGGTGGCTTGATTTGCGGACCCAGACATCTCCAGTAAGTGTTGATATTTCTGTTCTGTGTTGTGTTTACAGCTGTAGTGTGATTGACTCCTGTGTGTTTGTGTCAGGGAGACCAGATCCTTGGGGTCTGCACATGTTCCCAACATGTCCATCACTAGACAGCTCCAAGACTCCGAGACTCCGAGACTCCGAGACTCCAAGTCTCTGATAGATAAAATCACAGAGCCTGAGAGAGTCCAACAGGGGGAAAAGGGGATTAGGATGGGAACAGCTGGGAAGGAGACCTGTAGGAAGCAAAATCACAATATCAAGATTATATCACATTGATTTTCACTAGACTATGATTCTAAGCATTGTCATACTGTAACCATGGATAACTTAAGAAAGGACTAATAACTAGGCTTCAAGACATCTGGGTACTTGGGAAGGAATCAAGAATGATTAATACAACTTCTCAATTAAACTTTTCATGAAATGTTACAAATTGTATAGGATTATAAGAACCTTCTAGAATTATGTTTTCAGAACAAACATGTTCTTTTTACATGAGGACAAAAAGTAATTTGAACATTTTCTGGAACACAATAGGAATTGTATTAAGGACTTAATATGCACATATAATGTAACATCTTGAATGAATTGCGCACACTGCCGATTTCAACAAGGATATGTAAATGCCATGAAATGATTGCGCACTCTGCAAGCGATCTAGAAACATCAGTTTTAAATGTGGGAATAAATCACACGTCTTGCCGATTCTAATACCACATGTAAATGCCAAGAAATGGTTGCGCACAATGATTGTCAAAGTTTTAATGCAATGAATGAATCGCGCATCTTGCCGATCACGCATAGAGTGCCGTGGCTTGCAGTGACTATTTTCCTGCAGTGTGTCAGTTGTGTCTGTAATTTAAATTCAACCTACTTTCCCTTTCCTTTATAGGTAAGCGACCGGGGGAGCGACCCCGTAGGCAAGGGTCGCTCCCGGGTGGGGTTGGGGGGGCAAATTTATTTTAGGCCATTTCTGCCCCCCCTACGCCAATGAAACCACTAAGCACCGGGGATTTTTTTTTTGGTGCCAATGTCACGCAGGGGGAGCGACCCCGTAGGGGGGTGGGGGAAAAATTTATTTTAGGCCATTTCTGCCCTCCCTCGGCTGAGCTAGAGGCCAAAATCCATAGGTAGGCACTTTGCAAAAAACACCTCTGTTTTCTGTGAAAAAATGTGATGTGTCCACGTTGTGTTTTGGTCCATTTCCTTTTGTGGGCGCTAGGCCTACCCACACAAGTGAGGTACTATTTTTATCGAGAGACTTGGGGGAACGCTGGGTGGAAGGAAATTTGTGGCTCCTCTCAGATTCCAGAACTTTCTATCACCGAAATGAGAGGAAAAAGTGTTTTTTGGGCCAAATTTTGATGTTTGGAAAGGATTCTGGGTAACAGAACCTGGTTAGAGCCCCACAAGTCACCCATCTTGGATTCCCCTGGGTTTTTAATTTTCAAAAATGCGCTGGTTTGCTAGGTTTCACTAGGTGCCGGCTGAGCTAGAGGCCAAAATCCACAGGTAGGCACTGTTTTCTATGAAAAAATTTGATGTATCCATGTTGTGTTTTGGGCCATTTCCTGTCGCGGGCGCTAGGCCTACCCACACAAGTGAGGTATCAGTTTTATCGGGAGACTTGGGGAAACGCTGGGTGGAAGGAAATTTGTGGCTCTTCCCGGATTCCAGAACTTTCTGTCACCGAAATGTGAGGAAAATTTGTTTTTTTAGCCAAATTTTGAGGTTTGCGAAGGATTCTGGGTAACAGAACCTGGTCAGAGCCCCACAAGTCACCCCATCTTGGATTCCCCAAGGTCTCTAGTTTTAAAAAATGCACAGGTTTGGTAGGTTTCCCTAGGTGCCGGCTGCGCTAGAGGCCAAAATCTACAGGTAGGCACTTTGCAAAAACACCTGTTTTCTTTAAAAAAATGTGATGTGTCCACGTTGTGTTTTGGGGCATTTCCTGTCACGGGCACAAGGCCTACCCACACAAGTGAGGTATCATTTTTATCGGGAGACTTGAGGAAATGCTGGGTGGAAGGAAATTTGTGGCTCCTCTTTGATTCCAGAACTTTCTGTCACCGAAATGTGAGGAAAACTTGTTTTGTTTGCCACATTTTGAGGTTTGCAAAGGATTCTGGGTAACAGAACATGGTCAGAGCCCCACAAGTCATCCCATTTTGGATTCCCCTAGGTTTCTACTTTTCAAAAATGCACAGGTTTGGTAGGTTTCCCTAGGTGCCGGCTGAGCTAGAGGCCAAAATCTACAGGTAGGCACTTTGCAATAAACACCTCTGTTTTCTTTAAAAAAATGTGATGTGTCCACGTTGCGTTTTGGGGCATTTCCTGTCGCGGGCGCTAGGCCTACCCACACAAGTGAGGAATCATTTTTATCCGGAGACTTGGGGGAACATAGATTAGCAAAACAAGTCTTATTGCCCCTTGTCTTTCTCTACATTTTTTCCTTCCAAATATAAGAGAGTGTGTAAAAAAGACATCTATTTGAGAAATGCCCTGTAATTCACATGCTAGTATTGTCACCCCGGAATTCAGAGATTTGCAAATAACCACTGCTCCTCAACACCTTATCTTGTGCCCATTTTGGAAATACAAAGGTTTTCTTGATAGCTATTTTTCACTCTTTATATTTCAGCAAATGAATTGCTGTATACCCGGTATAGAATGAAAACGCAATGAAGGGTGCATCTCATTTATTGGCTCCGGGTACCTAGGGTTCTTGATGAACCTACATGCCCTATATATCCCCGCAACCAGAGGAGTCCAGCAGACGTAACGGTATATTGCTTTAAAAAATCTGACATTGCAGGAAAAAGTTACAGAGTGAAACGTAGAGAAAAATTTATGTTTTTTTCACCTCAATTTCAATATTTTTCTTTTTCAATTGTTATTTTCTGTAGGAAACCCTTGTAGGATCTATACAAATGACCCCAGGCTGAATTCAGAATTGTGTCTAATTTTCAGAAATGTTTAGGTTTCTGGGATCCAGCATTGGTTTCATTCCCATTTCTGTCACTGACTGGAAGGAGGCTGAAAGCACAAAAAAGTGTAAAAATGGGGTATGTCCCAGTAAAATGCCAAATTTGTGTTGAAAAATTGGGTTTTCTGATTCAAGTCTGATTTTAGCTCTGCAAACCCTTTGTTGATGCTGTTTTCAGGGAAAAAACCACAAGCCTTCTTCTGCAGCCCCTTTTTCCCATTTTTTTGAAAAAAAAGACATTTTCACTGTATTTTGGCTAATTTCTTGGCCTCCTTCTGGGGAACCCACAAAGTCTGGGTACCTCTAGAATCCCTAGGATGTTGGGGAAAAAGGACGCAAGTTTGGCTTGGGTAGCTTATGCGAACAAACAGTTATGAGGGCCTAAGCAAGAACTGCCCCAAATAGCCAAAAAAATGCTTGGCACAGGAGGGGGAAAAGGCCTGGCAGCGAAGGGGGTTAATGTTCATTGATCAATATGGATTGTTGTTATTTAAACAATCCTTATGCTAAAATAGTTTGAATACAAATTGTGAAAAAATGAAATTAAATATGAATAATTAATGCATACCTTAATCTTAACGTAATTACAATACCATGTTCTAACTCCAGATGTACTGACTTCCCGTGTCCTAGTCTGTCTCTTGTTATAGATGCAATGTAAGTGTATGGTGAAGTGCTGGATCGAATCTACAAGAAATGCATTCCTGATATTTGCTTTGAACTCAGGAGTTCTATTCCCCAGGTCAGAGAAGGCATATGATCAATGCTCAGAAGAATCCAAGGATGTTATTGAAATCTCTTGCTATTTCTTGCATAAAATACTCAGTAGCCCATTACATATGGCCCACATCTTGACCCTTTATCCTCTCTGGGATCTATTGATACTGCAAACATTGCTGCATCTAGTGGAAAATTACTTCTGATTATGTAAAATGGGGAATTTAATGCAGAAACTATATTTTAGGCACCATTGACCATAGGTCTTCCACAATTTTCTGACTATCTCGCTGAAACTTTGCATACTTTCAGTCGAATGTTTGTTTTTAATTTCAAATATTGTTATAGACAACCATATTTACTTGTACTAGGCCTCTAGGCCTAAATAGCTGGAGCATTATTTTCTGACAATCTGACCTGTTTTATGAATGTGAAATGTTTACTTTTCTAACCTTCCCATAGACATATTTTTCATAATGAATAATAGTTGCATGTAACGTTTTTGTTTAGCTCTGAAAATGTTTTGCCTTGCACAAAGAACACTGCTTAATAATAAATAGCAAATTGTCATTTAGTGAAGTAATGTAAAAGCTTATAATTTAAGATCTACCTTCTCTAAAGTCAATAAATGGTGTAAAACAACAGGAGAATAAACTTTGTATTTGATAAAGAATGTTAAGCTCAACATTGCTGTCTGTGGACGAATGTATTCCTGGTGAGATAACAAAGGAGTTCTCTTGTTCCTAGGAGGGCATGGAAAGCTGATAGTCTGCCTAAAGAAAGAAGAAACAGCATGTTGCAAACATTTAGATTGTGTTGTCCATAATAGTGCGTGTTCCTAGAGCAGGTTAGCACATGCCACATGCCCACTTGCCACTTTACCCACATCTATACTGATCATGCCGAGACTCTACTGAGTTTCTAGACTTACCATTATGGGAAGTTCTGTTTTGATTGATTACTGAGCTTATATTTGATGCTTCCACTTTATGGATATTGATCCCTCTCCAATTGGAACTCTTCATGGATTCTAATTGACATCTTCTATTTTCCTGGAATAGAAAGTGTTTTCTTTGTGGTATGTGCTTAATGCACTTATTATGATTTATTGATTAGTTATTTTGGTCATTGACAAAAACTAATTATCGATGACTTTATTTGCTGATTACAGTAAAGATGAAACACTAAGAGGATTTGATCAATAAAATCCTTAAAACTCATATCACCTCTCATTATTGATTTAAAATACAATTGAGATTGTGATGACAATAATTTGACATACAGCTCCTGGTTGATCTCAGCCAAAGTTGAAGATTTATCAGCCCAGTGAAACAGCAGTGATTTCTTCATGAAGGAATGGTAAAATCTTTCTCGTGAACCAAAAATTTAACAATGATCCCTGCTGCAGCACAGTGTTCCCAACTTTAGGAATTATGATCAGGCCAGTACTCCTGTTACCTTCTTGGAATACTGGGGTACTCATAATTGCTGCATTTGAAAGGAAGGGAAACTCCCTGGTATTAAGGACAAAATTTAAGATGCACTGAAATCTGCTCGGAGGATGAATGTCTTGTGAGAATGCCTTGGAGCCTCAAGATCCCACAGCTGGTCTCATTCAAACCCAAGAAACATCCCTTAAATGATGTCACTTGCTATCAAGCCTGCAGTGCTCAACCAGTATAACTTTTTCCTTGACCTGAAAGGAACACACCATTGGTTCCATTGCAACAGACTGGCCACCCTCATTACAGAAATATTTTAAGAGTATTTATAGTCCTTTCTGTTCTGGATAAAATAAAAATTTAAGTGTGGTTGAAACTTAAATCTAAATCAGTGCTTCTCCAGCCTACTAGTGGGGACTACTGTGCTCACATGGTGTCCAGGTGATTCAAGTATTGCACCACTAAAACATTTCAACAATGACTATCATTTGTGTAAATGTGATCCTAATGGGGAGATACTTGGAGGAATCCTATTGGGTATATATTGTTTTTTCAATTTCCCTTCACTACTAGTTGATTTTGGGAACAAACTTAACTGGCCCAGGTGTCCCCTTTCTTGGGCCAGCGCATACCATAGGGGCCTACCGCTTAGAGAATGGGTCATTTTCACCTTGTCAACCTGAAATCTTCTTTTTGGGGGTTGGGAATCCAAGTTCCTTTTTGTGCAGTAAAACTTGGCATATGAAATCATACAAAACACTGTGCCACATTTTGACTAGTACCTAATTTTACTGTGAAATGAAATTCATACTAAATACATTTATATTTCCAGAGATTATGGACAAACTGCAATTGTTAAGGATAATAGATATTAATAGTTATCAAATTTATTACAGGTATAGAACCTGCCAAATTGGAGCTACAAAATGACTTATGGCCATATCTGGGTGCTGGAAAGTGGATTATTTGTAAGGGCAGATAGGTCCCACACTTAGAAATAGGCCATAATCCCACACTAGGTCCAGTCAACATCTCACTAAACTAATCCTTGCTTGCTTAGTACTTGGTAGCTTGACCCACGAGCAGTTAGGCTTAATTTAGGAGGCATTTGTGTAACGCATTGAATATGAACAAATCAGTAAATAAGCAAAACAAAACACACAATAAAAATCCAACACCCATTTATAATAATAGAAAATATTTGTATCTTTAAAATTATACCAACACAACAAAAATCCAATGTAGAGAACCGGAGATATGAAATTTCAGTGATTAAATGTAAAAATGTGCTCTCTAGTGCCTAAGAGCAAAAAAGCACCAACCCTAGACATCTGGTTGTGCTTGAACGGGGCAAAGTCAAAGTTTGAGACTGACCGCAAAGGAGCTCAAGTCAGATACACTGAGAGGTAGGCCTGAGTCAAAATGTTACCTTCTTTTTTCTGAAGCTTTTTCTCTCTTCGTTGCTCGTGGACCCTCCTTGGGTCAACTTGTTATGAAATGTCATTGGCTTAGTTCAGTGTGAGGTCACAGTCAGCTTATGGAAGTCTTGTCATTAGATAAAAGCTCCAGAGCTTCAGTGGGATGAACCTTAAATTCAGGCCGGGTTGCGGTTCTAACTTGCCGGGTTGGACACCATGTGGAGCTTTTTTTCAAAGTTACTCCAAACTGCTCCAAGCTTCTGTACCTTCTTCCAAAAGTCCACTTTGGGGTCTTGCAGTGTCCACAAACTTGGTCCAAGTTTCCAGAAGCTCTGAGTTGCTCCTTGGGAAGTGGGACTACAGTTTTCAGAGTGCACCTGGTCAGAATCCTCAAAAGGCCACTGGGGCTTGTCTAGCAGGAAGTGATTCAGAGGACGCTGAATAGCTCCTTTCTACCTGTTGCTTACAGGGAGTCCACTTGTGGATCTTTGGAAGCAAGGCAAAGTCTTCTTGTGGTGAAACACAGAGTATACAGCTAGTGCAGGCATTGTGGGTGCAGTCCTTCAGGTTCAGATCAGGGGTCGAGCAGGGCAGTCCTTCTTTTTCAGTCTTTTGTTTCCACAGGGATGTGAGTTGCTGGGCAGGACTTCCATATTTATCCTTGCTCCTGGATTGGCAAGTAGGGGGGCACCCCTGAACAATGAGAGAAAATCTATATTTAGAGGTTACATCTGGCTGAGTCCACCCATTGGTGTGGCTATGTTTCCCTAACACACCTCTTCAGTCCCCCTCCTAGTCTAAGTACTGAGGCTCCCTTCCGGCTGGGGGAACAGGAAATGATGGAGATCTGGTTTCTGTCCAAGGTTGCCTCCCTACTTTGAAAAACAGGTTGGCCACCCAACACCCTTTCTGCTCTGCCATCTGCTACAGAAGTTTCCCTCCCACCAGATGCTTCCTTTGTTTCAGCCCAGGCAACTTCACACCTCATTAAGGTAGCTTGGCTCAGGCAGCCACAGGCTGGACAATCAGGGAAGGGCACTACAGGGCTGATTTTGTTAACTTTCCGAAAAAAGTTCTAAAACTCTTTCCTTGTACTAGTTATATTAAATGCAACATTGACAAGTTGTTGGATGTATTCTAACTAGTCATCTGATACCAACCATTACATAGTTAGCTCTTTCCTAGTAGAAATTGGGCTTTATTTTATGTTAGGTTTATTTAATGTTAGCCTAAGGAGCTAATGTACCACAAGTGGGAAAAACAAATGTGCCAGTTTTTCCCTCATCAGGGCTTAAAAAACATATTTTTTAATGTCCCTGCTTATATTTACACTGCTTCCAACCCTTAGGACACCTCACCTAGGGAAGTCTTAGGGGTGACATATGTAAAACTGAGGTACTTTAAGAATTTGGAAGTACTATTAAGTCCAAAGTAAAATTAGGAGTTAATTTTATTTTTAAAGCAGCCAATAAGGCAGGCATGCCTTTAAAATAAAACCAGACATCACAGCAGTCTACCCGTGGTTGTCCTAACTCCACTGGGGTTCCTAAACCTACATGCCCTACCATATACAAGAGACTTGCAGGTAGGTTATCAGAGCCAATTGTAATTATGCCTAGTTTGCATGTATCTTTTAAACAGAGCACTGGCCCCCGGACTGGTTGGCAGTGCCCACAGCAAAGTCAGAGTCAGTAAACACCAGTATCAATTAAAACAGTTTAGGGTGATCAGGGACAAAAAGGATGACTCTCTCACACTGGGTGTTAGACGTGTCAGCCTTAATGTGGTCTTCCCTTAATTGCATGCCTGCCTCGTATTCGTAATGATTCCTTTTGTTGGCCTTAGGATGCTGAGCACTTTACTTTTGCTGATCAGTGCATATGCTTCTCTGCTAAACATGGTAATATTGAGGTACACCCAATCTGCATTTTTTATTTACTTGCATATCCCTTGTAACATTGTATACCATGTACCCAATGCCTGTAAATTACATGCTACTAGTGGGCCTGCAGCACTAATTGTGGCACCCACTTACGTAGCCCTTTAAACATATCTCAGGTTGGCCACTGCAGAGCCTGTGTGTGGAGTTTTACTGGCATCTCAACATGGAATATAAAATTTAAACTCTCCTTTTATTATATATAGGTCACCAATGTATATCATTCTTAATATCACTGCTCGGCACTGAGTGGCAGCTCCAGGGGCCTGGAGGACAGGTCTGACTCTACATTACATAAATCTGGAATTAATGGGAAGGTTGGAAGGGGCACATACAATTGGACAGTCCTATGCAGCACATTGCACCATGGGTCATTGCATAGCAGCATTGTACATATACAATTTGATGTACGGAAAGAAAATGTGAACAGCATTCTTTGGTCAACTAAAAGGTTTCTTTTTAAACGGAGAATACTGGATCTCAAGTTTAGAAAACTAGCCATGAAATATCATAACGGGCAAAACACATACTAGGCATAAAGATAAAGGAATGATTAACACACTCGCTATATTTGAATTGCAAATTAGCTTGTATAAATGTAACATTTTTTAAATTACTTTATTGTGTTGCTTATAATTGAAAGGCATTGAGCCAAGTTAGTGCTTCATAATAACACTGACTTTTTGTTTATTAGGAATAGGAAGTAAAAATCACATCCAGAAATACACAACTCAATTAGCAATATTCAAAATTAAGATTTAAGTTGTGCCCATGGCTGTGGTAATATGTTTTCAATGAATTTACTGTCTAATAAACCAGGTCAGGGAAAATGTTCGGTGCTATTACTACGTCAATGTCTAAATTGAATTAAAACTCTCAATCTAATTTGCATACCGCAATCTTTGAAAAATAAGCTTTGGAGTGGAATATAAATACCAAGTTTCTACTTAGTGACTCACCCAGAAACGAAACACAATGTACTTTAACACAACTGACAGGGCTAATCTCTTAATCCATTGGATGGATCAAATAGATCAGTACCTTGGGAAAACACAGCTTGATTGAAGATAGCTTTTATCCATGAAGCAGTCAGACCCGGATATCTGCTACCCTTTAGGCCATTACCTCGAAAAGAATTCTCAGTGCTTCTTGTGTTATTGTTTCCAGGAAGCATTATGACTGCTAAAATAGTAAAGGAACCGTATCAAATTATACTATTGGAAGACATATAAAAAGATAAAGGGGTGGTTGCAATTCCATTGTGTGTCTTGTGTTAGTACAACTGCTAGACTGCATTGAGTATAAAGGTTGCGTTTTAATTTTTTTGCAAAAACAATAAAATGGGCTGGGGGAATAAGAAGCACAATGGCAGAACAAGCGATTGATTAGGGTTGTGTAAAAATCGGGTAATTTGCTTTAATGTACTTGTGCGGAATTTCGGGGGGGAATTGTACATTCACATGTAATTACACAAAATGCAAATCTGGTATTCAGTATTATATATTTCAGAGTAAATGTCGTTGTGTGTGGCACTGCTCAGAGCGCTTCCATTGTTTTGAAATTAGGGTGTATGTTCCAGAAGAGATGTGACATGCCCAGAATTATGGCAAATTAAAGCCTTCATTTGTGAATTGGTGCAAAGTATCTTCTTGTGGAACAGTGATGTAAGCACATCACAGCGGCTTTGTATCCACCAAAGAGTTTGGGGATAAGGTAAGTCCTGACTTTCGAGATGCAAATACCAAGCTGTGTCAGGATAAGCAGTGTGACATATAGAGAAAAGAAAATTCAAAAGGCCACTTTAGCTAAGTGTCACAGGAGTACAAAAGCCGAGACCGAATGACTCCGAGCATGGGTGAGTCTCTGCCCTTTCTTCAAAGACTTACTGGGTGTACTTTGTGAAGAGCTAAAACCAGTGAATTTACTAAAAATGTAAATTTCTCGAGAAATATGTTACCTCTGTGAATCAGGCCCTTCGCATGATACAGTGCTGGACTGCTCCAACTGCACTACCTTTGTGGGGGCCATCTGGGCAAAATGTTGCAAGGTGATGTGCTGTGTTTCCGTGTTGCACTGTACACTAACTCAGTGATGTACGGCATGGGCTGCAGAAAGAATGCTTTTAAAAGTCATGTGCAAGCATGCATGCAAGTGCAAGGACAAATAACTTCCCTCATTTTTTAAAGGGGTCACACCATCATGCAATTAAAAAACATGCACTATTTAGTTATTGAGCTGATGATTTCTTTGCACCTGTGCAATGCATACTAAAGTTGAGCTGCATAAACGTCTGATGTCCCTGCCTCAATACTCATTTTACTTGTGCACATTCATGACTGCACAACAATGGTGGTTTTCTTTGTAATATAAGTGTATGGACCCAGTAAAATGAGGGAACACCATTTCATGTGCGCCTGAACTATATTTCTGATGCAAACTCATGGGCAATGAGGCTGTTGGGAGAAGCACAACGGTAGACAACCAGAAAATTACTCACAGTCGTTTACTTTGGGCTGGTCTTTATGAGGGGAAATAAAAAGTCCCAACGACCACCTTATTTTCCCTTTGAAATGGGGGGCATTCCCAGACTACACCTCACGCCGAGGCTGTCTCAGTTCCCTCCAAATATAGCCTAGTCTACCTGAAATGAAAGATTAACTACTCTGACATCCCCTCTCCGAACGCGTGCTTGCATTGGTGAGATCTCAGTTTGTTGTGTAATTGGGAGCAAAATTACAGTCTGCTTCGTAGGCACTCGGTGACAATATGCAAAGGCACACACATGAACTGTGAACATGTTCTTTTTTATGGTGCCTGTTGCAGTCTGAAATATATGAGCCCAGTTTTGTGCACACAGATGCAAATAGGGTCAGTGTTCTCAGTGGGAAAAACAGCCTTTTAAGCTCAATAAAAAGACAATATTGTGGTGTCGCTGGTCGGAGACGTAACCGATCAGCCGACACCTCCCAGCGATGGGGGGATCACCTAAGCGTTTTTAACTTAGGTGTCCCCGGATGTTGGAGGTGGGGTTCAAGTGTAAATTATGGATATAAATAAAGAGGGCGTGGTCGGGAAGGCCAGAGGGAGCGGCACTGCGGTTAGAAAGCAGGACGCCGGACCGCTGGTGCGCTTTATCAGGCCGCAGCCGACCACGCGGTGAACAAGTAAAACTGTATCCGCGTCTTCTGTTTTACCCTGCGCAACTTGCATTACAGTGTCGAGAGCAGTCGCGGACCGCACAACACCACATTGGTGGCGAGAGAGGCGACTCCACGCGTCGAGGATTGCCCCGCAGCAGCTGCAAATCACGCGGTGCTCGTGCGGCGGGTGCAATCACTCGCACAATCCAGGCACATCAAAGCGGCGGCCGCACATCACGCGGTGCTCATGCCTTTTTTTTTTTTTCTCTTTTCCCACTTTCTTCTCTGATTCTCAATCCTAGTCTCCTGGAACAAGCCTGGCAACCAAGTCTTCGAGGACTCTGTATGCTGATGTGGGATCCTGAATTTTAATCACAGGATCCCACCTACAAGGCCAACCCCCTAAAAGGCTGCACCTGGAAAAAACTGTGAGTACAGTGAAGACCTCTGCACCCTGTGCCCATAACACGAAGCCTAGCAGCACCACCTGACACAAAAATAAAAAAGGGAAACAACGCCTGTCTGACGCTGTAGCATCACCCTGGTCCAACCAGCCACCATGTCTGCCATCCCCCCAGTAGAGCCATTTATTGTCGAAGGGGCCCCCTCTGCTCAAGCCCCTAGATGGAATGAGTGGGTGGAAAGAGTACTCCTCTTCTTCTAAGCCACCAAGGTAGCAAATGACCAGAAGCGCACCATGCTCATCCATATAAGAGGGAGAGACATATACAAAATATCCAAAAACCTCCCGGAAGACGCCCCTAAAACGCACACAACGCTAATAGCTGCATTAAACAGGCACTTCGAGCAAATGGTTAACACCGACCTTGAGAGATTCATATTCAGGCAGGCCAGACAACAAGCAGAAGAATCACTGGACGCATTCCATATGAGGTTGAGAGAGTTAGCCAGCACCTGCTGGTTCAACGATGAGACGGAAGAGATGAGAGGACAACTCATCCAGGGATGTGCCTCCTTAAAACTCAGGGAACGCATTCTAGAAGAATCCGGAAAGCCTTTGCCGGACATCCTGCAAATGGGGCACACAAAAAACTATCACGGGCCGCGCATCCCACATGGAGGCAGCCTTACAGCGACCCATAAAAGAGGAGACAGATAATGCGATCACGGTACCCACGAGCAAGTCCAAACAACGGCCGAACAAGACTCAAGCCAGGAAATGTGGGTATTGCGGGGAAGTCCCACACAAACCATCGGAGTGCCCAGCCAGAGGCAGGATATGCTCCAGCTGTGGGAAAACAAATCACTTCGCAAAAGTCTGCAGGTCCAAAAGAATCAGAACTGGAAATGCGTCAGTCAACGTTGCAACAGGAAGTGCAGCGTCAAATAAGTCAGAGCCTGGGAATGACATGGACGATGACGAAACCATGGTACACGTTGTTCACGCCCTTTTCACAATCAAACACACCCACTCTTGTCAGGCCAAATTGCCAAGGTGTCAGATCTGAATGGGCACACATGAGACAATCGCAGTGGTGGACACAGGAGCGTCCATCAACCTCCTAGCAGCAGAAGAGCATTGCTGGATGACACCGATCCCAACGCTAACGAAGGCAAGTGTACAGGTCTACGCATATGGACAGAAGACCCCACTGGCCCTGAAGGGCATGTTCCGAATCGCCCTCACCCACGGATCGCAGTCCATCCCAGCAAAGGTCTACGTGACCGAAGAATGACAAGGAATGCTACTGGGCTGCAAAGCTGCCGAAGAACTAGAGATAGTCACTTTTGCATTCAGCATCCATCAAGAATCCATAACGGACGTGTTGGCAAGGTATGAGGGCATATTCGAAGGGATCGGCTGCCTCCGAGACCGTGAGATCAAACTCCCTATTGATGAGACGGTAGAGCCAGTAGCCCTCCGGCACCGGCGAGTTGCATTTCACCTCCGACCACAAGTGGAAAGAGAACTGGACCACCTTGAAAAGGCAGGCATCATCGAAAAGGTCTCTGGGCCCACACCGTGGGTCTCACCCATCGTGGTAGCACGTAAACCCAAACAACCAGGGGAGGTCCGCATATGTGTGGACATGTGCCTCCCCAATGCTGCCATCAAACGAGAAAGGCATCTGACCCCCACCATTGATGATATCTTGGTAGAGCTCAGCGAATCTCGATGGTTTTTGAAGCAAGACCTCTGGCCAGGGTACCACCAGCTGATGTTAGCAAAGGACTCACGATACATCACAACCTTCTCCACACACGTCGGGCTAAGGAGGTACAAACGACTGAACTTTGGGATTTCTAGTGCCGCAGAGGTATTCCAAAACGTCATCCAGGAACTGCTTGCCAACCTGCCCGGAACCATCAACATCAGCGACGATATTCTCGTCCACGCGCCCACCGTTGCGGAACACCACTCTCGCCTCCAGAGTATCCTACAGCGCTTCCAGGATTCTGGACTCACCCTGCACCGCCGTAAGTGTGAGTTCCTCAAAGACAGGATACAGTTCTTTGACTACACTTTCTCAGAAAAGGGCGTTGCCCCAGATCCGGCCAAGGTGGATGACATCAAGAATGCGTCTCCTCCCACGAGCACCATGGAAGTTCGGAGCTTCCTTGGCATGGTCAATTATTGCGGCTGTTTCATCAAAGATCTGTCTAACCTCTCCCAACCCCTTCAGAGGTTAAAAAAAGCTGCTGAACCATGGAAGTGGGAAGCCGAGGAACAAGCGGCCTTTGAGGCTATCAAGGAGGCACTGTCCAGCGAAACCACCCTCAGATACTTTGACCCAAAGAGGAACACAAAGATCGACGTCGATGCGGGACCAAAAGAGTTGGGTGCTGTGTTACTACAGGAACAAACAGAGGGGATGTGGTCCCCGGTCGCCTACGCCAGCAGGTCGCTTACCGAAACTGAGCAGCGATACTCTCAGATAAAGAAGGAGGCTGTTGCAGTGAACTGGGGCTGCAAACACTATCATATCTATGCCTATGGCCGTCCGTTCATTGTGATCACCGACCACAAACCCTTACTTCCTCTCTTCAATGACACCGCCTCTAAGTCTCCACCGAGAATAGAGAAGTGGATGTTACAACTGCAAGACTATCGCTGCCAACTGGAGTACCATCCAGGATCTGAGAACCCAGCGGACTACTTGTCAAGACATCCCCGAGCAGCGTTGGATGCCGAGGTTGACGAGGCCCGGGAGACCGAGGAATATGTGAGGTACGTCACGGACCGGTCCCGACCAATGCCCAAGTCAACGGACGAAGTTGTGCAGGCCACTTGAGATGACGAATGCCTACAAAAAGTCCTTGCAGCCATGACGAACAACACACTGGCATGTATTGAAAAGACTATTACTGTTGCTGAACTTTGAATCCCAACGCGTCATAGAGAGTCTGCACAATGTCAGAAATGAACTCACCACTGATGCAGAAGGGTGCCTACTGAGAGGTACTCGATTAGTCATCCCATCAGCCCTCACAGCCCGAGCCGTTGAGCTGGCACACAACGGCCACCAGGGTATGGTCATGACCAAAGGGCGCCTGCGGTCAAAAGTGTGGTTTCCCCTCATGGACGAACAAGTTGAGAACCTGGTGAGGTCTTATGTGTGGTGTCAGGCCACTGGAGAGCCGAGCAGATCCGCCCCCATTGAGACTGAATCCTCCCCAGCAGGGCCCTGGATGTCCGCTAGCCTCGATTTCGAGAGCTTACCTGATGGCCGCCACACCATAGTCCTAATAGATGACTTCTCCAAATACCCGAAAGTGGAGATCATTCCGGCCCTCACGGCAGACGTTGTGATATCGGGTCTGGAAAAGGCCATGGCCACTCATGGTTTGATATCCGAAATCAAGACACACAATGTTCCGCCTTTCCAGAGCAGTGAGCTGGCGGAGTACCTGAACGTCACTGACACTCGTCATCGACAAATCACTCCCCGGTGGCCTCAGGCCAATGGTGAGGTGGAGAGGTTCATGCAAACTCTAAATAAGGTGATCCGCATTGCCGTTGCTGGCGGTCAGGCCGTTGACTATGCCATCTTCTCTTTCCTACACAATTATCGACAAAAACCCCACTCCACCACAAACAGGGCACCGAGTCACATTGCATTTGGGAGGGCCTTTGTGGACGTCATTCCCCATCACCCCTCGTGGGAGCCACCTGCACTGAGTCGTGGCCACGCTCAATAAAAGAGGTGTGCAACTAATCAGCGGGCCATCCAGAGCCGGAAGGCTGCTCCGTCTGACCTCGCCGTCGGGGATCAGGTGTTGCAGAAACACGTCTTACCAGGAAGCAAGTTCCGCACACCTTTCGACACTGCCCCATGGACTATCATTCACCGAAAGGGGTCTGCTGTTGTGGCCCAGTGTGGAAGTGAAACTGTCACCCGCAATATATCTTTCTTCAAGAGGTTCTGCCCTATGGGCGAGGATCCCAGAGGCGAGCCGTGTAGCAATGATGATGATTCGCCGTTGTTACCGGTTGAGGATGACGGCTCCAATTCTACACCCGCTGGTCACCGAGACGAGCTACCAGGCCAGACGCCGTGTGACCCGCCGAGCGCCGCTTTTGACTCGGGTTCTACCCAGAACCGATCAGAGTCTACCAAGTACAATTTGCGTAACAATCCCTGCCCTTCCACACGTCTGCGTGACCATTTCTGCGAAGGTTGAAGTTTTATCATGCCATTATGTGCTGTTTGTTGTTTATAAATTTTTGGAGGAATGTGGTGTCGCTGGTCGGTGACGTAACCGATCAGCCGACACCTCCCAGCGATGGGGGGGTTACCTAAGTGCATTCGACTTAGGTATTCCCCGGATGTTGGAGGTGGAGTTCACCTCCATAAGTGTAAATTATGGTTTACCCCGAGGCCTCCAGCCCGGGGGTTTAAATAAAGAGGGTGTGGTCGGGAAGGCCAGAGGGAGCGGCACCGCGGTTAGAAGGCAGGACGCCGGACCGCTGGTGCGCTTAATCAGGCCGCAGCCGACCACGTGGGTGAACAAGTAAAACTGTGTCCGCGTCTTCTATTTTACCCTGCGCAACTTGTATTACAGTGTCGGGAGCGGTCACGGACCGCACAACACCACAAATATCACACGGCTGCTACGTTTCCATTTCAGCAATGAGACTTTTCTAAAGTGCTATATGAAAATAAATTGTAATTGGTGGTAGATGTGCAACTTTTCAAAAAGACTTTGTAAATACCAAATCTATCCACAAACGCAATGGAATTCTGCACAAAACAGTATCTTAAATTAGAGAGTTTGAACACATAAATACGGCACGTGTGCATATATAACAAAGGACTCAGAAGCTATGTAGTTGAAGCTACTTTACATCAAAAACAAAACATAAATATGTTTCATTTACTGCTAAAGCAGGAACAAACATATTGTGAAGGAAGGTCTAGCTGACTGAATTCACCACTTTCTGTGTAAATATTGTATTTGAATATTGCAAACAAACTATTCGAACACCTGTCAAAGCAATTCAGGTCATTTTCCAAGGCGAGGCAGTTCTTTACAGGCAACATTTGCTGAGTCAATGATGACTGTAAGTAAATAAAAGGGAGTGATGCATAATCGGAAGCAGGAGCCTAATCATAAAGGACAGTGTAATGATTGTTCTACGGCAAGCTAAGTTAGAAGACATCAACTAATACTTTTAAAAGGACAAACATTTCTCTGAAAATTTCCACAGAAACCACATAGGATAGAAACTAAGGGCCAGATGTAGGAAGCGTTTTGCATGGTGCAAACTGTGAAAATCGCAGTTTGAGCCATGCAAAACGCTCATCGCGATGCACATTCCCATTTTGCGGGTCAGTACCTACAGCTGGTCACTTTCTTTAGGGTTTGGTGCAGGGGCCTCTGCTGAGCTCTTCTCTACCTGTAGCAAAAAGGGAGTCCCTTCTTGAAGCAGTTCAAGACGGGCAAAGCCCTTTTAGTGGTGCAGCCCAAGGGTGCAGCTGGTGTAGTCCTTCAGAGTGCATTGTCCAGGTGCAAGTCAGGGGCCCAGCAAGACAGTCCTTCTTGTCTTGTTCCTTGTAGGGATCCGAGGTGGAGGTGCAGCTCTGCCAATTTTATGCTTGGTCCTGAGGTTGAAAGCAAGGGGGCCCCTTGACCAATCACTTCTAGACCTTTTGAGTGAGCACTTCCTGGAAAGTGTGGCAAAAATCAATCCCAGGGAGCAACATTCTCCCAAAATCCAAGATGGCAAAAATTCAATCTCAGAGGTCAGATCTGGCTGGCCACACCCACTGGTGTGGCTAAGTGTCCCTTAACACACCCCTTTCCAGCCCTCACCTAGACTAATCAGGGGCACCCTGCTGTTTGGTTTTACGGGAAATGGTGGAGGTCCACTTGCTGGACCAAATGTCCTTACCTACTTTGAAGTATAGTTTGGCAGCTCTCCCCCCATTCTGTTTCACCATCTGCTGTGGCAGTTATCCACCCCCAGCCACTATCTTGGTACTCTTCCTAGGCTACTTCACACCTCCTCAAGGTAGCCTGGACAGGATACCAGAGGCTGGCCAATCAGAGAAGGGCACTGCAGGGTTGAAATTAGCAACTTTCAGGTTTAATTCTAACTCTTTAAGTTAGTTATATTACATTTAACAATGGTAAGTTGTTGGATGTCTTATAACAATGAGTTTGATGCCAAACCTGAAATGTGTAGCTCCTTTTGAGACTTTATTAATTAAAAATAAAGTCTCCCCATGTTAGCCTATGGAGCCCATTCACTAAAATGGGGGGAAACATTTTTAGCTATTTTTCCCTCACCAGGGCTTATAAAACATCTTTTTTAAAGTCCCTGCTTATAGTTACACCTTAGAGGTGACTTATATGGACAAATAAGATAGACTAAGACTGTGGCAGTGCTTTTAATCCCAAAGTTGAATTTGGGGTTAACTTTCACTTAAAAGCAGCCAGCAAGGCAGACCTGTCTTTACAATTACACTGGGCACTACAGCAGTGCACCTATGGGTGTACTACCTATGCTGAGGTCCCTAAACCTACATGCCCTACCGTATACTAGGGACTTATAGGTAAGTTGGTTCAGCCAATTATAATTAGCCTGATTTGCATAATCATTTTAATCAGAGCACAGGCCCTGAGACTGGATAGCAGTGCACAGGGCACCATCAGAGTAAAAAAAACACCAGCATAATTGAAAAATGAGGGCAAAAAGCTTGGGAGCTTGTGCAATCAGCCCGGATTTCCCACAGGTTGCATATGCACAAAAACACTCCAACAAGTGATCTGAAGTCTCCTGTAAGATGTCACATGGACTTGCACTACTTGAACCAAAACCAAATTTGGTAATCCAAGGAATAAAATCTACATTCCTTCTCTGTTCTTGAAAATCACCAAAAGCTCACTACCACACGCCTCTGAAACTATTTTGTTTATTTGTTAAAAGTAAGACTTATTAACAAAGTAACATATTTCAAATTATTATTTCCATTTGTGATGTAGGGTTTCTCAACCAAACATGAATTAGTGGAATACATGCATTAGTGGAGTGCTAAGAGCATCACTCAATTTTGTCATTTAAAGTGCCATATTTATTAGCAGAAACTAGTGCTCAAATACACAATAAGCATCCCTCAGCTATGACCACTAGCTTAATGTCCCTACCAATTTCCTGACATAAACAAATAACCTTTCCCCTGATACAGCCCCACCCTCAGGATAATGACCCCTTCTCCTTACTTCAACTTCAGTTATCTAAACAATCTTATTCTTAAACATGCATTTCCAAATGCAGGCTCCTTGATTTCCAAATGCTCAGAACATTTATGTTCAGCCTGTGCACGCTAAAACTAGGACCACATCACATTTTCCTACTGGCAACGTGTTCTTTCCTGGATTCTTGAGCCTAAGATTTATCTAGATACACATTAGACTATTGGGAGCTCTCTTCCTTTCTGCCAACAGAATAACCCTCCCCAAGGTTTTCTTTCTGTTCCCCCCTTACTTGGTTTTCCACTATACTTACATATTTTCCGGCAATCTAATCAGATAATCTGATTACCTAACAGAGATAAATGCATCCCATCATGCCAAAACAGAACAAGGAACTTGTAGATAAACTCCACATGCCTAACAATCCATATGTTTTTGAACTTGTAAACATCTTGAACCTTCCAGTTAATCTCCTTTCTTGCTCTGTTAATGTCCCATGACATGGCCTCCAGCTTCCTCGAACATGCCACTTTAGGAGTAGCTGCATCCAGAAATCTACAGAACTTGAAGGTGGTGCAGGACAAATGGGAGAGAACAGATATTTCTTCTCTCTCCCATGTGTCCTGCATCACCTTCAAGTTTATTTTTTCATTTTTCTTAATTCCAACCCTGAGTTGTGGACCAGGTCATTCTCCTATGCATGAAATATTATAGCCCATAGTCTTGGCTTCATTTTTCCAAGTTTATGCAAATTGGGTAACAGCTGTCCCTATTCAATCTCCATCTACACCCCAATTTGTCCTCACTCAGTCCCCATAGAAACCAATGCAGCAGCATACTTTTGAATGATTTTGTGCCCAAGGGTCTGGACTGCCAAACGCTTCACCCCAGGCACTTCCAAAAAGCCACCAAAACTTGTCTATCTACCATCCTTTTTCTGTTCTCATTCTGATATAATTCAAAATTGTCACATGCAACCTAGCTAAATATAGTATTGCAAAGCCCTAATTGGTAATGATCCTGTATTACTCACCTCCTCAGTGTCACCCAGGATTCGCCCCCTTTTGGTCTGTTATACTCTTCCTAATTGTACAGTGTACCTAGTCAACCTAATGCCTCCCAGCACACCTTTCCACAGCATTTTACTCCCACTACTTCTAACAATCTGAATGCTCCAAAGATCATAAACATAGAAAAGGAAAGTCTGAAATCCCAGGTGAAAATGTAGAAGTCATGCCTGACTATTCTCTCTCAGTACCCCACAGTAACATGGCATCATCTATCTGGCTCTCTGCCACACGCTCCATTCACTACCCCTCTAGTACCTGCCTCTTGAGTTCACCAACATATGACTTGCACAGCTAGAAGCAATTTCCAATGTGTGCTATTTTTCTTCCCATCATCAATGGTGCTAGTTCTTTCACATTCATCTCAAAGGTAGCTACTTGTTCTCTTCTAGCTGCCATGCCTACAACACTTGCATTACTTCTATTGACACCACTCCTTAGGAATTAATCCCAAGTGTGCCCACATGACCTTCTTATGGAGATAACCAAGAAGTCATTTGCAAATCTCAAGGCTCTCAGAAACCAAGGATCCACATGTGATTTAAAATCCAGTGGTGGGCTAGCAACTTATGTTTCAACTGCATTATGTGTAACCTCAGAACAATTACCGATCTATTTGATGATCTGCAGGTTGCCAGGCTCAAATTTAAAAACAATCTCCAAGCATCTCTGGGTTGTATCATTTAATGTCTATGACCATTCACAAAAGGATTTACTTTTTAAGAAATTACTTCACGACATATCGGAAATCAAATTCACCCATTCAAACTGAAATTTTGGTGACAGGTGGTTTTAATGCAAATTTTACTTACACCCCAGATAATGACGAGCAGCTGGTAGCAGAAAATGCCTTATGGTCAGTTCAGCCCTGGCGAGCCATCCACAGAAGTAATCAGACCATGCTGGCAGGGAATTGGTTGCTGCCTTGGAGCACCTGGGAATGAGAGTCCTTAATGGGAGGACCAGAGATGATAGTGTGCTCATTGTAGTTCGATCTCTGGATCAATAATCAATTACACCATAGTCACCCTCTCCGTGCCATTACATCAAAGGAAGTTTAAAATGAAAACTACGCTGCAAAGTGATCATTTGTATGAGCATGTTGAACTGGCACTTACTATGAATAGGCATGCATCTGCACTAGCTGTCTCCGGGAGTCTTGGATCAATTAATTTGGATGCATCACTCTTTGCTGCAGCTGGCTGCCAATGCAAAAACAGCACAGCAACTCACATCACTGTCATGTAAGACTGTAGTAGAAGCCCGGACTATCTTTGCAACAAACCTGATATAATTTGGTTCTACACCTCTACGCATGGGGGCCTGGAAGACTTGGCTACCGTCAAGCCTGTCGGCCAAAACGTTAATATTAAGAAGGGATCTGAGGAGAGAGCTCAGAAGGATTAGAAAACCAAATGTTATTTCCTGTACATGGGAGAGGATACAAAAAACTAAGAAAGACGTATAAGAAACAGCTATGGCAAGAGCAGAAAGAGAAGCACAACAAATGTTGGGCAAGGCTACTCTTCAATTCTAAACAATCAAACACCAGAGCCCTAGGGGCAATGATTAATGGTATCACCTGGAAGTCAAGAGTTATTAGTTGCAGAGCTATCTCTGAAGAAAGCTGGGTAGTCTATCTGATGGAAATGTTGACTAGGCAAGAAAGGGCAGACAGAGTAAACCTCCAGTCGCAACCTCAAGGAAGCAATGTTTAAGATCAGTTTCTTGCCCCTCAATACACAACAGCTGCAGTAATTCAAGTGATCAGGAAAAGGCAAAGAGATGGAGCACTTGGCACCAATGGCATTCCACATGCCATTTTTAAGTCAGACCCAGAACATTGGTCTAAGCCACTTGCAGCCTTGCAAAATGAGGTAAAACTAAGTAGCGCTATTTCAGACAATTGGAGAGGATCAATTATTAACCCAATATTCAATGTTGAGTAGCGGTCGAATCCTGCAAATTATAGACTTATAGCGTTAATTGATTCAGAAGCCAAGTACTATGCCTCCCTAATACTTGAGGATTTAGTAGAGTGGTCTAACACTGTTAACTTGGTCCCATTAGATCAGACTGGTTTCCGGAAAGGTTATAGTACCACCATCAATATACTAGCTTTAACAACTATAGTCGTTAAATCTAAGCACTCCAACAAAAAAATGCATTTATGTTTTATAGACTGCAAAAGTGCACTTGATCGGGTTAGAAGGTCCCTCCTATGGGAGAAGATAAGAATATGGGGGTTGCATGAAAAAACCCTACAAGCCATTGAACTGTTGTATGAAAAAACATGGGTCCAAGTCAAGCTTGCAGATGGTATGAGGTTATCAAGAAAGATTCTAACAAACATTAGCCTTAAGCAAGGCCGTGCTCCTGCAGCCGATTTATTTAATCTTTTTATGGCAGGCTTGTCTTTTAGGCTAGATGAGATTAACTCACATTCAAACTATATCACACCTTTCTTATGCAGAGGACATCATCTTTTTGAGCCTTGCAAGAGTTTGTTTACAGAGATCAGTCAATGTCTTGGTTGAATTTGCTTGGCTAATACATTGGAAATTAATACAGCTAAATCAAAAACAATGTGGAACACCTTGGGTCCTGTCCTCAATCTCAAGTTAGCCGGTGCAATGCTAGAAAAGTGACCCATTATAAATATTTTGGTCTTTATATAGAAAATAAGGTAAACTTCTCAATGCACAAACAATATATGATACGAAAATGCAAGGCTTTGACTTTTCCTTTTTGTGCCATCGCCAAGAAACTGGATGGGCTGTCATCTAAACCATTACTGCCTGTTATGACTGCAAAACTCCTCTCAACAATGGTGTATGGGAGTGCTGCATTACATGGAAAAGACACCGTAACCCGGGACCAACAACAAATGAAAATCTATAAGCGTGGCTTTGGCCTTTCCCAGAGTGCATCACCAGCTCAAGTTAGATTAGAATTCAGCTTGGTGCAGCAACAGCTAGCAAGAAAGTGTCTTACCATTAAAACCTGGTACAAAATTTGATCTCACAATCTGAACCCATTAGTTACCCCACTATGACATTCCATGGAAAAAGAGTCAGACTCAGTATATAATCAATATGTAAAAGGTTCCCTCCAGGAAACGCAAACTTTATATTTATGGAACTCCAACTTCTCATATCCTCTTTTCTGTTGTGCACTGAATAGAGTAACTGGATGATAAGCATAAATTGGTGGCTCGTTCGCATGTGTGGATGGCTTTGCACAACTACAACAGTTTGGAGTCAGCACAGTATCTGAGCTTGACATATCCAGTATATCTGAAATGGCAGCTGATAGCTCTATGATTAGAGGTCTTGCAGTCGCTGGTCGATCATCCCGAAATGAGGCACTGCTATGTGACATTGTGTAGACTGTGTGATGCTCGGAAGGAGGACATCATTCAACTGATGTGAATTTGTCCGGCACTAAAGGATGCTCGCATTAAATTCTTGGAATCAGCTCTCATTGAGTGAGGTGTACGATCTTGTCAGCTGACCATGATGAAAGGCCTGGACCCTGCTGATCTGCAGATAAAATGATAAACTGTAAACTGGTTAAAAGGTCTGGCTATACATGTCTAAGCTCATTAAATCACTTTCAATCCTTTCCTAATATGTTTATTGACTTTTTTATGTAGTATAGTGCACTTATTAACTTGTATATTTAGTTGAAAAAGCAGGTATTACTAGATTTGCTTCATAATCTAGTTGCTCATATTTCTGTTTTATTATTATATTATCTTTAGCCCCTTTACTTCATAAGAGTACAGTGCTTAGTTCCTTCTATTAGTTGCTTAGGCTTTACTGGGTGTCTGCCCTGTATATTGTTTTAACAGATGCACAATGGCTAATTAATTATTTTACTTTTGCTCTTGTTCCTTTATGATAGGTATGATTTTTATCCTATCACTACACACATTTGTAAAAGGGTTTCAAGAAGTTGCAGGTAACATACAGGGCTCATAACTTATTGTTATGCATTGCTATATACTTTTATACCTTCATCGCTTTTTTTACAATATTGAGTACAGGCTATGGCAAACACCTTAGTAGTTTGTCACTATGCAGCTGCTAACATTTTATGAGAACTGTATCGAATTGTGTAATAAGCAGTTGCTCCTGTATTTTGATCTTGTTGATTAAATAGTCAAGAGCACATCTAAGAAGGGTTCAATTGTTCTAGTGAAAATTTATTCCAATGAGTGTTATGAATGCACTTTATTTCTTTGGAGTCAATTAGTCCTGCACTATTTTACTGCATTATAAAAGATTATTTAAATGCATTTTTCACTACTATATTGTAGCAAGAGATTATTTATTGTATGTTTTATTAGGGTCCTTATACATGTAATGGTTTTAATTAACTAAACATGTTAAAATATATAAAAAAATAAAATAAAAATAAACTGACTCAGTGTTGTTCTGTTTCTGCTCCCAACCCATGCAATTTTGATCAATTTGAATGAGGTATGATATCAGCCACCCCATTGTCTAAACATTTAAATCTTTCTTCATAGGCTTCCTAGCACTATTTCCCTCAGCAGCCACAGGACCCCCAATTTCATGCGAGGTCATCATTGACAATCACGTCTAATTCCACCTCCTAGTTAATTAGAAAATCCATATTTTGTTGTCTATTCTTGTTGCCACAACCTGAGCCCCAGCACCTATAAAAAGTACTCCAGAAATTGCATTGACCATTCTCTCTCCATTTCACTAGTTAGCGTTCTTCTCATGAGTTTCACTTTTAGAACAAGTCAAACTCACCTGACTCTGTTGCATCTGAAATCATTTCCACTGTCCATGTCACTGAGTCATTCAAGAGCCACAATTCTCCTCCAAAGAATTCTTCCCAAAACATATCTAAAATATGAAATCTTGCCTAATCGTGTGTGTTATCCTTATCAGCCATTGAGGCTTGAATACCACACACATGGCAAATATCTTCTGCCTTCAAACAGTTGTACCTGGTGCTACCATTTTACAAGCAAATTTCAGATCACTTGACAACTGTTGTAAGATTCTTAGGTCGTATTTGTGTTTGGAAAACACCTTGGGGCTCATTACTAGTGTGGTGGTCTATAGACTGCCACACTGGCAGTGGCGGTCTGAACTGCCGCCAATGCGGCGTTCCAACTGCCACAGTAAACCCCTGGCTGTCAGACCGCCAGGGAACCTCCATCTCTGCCAGAATCATGGTCCGAGCAGTCTGGAGGTGGTGGAGATCCTCATCGCTAGGACAGTGCTGCAAGCAGCGCTTCCCTGGGGATTACCACCACATTCTTTGCCAGCCTTTTCTTGGTAGTAACACTGCAATAAAAAGGCCCGTGGAGTAGAGGAGGAGGGGACCACAGGGGGTCAGGAGTTCAGGGCCCCCCCCGCCCAGCACTCTCACATTGTTCACTGTCTGCTGGTGCATCCTGCACACTAGAGCATTACCGCTGGCTGGATTAGGAGCCAGTGACAATGCTGTATCCTGCTTCCTCCTAGGCTGGAGGGTGGAAAATGAGGTTTCCACTCACCAGTCTAGTGGGAAACTCTTAATGGGGCTGGTGGGGAAGGGAGCCTGTGTGGTGGCAACCTCCCCATCAGATGTTCATAATGACCCCTGTAGTGTAGTGGTCTCTTCAGTTCTTGCGGAATATAATGGCTATTGAGCCTAGTTCTATGCTCAAGAATTTGATAGTCATAGATGAACCTTATGTCTTTTTCAAACGTGCCAGGCACCTTTAATTCTTTTGCTACTTCTTGCAAAAAAGTTATCAGTTGTTGAATTTCATGTCTACAAATTGCCCTTCCTCCCAAGAACAATTCATTTAGATATTACATAACTTCTCACAACACTATGGGCCTCATTTCGACCCTGGCGGTAAATTACCACCAGGGCAAACGCTGCGTTAGTACCGACAACAGGCCGGTGGTAATCGACCACGTATTTCGACCGTTTACCGCCACGGATGTCCCGCCGGTAACAAACCTCCAGGGCAGTGCTGCAAGCAGCGCTGCCCTGGAGATTTGGACCCCCCTTACCGCCAGCCTGTCTGTGGCGGTAGACACCGCCATGGAAAGTATGGCGGTAAGGGGGATGTTGAAATTCAGCTGGCAGGTTTACGGCCACATAGGCGGCCACTAGGCGGTTCAACATTGGCGGGCGGCCTCCGCTGCCCGCCAAGGTTGTAATGAGGGCCTATATCTCTAATAACCTAGTCAAAAAATCCGTTGAATGTCTGCAATATTGAAAATGCCACAAAGCAACCCTTTGGTATTGTTTTGGCCACAAGTATTTGTACCTGCAATTGAAGTCCAAGCAGCTGAAAATTATCCAGGTGAACCGGCAAAATACTGACTTAATATGAGTGCTCTAAACCTCAGTCCCTACCCCCACAGCATCATACCATTGCTAATGTAATATCAATGCTAAAATATTTCATTGAGGCCTCATATCAGTCAATTAAGTTACAAACTGATCAGCTTTCCAGCCAAGACAGGGAATGACTCAATCTAAATTCTCCTCTTTGTTTACTATGGTGATATGCACATTGAGCAAATGGCATGATCAGACTAAGGAGTGTCTGATTCTATTTTCTCTCACATTCATCAGTTAATTCTGTACAACATCTGTGTTGTCTTAACTGAGTGAAGATGTTTAACCTACTTATTAAAATGAGATCTGTTTGAAATTGTGGTTCTGACTGGCAGAGTTATGCACCCTGTCCAAGCAGGAACTGAATCCCTAGTCAGGGTAAGTAAAAAACACACCCTAGGTTAACCAGTGCTCATCATCCGGTAGCTTGACACAGAGAAGACAAGCTTAACTTAAGAGGCAATGTGTTCATTATTTGTGCAGCACTTCAAACTGTAAAACATTGAAGACACCAAACAAAAAGGTACCACACCTGGTTATGACAATGGAGATCATTTTAAAAAATACAAAAGAACAAAATAACAAAAATCCAATAAGTAGAACTTCAGATATGATTTTTCTCAAAATAATCAGTGAAAGAGTGCTTAGAAATAGGAAGGGCTAGCTGCGGTTATCTGCTCAAGTCAGACCAGGACAAGGTCAGGAGTACAGGCCGACTGTGGTGGAGCATGGGCTGGCTACAGGGATCTGGTGAGGCCTGCTGAAACAAAAGTACCTTAATCCTGGTTGCATCAACATCAAAGATGTAGGGCCCAAATTGAAGCTATGCTGCGTTGTTAATCTCTGCAGTGGAGGAGATGCATTTATCCTTTCCATGCAGTAGCAAAGATGCATTGATTTTCTACATTTAGCAATGGCGATGTGTCAGGTCCAAGATGTGGTGGCTCTGAAAGCAACATGATGAGGTCAATCTGCACTAGAGAAGTGATGTGTCGACTCTGATCCATGCAATGGGGCTAATTCACTGGTTCAGATCCATGCAACAGGGGTGATGCACCTGTTCCAATTCGCACAGCGGAGGTGATGCATTGGTTCTGACTGGAGCAGCACTTTCCACCCACATCCAAGAACCCAGGACTGGATTGGTACCACTTGGCAAGGCATGACTCACAGTTGGCAGAATCCAGGTGCTGTAGCAGGTGAGTTGGAAGTATTTTGTGTCCCTGAGTCTTCGGGAAATGGGAGGCAAGCCAGCAAGAACTTGGAGTCATGTTGGTTGTGGGTTGAGGAGATACAGGTTCAGTCCTTCTCACTACAAGGCAATGATGGCTGCAGTTCAGCAGAGCAGGAGTCCAGCAGAGTAGCAGTCCAGCAGAGTAGCGGTCCTTACATAAGCACAGCGGATATCCTTCCTGGCAGAGTATCCACAGGCCCAGAAGTGTACCGAAGGGTTAGTATTAGACATCCTGTACTTATTCCCAGTTGTGCCCTTGAAGTGGGGAGACTTCAAAGAGATACCTCTGAAGTGCACAGAGTTTCTGGCCTTCCTGCCCTGGCTCCAGACTGACTACAGGGGGATATGTAACTCTTTATGTGTAAATGTCAGCTCCTCATTCTCATTCTGCTTAGAATGGCCCATCAGGCTGTGCATGACCTATCAGTCATACCTAAACTCCAATTGTGTCTAATAGGAATGCATAAAGCCCAACTGTCAACCACCCCACATGTGTATTTAGAAACAGGCATAAGGTACCAGATGCTCAAAGTAAGAACATGGCAACTTTCTAAAAGTAGCATTTTCAGAATTAATATCTAAAATCTAACTCCGTCATAAGTTTAAAATTGTGATTCCAAAGACAACAAACCTGAAGGGGTTATTGCTTTCCATATGGAATTTACACTAATAAAGTATAATTAGACAATTCAAATGTTAAGTGTAATAAGACAATCAATTCAAGTGTTAACCTTTGGGAGAGATAGGCTTTTCAGTGGTGAAAAACTAATTTAAGATGTTTTCACCAACAGGACTTGTAAAACTAAAAATTACATTTCTAACATTTTAAATACATTGCCCCCTCCCTCTGGGCTAGCCAGGGCCTCCCCTAGGGGTAACTTCTATGTATTAAAATGAAATGTTTGGGCCTGGCAAAAAGCTTATTTTGCCGGGTCAAAGTGACAGTTTACAACTGCACACAGGTTCCACAATGACAGACTGAGACATGTTTAAAGGACTGCTTAAGGGAGTGGCACAATATATGTTGCAGGCCTTCTGGTAACAATGAATTTAAAGGCTCTGGGCACATGTAGTGCAGTTTACTGAGAACTTGTAGGTAAATTAAATATGCCAATTGGCAAGTGTTAGAAATGGGGGTTTTTGTTGGCAGTCAGGTTACCCTCTGTCCAAGCAAGAACCCTCACTCTAGTCAGGGTAAATCACACACAATCCAAAATCAGCCTGTGCCCACCCTCTGGTAGCTTGGCACGAGCAGTCAGGCTTAACTTAGAAGGCAATGGGTAAAGCATTTGTGCAATAAATCATACAATACCATAATATAGCACCACAAAAATACACCACACAGTGTTTAGAAAAATATATAATATTTATCAGGATAGTTGTAGGTCAAAACGATCAAAGATGCAATATGAATTTGTAAAGATATCACTAAAAAGTGATATAAAGGGGTTCATTCCAACCCTGGCGGACGGTGTTAAAGCTGCGGTAATACCGCAAACAGGCCGGCGGCCAAAAAAAGGGAATTATGACCGTGGTGGAAACCGCCAACATAGACAGCCACTTTAACACTCCGACCGCCACGGCGGTACAGACAAGCAGCGCGGCGGTCACCGCCAACAGACAGGCGGAAGACAATGTACCGTCCACAGTATCACAACCCGCCAATCCACCACCTTTTCCGGGGCGAATTCACTGTGGATAAAAACACGACGGAAACAGCTTTTGCAATGGGAAAACGCTCACCTTAACACACGCCACGAGGAAGGAGGCCACCATGGAGCCCGAACTACAAATACTCCCTGCGCTTGTCTTCCTGCTCCTCTATGAACACCAGCAACATAGGCGCTGAAGACAATGGTGAGTACTGCACCTACGAGATAGGGGAGGGGGGAGGCAAAAGTCAGGGGGACACACATGCAACACCCCCACCCACAAACCGACCCTCACCCACTACAACACACACACCAATGCATTTCCAAAGAGCACAGTAACAACCCACAACCCCCCCGGAAGAATGCAAAGACAAAAGGAAATCAGTTCAAACATTGTAATGTATCAAAATACAGTAACCAAATATATACAGATATATATATAAACAGTTGAAAATCATACATCACGATTAGTACTGCAGGTATGCACATATCAATGTCCGTGGACCACTGGGCCCAAAATGCATGGGCGAGGCCCACACTAGATACCTGTCCACAAACGGAGAGAACACTGCAGGGGCATCAGATAGAAATACAACAGGCACCTCAGGGGGAAGGGAAGGGAAGGGGGGGCACCTCAGCCGGATTACAGCACCACGCCAGATCCACGACGGGGCTCCATGCCCATTGATGTATCCTGGGGAGTGCAAAGCCACAGTCTCTCAAGACTCTCCAGTGGGTGGTTTGCCCACTGCTTTATCCTGGGGAGTGCAAAGCCACAGTCTCTCAAGTCTCTAAAGTGGGTGGGTTGCCCACTGTACCATCATGGGGAGTGCAAAGCCACAGTCTCTCAAGTTTCTACAGTGGGTAGTTTGCCCACTGCTTTATCCTGGGGAGTGCAAAGCCACAGTCTCTCAAATCTCTACAGTGGGTGGGTTGCCCACTGTACCATCCTGGGGAGTGCAAAGCCACAGTATTGCAGGTCTCTACAGTGGGTGGGTTGCCCACTGCTTTATCCTGGGGAGTGCAAAGCCACAGTCTCTCAAGTCTCTCCAGTGGGTGGTTTGCCCACTGCTTTATCCTGGGGAGTGCAAAGCAACAGTCTCTCAAGTCTCTCCAGTGGGTGGTTTGCCCACTGTACCATCCTGGGGAGTGCAAAGCCACAGTCTCTCAAGTGGATACAGGTCTCCACTGGTTCTGGAGGGGGACTGGTGCCCTGAGTGCTTCATCCTGTGAAGGACAGACAGAGTGGATGCAGGTCTCCACTGGTTCTGGAGGGGGACTGGTGCCCAGAGTGCTTCATCTTGTGAAGGACAGACAGAGTGGATGTAGGTCTCCACTGGTTCTGGAGGGGGACTGGTGTCCAGAGTGCTTCATCCTGTGAAAGACAGACAGAGCGGATGCAGGTCTCCACTGGTTCTGGAGGGGGACTGGTGCCCAGAGTGCTTCATCCTGTGAAGGACAGACAGAGTGGATGCAGGTCTCCACTGGTTCTGGAGGGGGAATGGTGCCCAGAGTGCATCACGCTCCCCGTGACGGTCCCAGTTCCGTCACTGTCCCAGCTGCACATGGGCTAACGATGCTTGATTTGGCGGTCTTTGCCCTGTTCAGCGGTCTTCACCATGGCGGTCTTTGCCCTGTTCAGCGGTCTTCACCATGGAGGTCTTTGCCCTGTTCAGCGGTGCTTGCCTTTGCTGTCTTTGCCCTGTTCAGCGGTGCATTGCCCTGTTCAGCAGTCTTCACCATGGCGGTCTTTGCCCTGTTCAGCGGTGCTTGCCTTTGCTGTCTTTGCCCTGTTCAGCGGTCTTCACCATGGCGGTCTTTGCCCTGTTCAGCGGTGCTTGCCTTTGCTGTCTTTGCCCTGTTCAGCGGTCTTCACCATGGCGGTCTTTGCCCTGTTCAGCGGTGCTTGCCTTTGCTGTCTCAGACCTGTGCAGCGGTGTGTGGCATGACGGTCCCTCAGTGCCCAGCGGGGCTGTGGCTGCCGGGGCCCTCCAGGTCACTGACGCTGGCGGTGGTCTCCGGACCAGTGACGATACTGGTGCCCTCCAGGACACTGACTCTGGCGGTGGTCTCCGGACCAGTGACGATACTGCTGCCCTCCAGGGCACTGACTCTGGCGGTGGTCTCCGGACCAGTGACGATACTGCTGCCCTCCAGGGCACTGACTCTGGCGGTGGTCTCTGGACCAGTGACGATACTGGTGCCCTCCAGGGCACTGACCCTGGCGGTGGTCTCCAGACCAGTGACGACAGTGCTGGCAGTGGCGTCCCGGCCGGCCTTCTCCGCCGTGCTGCTCTTACCAGACTTTGGAGACTTCTTCTGCCCCTTCACCACCTTGGGAGGAGTCACAGCTGACTCGGCACTCCCCCCTCGGGACCCTTGTGAGTTGTTTTGCCGGCAGGAGTCTTCACCCTCTCCCGTTGGCCACTTTCCAACTTAAGGTGCTTTACAGGGGGTTGACTGGCAGTGCTTTGGCTCCGTGTCACACTGGCTGCCCTGGTGGCCGGTGCACTCCACACACCTTTAACACGCACCACTGGTACCGGACTTTTTTTGGCTGAGGTGATACTATGGGCCCATGAATTGGTGGGGTGGGGTGGTGGGAAAGAGGTCAACGTTGCTGAGGAAGAGTTTCTGACGAACACTGGGATGGGTAGCTGGAGGGGGTCTGGGAGTGGAGGAAGAGGATGTGGTTGTAGGAGGTGTAACTTTAGATGATTTGGGTGCAGGTGCAGGTACTGGAGGCTGTCGTGAGGTGGATGGATGTTGGGTGTGTTGGTGCCCGCGTTTGTGTACTTTGGGAGGGGGCGTCACAGACACACTGGGAGTGGACACAGGCGACGTGTAAATGGTAGTGGGGGTGGTGAGTGCAGGTGAGCGGGGTGTGGTGCTGGGTGTTCTGGTGCGAGTCCTAGTGCCTGTAGATGTAGTGCATGCAGGTGAGAGTGCAGACGACACTGGGAGGGAGGAGGGAGACGTCGAGGAGGGGGACACAGTGGAGGCAGTGGATGTTGCTGTGTCTGTATGTGGGTGATGCTTGTGTGAGTGCCTGTGGGATGTGTGGTGCTTATGTTTGCCTGAGCTACTTTTGTGTGTTGAGGTGTGTGCATGCTTGTCTGATGGTGTGCTTGGGATAGGCTGGGGTACAGGGGATTGGGTCTCGGTGGAGGAAGTTGTAGGGGGGAGGCTAGACACAGGGACAATGGCTGCCATCAGTGCTGAGGCCAGAGATTGCAGGGTTCGATGATGGGAAGCCTGACCAGAATGAATGCCCTCCAGGAATGCATTAGTGTGTTGCAACTCCCTTTCTACACCCTGGATAGCATTCACAATGGTAGACTGCCCAACAATGAGTGAGCTGAGGAGGTCAATGGCCTCCTCACTGAGGGCAGCAGAGGTGACAGGGGCAGGGGCTGAGGTGCCTGGGGCGAAGGTGATGCCCACCCTCCTGGGTGAGCGGGCACGGAGCGAAGGCTGAGGGGCTGCTGGAAGGGCGGTGCTTGTAGGGGGGGTGGCGGCTGTACCTGTAGAAGTGGGGGGCACAGATGGTGCCGCCACCACAAGGGAGCTCCCATCGGCGGACGAGTCTGTGTCGCTGTATGCTGATCCGGTGACCGACGTGAAGCTCCCCTCGCCCTCCGTCCCACTGGTGTATTCAGAGTCTGTGGTGTGACCCTCCATGGCCATGTGGGATGCAGCTCCCTCTTGCTCCGGTGCCACTGTACCTCTGCCTTATGATGCTGATGCACAAAAGAACAGGGAGAGCACAAAAAGGGGGAGACGACGACAGAAGAAAGACAGGTTGAGTGCATGGCTTACCGCTACCGTTGGCGGACAATACAGACACAGCAGCCCCCTGCACTACGCCGTGCTCTTGGCCTCTACAGTTGCAATTCCTGGGATATGGCCTACATGGCTATGATTGTCATCTGTCCACATAGATGACACAGGGACATGTATACTTGTACTTGGCACTCTACAGAGGTGGGGTGGAGGGCCACAGGGCCATGCCTTACGAAGGGGCCTAGCCTACGTAACTCGCCCTGGCCTAGGGAAACCCACAGCCCTCCTCCCCCACCCAGACCCCTCCACTGCGCGCAAAGTTCGCAGAATGAGAGTGTACTCACCCCCTTGTGTCTGCTGTGATGCCTTCAAGCGCCCATCCAACTCCAGGTAGGCCACCGCCAGGATCCGGAACGTCAGGGGGGTCATGGTGCGACGGGCACCCCTCCCACGTTGGGAGGCCATCCCCAGCTGAGCCTCCGCCGTCTTCTTGCTTCAGCGGCGAATGTACTCCCATCTTTTACGGCAGTGGGTGCCCCGTCTCTGGTGGACCCCCAGGGTCCGGACGTCCTTGGCGATGGTACGCCAAATGTCCTTCTTCTGGTGGGCGCTGACCTACATGACATGTACAGGGGAAGAAGATAAGTCATTACCAACTGCACCGTCGAAGGTAGTGGCCCCCATCCCTACCCTTGCCATGTGGCACATGCATTCACAGTCCTTCATGTTCGCAGAACTCTGCCCCCTTCCTACTAACATCCAGCCCTCTCCACCCAGCATAGCCCATACAACTTGCTCCCTGTGTACTTACCTGTTGGTCTGGAGGACCGTAGAGTAATGTGTACTGGGATAGGACCTCGTCGACTAGCATCTCCAACTCCTGAGCAGTGAATGCAGGGGCCCCTTCCCCAGACTCAGCAGCCGTTGTCCCTTCCAGACCGAGGTCACAGCAGCACTTGCAGTGTAGGTCCTCTCCTGTCGAAGATCAGGTATCGAGTGATTGAACAGATAGAAAATGGCGGTCACGTCTGCGGCGGTGACGTCCGCGGCGGTGCGTATCACCACCGTCGGCGCACTTCATCAATGTTAACCAATGCAGCATTGCGCCGTGGCCTACGACCGCCTACCACGACGGTGTACAACGCCAGCGCAGATACCTCACATCCCATTGTCCCACTTTAGAGGTCAGGCAGCCGCCATTTCAGGGGCCCACATGGCTTAATTTACTACTGCGTCACACATACCTAGGCCTACACTCAACACACATACAGGAAGAGTTTTGTATTTGGTGTCGTCTTCTGTGTAGCTGTGAGTACATACCTGAGAATTTGTTGACTCTGTGGTCGCTGTTGTCCTTGTTAGGCACCGTCAGCTGGGACATTTGAGGAGATGGCGGAATCCTCCGGTGTACCGACCGCTGGTGGACCTGTTAACAATGGAAGAGCGACATTTGATCATCACCTACAAGTTTGACCTTGCCACAATCCAGGAACTGTGTACGCAGTTGGAGCCATACCTGATCTCACCAATCCGCCATCCCACAGGAATACCCCCTGAAGTGCAGGTGCTATCAGTGCTCCATTTCCTTGCAAGTTGGTCATTTCAGACAACAGTGGCCATGGCATCAGGGATGTCCCAGCCTATGTTTTCCAAAGTGTTGTCCAGAGTGTTGTCTGCCCTGCTGAAACACGTAAGGAGCTACATCGTTTTCCCTCAGATGGAGGATTTGGCTACAGTTCAAGGTGACTTCTATGCCCTGGGACATATCCACAACATCAGAGGTGCTATTGATGGCACCCATGTAGCTCTGGTCCCCCCATGCAGGAGTGAACAGGTGTACAGGAACCGGAAGAGTTATCATTCGATGAATGTACAGATGGTATGTTTGGCAGACCAGTACATCTCCCAGTTAAATGCTATGTTCCCTGGCTCTGTGCATGATGCCAACATCCTGCGGAATAGCAGCATCCCATATGTGATGGGTCAACTCCAGAGGCACAGTGTGTGGCTATTAGGGGACTCTGGTTACCCCAACCTGTCCTGGCTATTGACCCCAGTGAGGAATCCCAGGACAAGGGCAGAGGAACGCAACAATGAGGCCCTTGGGCGGACTAGGGGGGTGATCAAACGCACCTTCGGCCTCCTGAAGGCCAGGTTTAGGTGCCTCCATATGAAAGGTGGTTCCCTATTCTACTCAGCAAGGAAGGTGTGCCAGATCATCATCGCCTGCTCGATGCTTCACAATCTTGCTTTGCGACGGCATGTGCCTTTTCTGCAGGAGGATGGTCCAGATGATGGTGTTGTGGCAACTGTGGAGTCAGTCATACAGCAATATTTCCAGTGACACACAGGTGAGAGCTAATTTTTTACTATTACATTCACTTTCACGCTTCTACATCTATCCTGTCTGTCAATTAGAAGCAGTATTTGGTAACTGAGTTGTACATTTTCATTACGGTTTCACAGGTGTGGTTACCAATGTGTGTCATCTGCTTGCATCCTCCATGGACTTGTGATGTGTGACATAGGTATGTTGGCATTACAATTGAAAACGCATTTTGTCACTGTCATTGCTAATACACATTTTCAAAATCACAGACTGACTCCAGATTGTTTTGTGGTTCAAGGGTGTTTATTGAAGTGCTAATTATTGGAGGGGGTGGCAAAATGGTGATGGGTGATGGTGGAGGAATGTCCATGGCAGAGTCCAGTCTATTAGTCTCACAGGTGCACTGCCCATATGGGCATAGGAAGTGGAGCTGGGGCAGTTCCAATTTGGACAGGGTAACAAAGTGAGGCAGTGGGAGGACAATCAGGGTGGTCTCATTTCCTGGCGGGGGTCTTGCCATCTTGCTCTGTCCTCTTCCTGGATCTCAGGGACCGCTTGCAGGGTGGTTCTCCGTCTGCAGGGGGTGGGGTGCTGGTGTGGTGGTCCTGTGGTGGGGCGTCCTCTCCACTAGCGCCGGCGGAGGTGGTGGGCAGTTCATCGTCCAGCCTAGTGTCAGGGGCCCCTTGGAGTGCCACGGTGTCCCTCATGGTCTCTTGTATGTCCTTCAGCACCCCTACGATGGTGCCCAGGGTGGAGCTGATGGTTCTGAGCTCCTCCCTGAACCCCAAATAATGTTCGTCCTGCAGGCGCTGGGTCTCCTGAAACTTGGCCAGGACCGTAGCCATCGTATCCTGGGAGTGGTGGTATTCTCCCATGATGGAGGAGAGGTCCTCGTGGAGAGTGGGTTCCCTTGGCCTGTCCGCCCCCTGTCGCACAGCAGCCCTCCCAGTTCCCCTGTGTTCCAATGCCTCCGTCCCCTGGACCGTGTGCCCACTACTACTGCCCCCAGGTCCCTGTTGTTGTTGGGGTGGTGGGTTATCCTGGGTTCCCTGTAGTGGTGGACACACAGCTGATTGACGTGTCCTGGGTACGGAGGTATGGGCCTGCTGGGTGGGTGCTGTGCTGGTGTTACCAGAGGGTGGAAGGTCAGTGTTGGGCTGTGCCTGGGCAAGGGGAACCAACTGTCCCGAGGCCCACGATGGTCCGGGCTGGTCATCTGGATCCAGTTGGCCAGAGCTGCTGTTATTACTCTGGGCCTCTTCTGTGGGTGGAGTGGAGATGTCTGGACCCTCCTGTGTGGTGACGTTACGTAGTGGTCCTGCAGGGGTATAAGAGCATGATTATTGCATGTGTGTGTGTCATGGTGTGCAATGGATGGGTGTGCGTGTACCCCAGTGCAAGCATTCCTGTGTGGGGGCTTGTGTGATGATGGTTGGGGGGTTGTTATGGGTATGTGCAGTGAGCATGCTTTAATGATGGGTGTCCATGCTTAGTTGTGTCATGCAGGGCATGGTGTTGGGATGTGTGTTATTAGTACATCAGTGAGGAGTTGGAGTGATAAGGAGGGTGTGAGGGTGGGGGTGTGTGATAGCATGCAGGTAGGGTGGGGGATATGATAGTTAAGATTTGATTTACCAGTGTCCATTCCTCCACCGACTCCTCCGAGGCCCTCTGGATGCATGATGGTCAAGACCTGCTCCTCCCATGTTGTTAGTTGTGGGGGAGGAGGTGGGGGTCCGCCGCCAGTCCGCTGAATCGCGATGTTGTGCCTGGAGACCACTGAACGCACCTTCCCCCGTAGGTCGTTCCACCTCTTCCTGATGTCCTCCAGATTTCTTGGATGCTGTCCCACAGCGTTGACCCTGTCGACGATTCTTCGCCATAGCTCCATCTTCCTGGCTATGGAGGTGTGCTGCACCTGTGCTCCAAATAGCTGTGGCTCTACCCGTAAGATTTCCTCCACCATGACCCTGAGGTCCTCCTCGGAAAACCTGGGGTGTCTTTGGTGTGACATGGGGTGGTGTAGGTGATGTGTGGGGTGGTGTATGTGTTGATGAGTGTGGTGATGTGTGGTGGTGTGGGTTGTTTTGAGCGTGGATGTTGTATGGGTGATGGTGTTGTGTGCCTCTGTGTGGTGGGGTTCTCTATTGCTGTAGTCTCTGTCTGTCGCCTTCGTCTTCAGTTTTTGGTCGTAGGGGTTTGTGGGTGATGTGGGTGTGTGTTTTATATTGTGTTCGGGTGTGTGGGAGTGTTGTTTGTATGTGTATCAGGTGTGTGTATTTGGAATTGTCCAATGTGGCAGTGTTTTGTATATGTGTGTGTATTTTGAGCGCGGCGCTATGTACCGCCAATGGAATACCGCAGTTGAAAGACCGCTGCATGGATTCGTGGGTCGTGATAGCATGGGCGTGTTTCTGTTGGTGTGACGGTGGAGGTTTTGTTTTCGCCAGTTTATGACTGACCTTTGTTGTGGCGGACTTGTGTGGGTGTCTGAATTTCGGCGGTTTCCGTGCTGTGGGTCATAATCGCTGTGGTGGAATTCTGCGGCCGCAGCGGTGTATTGGCGGTCTTCTGCACGGCGGTAAGCGGCTTTCACCGCCAATGTTGTAATGACCCCCAAAGTGTCTTAAGTCTTTACAAAGCAAACAAAGTCTCTTTCAAGCACAAAGTACCTGGTTTGGAGTGGAAAATCTCCGCCAAGGGCCGCAGAAGAAGAGATACGTGGAAAAATGGTGTGTGCGTCGATTTCTCCCCAGCACACCCGGACTTGCGTCGTTATTTTTCACGCTGGGAAGTCGTGTGTCGTTTTCCGGTGCGCGGACAGTCTCTTTCTGTGGGTCGCGGGATTACCAGATGTCCCGGGTCTGTGAGTGGATTCTCCTGCTTGTTTTCCCGCTGTGCGTCATTCCACGGGCTGTGCGTCGAAGTTTCGCTCTCACGGCAGGTGTCACGTCGATTTCCCCTCTGGAAGTCGGGCGGCGTAGTCCTTGCGAGGCCGTGCGTCGAAGTTCCAGTCGCCCTGAAGGCGTTGCGTCGATCAGTGTCAGTGTGCGGCGATTTTCTTGCTGCGGAGCAACCTGTGCATCTAAATTTTCAGTGCACGAAGAGTCCATATGAAAAAGAGAAGTCTTTTTGGTCCTGAGACTTCATGGAACAGGAGGCAAGCTCTATCCAAGCCCTTGGAGAGCACTTTTACAGCCAGATAAGAGTTCAGCAAGGCAGCAGGACAACAGCAAGGCAGCAGTCCTTTGGAGAAAGCAGACAGGTGAGTCCTTTGAGCAGCCAGGCAGTTCTTCTTGGCAGGATGTAGTTTCTGGTTCAGGTTTCTTCTCCAGCAAGTGTCTGATGAGGTAGGGCAGAGGCCCTGTTTTGTACTAAATTGTGCCTTTGAATTGGGGGTGACTTCAAAGAGTGGCTAAGAAATGCACCAGGTCCCCTTTCAGTTCAATTCTGTCTGCCAGGGTCCCAGTAGGGGGTGTGGCAGTCCTTTGTGTGAGGGCAGGCCCTCCACCTCCCAGCCCAGGAAGACCCATTCAAAATGTAGATGTATGCAAGTGAGGCTGAGTACACTGTGTTTGGGGTGTGTCTGAGTGAATGCACAAGGAGCTGACAACTAAACCCAGCCAGACATGGATTGAAAGGCACAGAAAGATTTAGGTGCAAAGAAATGCTCCCTTTCTGAAAGTGGCATTTCTAGAATAGTAATATTAAATCCAACTTCACCGTCAGCAGGATTTTGTATTACCATTCTGCCCATTCTAAATATGACCTTCTTGCTCCTTTCAGATCAGCAGCTGCCACTTCAACAATGTATGAGGGCAGCCCCAATGTTACCCTATGAAGGGAGCAGGCCTCACTGTAGTGTAAAAACGAATTTAGGAGTTTTACCCTACCAGGACATATAACTACACAGGTACATGTCCTGCCTTTTACCCACACAGCACCCTGCTCTAGGTGTTACCTAGGGCACACATTATGGGTGACTTATATGTAGAAAAAGGGGAGTTCTAGGCTTGGCAAGTACTTTTAAATGCCAAGTCGAAGTGGCAGTGAAACTGCACACACAGGCCTTGCAATGGCAGGCCTGAGACAAGGTTAAGGGGCTACTGAAGTGGGTGCCACAACCAGTGCTGCAGGCCCACTAGTAGCATTTAATCTACAGGCCCTAGGCACATATAGTGCACTCTACTAGGGGCTTATAAGTAAATTAAATAGCCAATTATGGATAAACCAATCAATAGTACTATTTACACAGAGAGCATATGCACTTTAGCACTGGTTAGCAGTGGAAAAGTGCCCAGAGGTCAAAAGCCAACAACAACAGGTCAGAAAAAATAGGAGGAAGGAGGCAAAAAGTTTGGGGATGACCCCGTTAAAAAGCCAGGTCCAACAGCTAGATTCAAATGTTCCCATGTTTTAAGGAATGAGCACAAGCACCTTAACGTTGGTTAGCAGTGGTAAAGTATGCCAAACCCTGAGGCGAGTAAAAACAAATTTAGGAAAACTAAGAGTTTGGAAGGCAACTTTTTAGGAGAAAACCATGCCAACAATGCTTGGTCTAATAATATGTTATCCTGATTCCTGAGTCACACAGTGCACGTCTCTATTCTCCAATTTTCCCTTGTACTTTTGTTTCTTAGGTATTAATTTGAATGATAGTCTTGCCAGTGAGCTTTTATAGATGAGTTCCTATTGCATGCATTGCCTTGCTCGTGGACCAATTAATTTTGTAGCTAGAGAATGTAGAGAAAAGAGCTGTAGTTTCCATCAATACAACTATAGATGATGTTGGCAAGGTCTGGGTCAGCAAGATGACATCAGCATGTAGGATGATTTTCATTTCTCTAGTCGATCTTTGTAAGGTGTCAACAACAGGAGACTGTGGTATTGCCATACTTATGGGTTCCAAAGCCATCAGAAACCGGAGTAATGACAAGGCACAGCCCTATCTGTTGCCTTTGTTGATCTTGATCTCATGTGATAATAATAATCCTTCGCAGTTCACACTGGCTATGGGGTTCTTGTACATCATTTAAACCACTGGTATAATTCAGGTGCTGAATTCCATCTGTCTCATGATTCAGAAAATGTAGTCTCACTTCTCTCTATCAAAGGCTTTCATAGTGTCAATGGAAGGGACAAACAATCTTTTTTGTTCTTTTCCTGCCGGAGGAGATGTGTTAATGTACGTACATGGTTCTGTGATATTCTTCTAGATATGAAATTGACCTGACATTTATGCATCAAGAGAGGGATCACTCTTTTTAGTCTTTTGGGATGTACATTTACTAGTTTCTTAGGGGCATATTTAAAATAAGTGGTGCTGCACAAAGTGCAGTGCCACTTTCTTTGTGCCCCTTTGTGCGCTCCAAATGCCACCATGTGTGCACTATATTTGAAATATGGCGCACCATGGTGGTAGTTAGGGGACTAGCATCAGATTTTTTGACACTAGTCTGCCGCAATGCAGGATTAGCGTCAAACATTCTGATGTTAATCCTGCAAAGCACCCAGAGGCAAATTATAAGCAATGGAAGCCTATTTTTAATCCCTGCTGTGAGCAGGGGTTAAAAGTGCCAGAAAGATTGGTGCAAGGTAATCTCTTAGATTTCCTTGCACCATTTTTTCTGGCACCCATAATGGGAGAACGCCCCGTTTGTATGCATTATTCCTGGTACAGGCATATTATAGCGCTAAGGGTTATAAAGTGGCACAATGCATGCATTGCACCACTTTGTAAATATGGAGCGGAGATTTTGTCCTTCTAACTCCACATAAGCATCAGAAAATGACACTAATGTGGCATTGGAATGGCGCTAGGTGCTCTTAAATTTGCCCCTTAGTTTCCTAATTCAAGAGTGAAATAGGTCTTTACTTTGTGCAACATAGGAGATCCCTTGCGGGCTTCATTATTAATGAGATAGAAGTCTTATTGAAATCTGAGTTTCACTCCTCTTTGGGGTATAGTACATTTAGCTGTGAGTTTAATGAAAGTCTCTGTTAAAAGTGGCTGCTTCATTCACCTTTCCAGAAGACATGGGCGGTCATTATAACATTGGCGGTATAAGCCGCTTACTGCCGTGCAGAAGACCGCCAACACACCTCCGCGGCCGCGGAATTCCGCCACAGCTATTATGACCCACAGCACGGAATCCACCAATATTCAGACACCCACACAAGTCCGCCACACTAAAGGTCAGTGATAAACTGGTGAAAAGAAAACCGACACCGTCACGCAAACAGAAATACGCCCACACTATCATGACCCACGAATCCACGCGGCGGTCTTTCAACCGCGGTATTCCATTGGCGGTACACACCGCCGTGCTCAAAATACACACACATTTACAAAACACTACCACATTGGTCAATTCCAAATACACACACCTGATACACATATACACACCACTCCCACACACTCAATACAATATAAAACACACACCCACATCACCCACAAACCCCTATTACCACAATTGAGAAAGAAGCACAGAGAGAGACACCACCATCAACAATACTAGCATCCACAGGCACACAACACCATCACCCACATAACTTCCACGCACCTCACACAACACCCCACTACATATCAGCACACTTATCACCCCACACACCACCCTACACATCACACACACCACCCCATGGCACTGCAAAGACACCCCAGGTTCTGGGAGGAGGAGCTCAGGGTCATGGTGGAGGAAATCGTCCGGGTAGAACCACAGCTAAACGGATCACAGGTGCAACACACCTCCATTGCAAGGAAGATGGAGCTATGGCGAAGAATAGTGGACAGGGTCAACGCAGTGGGACAGCACCCAAGAAATCGGGATGACATCAGGAAGAGGTGGAACGACCTACGGGGGAAGGCGCGTTCCGTGGTCTCAAGACACCACCTTGCGGTTCAGCAGACTGGCGGCGGACCCCCACCTACTCCCCCACAACTAACAGCATGGGAGGAGCAGGTCTTCGCGATTCTGCATCCTGAGGGCCTCCCAGGAGTAGATGGAGGAATGGACCAATTAATTTTGTAGCTAGAGAATGTAGAGAAAAGAGCTGTAGTTTCCATCAATACAACTATAGATGATGTTGGCAAGGTCTGGGTCAGCAAGATGACATCAGCATGTAGGATGATTTTCATTTCTCTAGTCGATCTTTGTAAGGTGTCAACAACAGGGGACTTTGGAATTGCCATACTTATGGGTTCCAAAGCCATCAGAAACCGGAGTAATGACAAGGCACAGCCCTATCTGTTGCCTTTGTTGATCTTGATCTCATGTGATAATAATAATCCTTTGCAGTTCAGACTGGCTATGGGGTTCTTGTACATCATTTAAACCACTGGTATAATTCAGGTGCTGAATCCCATCCGTCTCATGATTCAGAAAATGTAGTCTCACTTCTATCAAATGCTTTCATAGTGACAATGTAAGGGACAACCTCTTTATCTTTTTTGTTCTTTTCCTGCCGGAAGAGATGTGTTAATGTACGAAAATGGTTCTGTGATATTCTTATAGATATGAAATTGACCTGACATTTATGCATCAAGAGAGGGATCACTCTTTTTAGTCTTTTGGGATGTACATTTGCTAGTTTCTTAGGGGCATACTTAAAAAAAGTGGTGCTGCACAAAGTGCAGTGTCACTTTCCTTGTGCCCCTTAGTGCGCCCCAAATGCCACCATGTGTGCGCTATATTTGAAATATGGCGCACCATGGTGGTAGTTAGGGGACTAGCATCAGATGTTTTGATGTTAGTCTGCCGCTTTGCAGGATTAGCGTCAAACATTCTGATGCTAATCCTGCAAAGCACCCAGAAGCAAATTATAAGCAATGGAAGCCTCTCTTGTAACCCCTGCTGTGACCAGGGGTTAAAAGTGCCAGAAAGATTGGTGCAAGGTAATCTCTTAGATTTCCTTGCGCCATTTTTCTGGCACGCATAATGGGAGAACGCCCCGTTTGTATGCATTATGCCTGGTGCAGGCATATTATAGCGCGAAAGGGTTATAAAGTGGCACAATTCATGCATTGCACCACTTTGTAAATATGGAGCGGAGATTTTGTCCTTCTAACTCCACATAAGCATCAGAAAATGACACTAATGTGGCATTGGATTGGCGCTAGGTGGTCTTAAATTTGCCCCTTAGTTTCCCAATTCAAGAGTGAAATAGGTCTTTACTTTGTGCAACATAGGTGATCCTTTGCTGGCTTCATTATTAATGAGATAGAAGTCTTATTGAAATCTGAGTTAAACTGCTCTTTGGGGTATAATACATTTAGCCGTGAGTTTAATGAAAGTCTCTGTTAAAAGTGGCTACTTCTTTCACCTTTCCAGAAGACATGGGTGGTCATTACAACATTGGCGGTAAAAGCCGCTTACTGCCGTGCAGAAGACCGCCAACACACCTCCGCGGCCGTGGAATTCCGCCACAGCTATTATGACCCACAGCACGGAATCCGCCAATATTCAGACACCCACACAAGTCCGCCACACCAAAGGTCAGTGATAAACTGGCGAAAACAAAACCGACACCATCACGCCAACAGAAATACGCCCACACTATCACAACCCACGAATCCACGCGGCGGTCTTTTAACCGCGGTATTCCATTGGCGGTACACCCCCTACGCTCAAAATACACACACATTTACAAAACACTACCACATTGGACAATTCCAAATACACACACCTGATACACATACACACACCACTCCCACACACTCAATACAATATAAAATACACACCGACATCACCCACAAACCCCTACGACCCCAATTGAGAAAGAAGCACAGAAAGAGACACCACCATCAACAATACTAGCATCCACAGGCACACAACACCATCACCCACATAACTTCCACGCACCTCACACAGCACCCCACTACATATCAGCACACTTATCACCCCACACACCATCCCACACATCACCCACACCATCCCATGGCACGGCAAAGACACCCCAGGTTCTGGGAGGAGGAGCTCAGGGTCAGGGTGGAGGAAATTGTCCGGGTAGCGCCACAGCTAAACGGATCACAGGTGCAGCACACCTCCATTGCAAGGAAGATGGAGCTATGGCGAAGAATAGTGGACAGGGTCAACGCAGTGGGACAGCACCCAAGAAATCGGGATGACATCAGGAAGAGGTGGATCGACCTACGGGGGAAGGTGCGTTCCATGGTCTCACGACACCACCTTACGGTTCAGTGGACTGGCTGCGGACCCCTACCTCCTCCCCCACAACTAACAACATGGGAGGAACAGGTCTTGGCGATTCTGCATCCTGAGGGCCTTGGAGGAGTAGATGGAGGAATGGACTCTGGTAAGTCAAATCTTAACTATTACATCCCCCACCCTACCTGCATGCCATCACATACCCCCACCCTCACCCTCACCCCCATCACTTTAACTCCTCACAAATGTCCCAACATCATAAACCACACATCCTAACACCAAGCCCTGCATGCAACAACAAAGCATGGACATCCATCACTAAAGCATATCCACTGCACATACCCATACACCCCCCTAAACCATCATCACACCAGGTCCCACACAGGAATGCAAGCCCTGGGGTACACGGTCACCAACCCATTGCACACCATTGCACACACAGATGTAATAAACATCCTTTTATACCCCTGCAGGACCCCTACCCAACGTCACTGGACAGGAGGGTCCACACATGTCCATACCACAAACAGAAGAGGCCCACATTGATGACAGCACCTCTGTCCAACTGGATCTAGATGACCAGCCCGGCCCATCGGGGACCTCAGGAGAGTCGGTTCCCATCACACAGTCACAGGCCACTACAGAGCTTCCCCCCTCTGGAAACACCAGCACAGCACCCACCCAGCGGGCCCATACCTCCGTCCCCAGGACACGTCAATCAGCAGTGTGTCCACCACTACAGGGAACCCAGGATAACCCACCACCCCAACAACAACAGGGACCTGGGGGCAGTGACAGTGAGCACACGGTCCAGGGAACGGAGGCCCAGGAACACAGGGGAACTGGGAGGGCTGCGGTGCGACAAGGGGAGGACAGGCCAAGGCAACCCACTCTCCACGAGGCCCTCTCCAACATCATGGGAGCCTACCACCACTCCCAGGAGACAATGGCAACGGTACTGGCTAAGTTTCAGGAGACCCCCCGCCTGCAGGAGGAACAGTATTTGGGCTTCAGGGAGGAACTCAGAGCCATCAATTCCACCCTGGGCACCATCGTAGGGGTGCTGAAGGAAGTACGCAACACCAGGAGGGACACTGTGGTACTACAAGGGGCCCCTGACACTAGCCTGGACCAATGAACTGCCCACCACCTACGCCGGCGCTAGTGGACAGGAGGCACCGCCACAGGACCACCACACCAGCACCCTACCCCCTGCAGAGGGAGAACCACCTCGCAAACGGTCCCTGAGATCCAGGACAATGACAGAGAACGATGCCAAGACCCCCTCCAAGAAATGAGACCACCCTGAATGTCATCCTTCTGTCCCACTTCGTCACCCTGTCCATCCTTAAACTGCCCCATCTCCACTTCCTATGCCCAATTAGGCAATGCACATGTGAGACTAATAGACTGGACTCTGCCATAGATATTCCTCCGCCATCACCCCTCACCATTTTGCTACCCCCTCCAATATTGAGCACTAAAATAAACACCCTTGAAGCACAAAACAATCTGGAGTCTGTCTGTGATTTCGGAATAGTGTATTAGCAATTACAGTGTCAAAAAGCTCTTTCATTTGTAATGTCAACATACCTATGTCACACAGCTGTAGTCCATGAGGAATCAAAGCAGATGTCCTACTGTGGGACCCACATCTGTGAAATCGTAAGGGAAAGTGACAACTCAGTGACCATACACTTGGTGAAAATGACAGACAGTAGAGAGGTAGTAGTGTTAAAGTACATGTAGTAGGCAGGTTTGTATTCTTACCTGTGTCTCACTGGAAATATTGCTGGATCACTGAGTCCCTGTTGTCCATGTCTTCTTCTTCTGCTTCCTCGTCTTCACTGTCCACAGGCACCACAGCTGCAACAACACCACCATCTGCACCATCCTCCTGCAGAAAAGGCACTTGTCGTCGCAAAGCTAAGTTGTGAAGCATACAGCAGGCCACGATGATCTGGCACACCTTCTTTGGTGAGTAGAATAGGGACCCACCTGTCATATGGAGGCACCTGAACCTGGCCTTCAGGAGGCCGAAGGTCCGCTCGATTATTTGCCGTGCACACCCATGGGCCTCATTGTAGCGTTCCTCTGCCCTTGTCCTGGGATTCCTCACTGTGGTCAGTAGCCATGACAGGTTGGGGTAACAAGAGTCACCTGCAAATGGGGAGGGACAACTTTTAGACACACACTAACCTGTAGGGATATCTCCAGACCCAGACAACCATTCCCACTGTCTTGCTTCCAGGTGCTCACCTAATAGCCACACACGGTGCCTCTGGAGTTAACCCATCACGTAAGGGATGCTGCTATTCCGCAGGATGTAGGCATCATGCACTGGGAGATATACTGGTCTGCTAAACATACCATCTGTACATTCATGGAATGGTAACTCTTTCGGTTTCTGTACACCTGTTCACTCCTGCGGGGGGGACCAAAGCCACATGGGTCCCATCAATGGCACCTATGATGTTGGAGATATGTCCCAGGGCATAGAAATCACCTTTCACTGTAGGCAAATCCTCCACCTGAGGGAAAACGATGTAGCTCCGCATGTGTTTCAGCAGGGAAGACAACACTCTGGACAACACGTTGGAAAACATTGGCTGGGACATCCCTGATGCTATGGCCACAGTTGTTTGAAATGGCCCACTTGCAAGGAAATGGAGCACTGACAGCACCTGCACTTGAGGGGGGATTCCTGTGGGATGGCGGATAGCTGACATCAGGTCTGGCTCCAACTGGGGACACAGTTCCTGGATTGTAGCACGGTCAAGCCTGTAGGTGACTATTATGTGTCTCTCTTCCATTGTCGACACGTCCACCAGCGTTCTTTACACCGGAGGATGCTGCCATCTCCTCACATGTCCCAGCGGACGGTACCTATCAAGGACAACAGCGAGCACAGAGTCAACCAACTCAGAGGTACGTACCCACAGCTTACACAGAATACGAATCATAATCCAAAAAGTGGCCTGTATGTGTGTTGAGTCTAGGCCTAGGTATGTGTGACACAGATAAAAAAGAAGCCATGTAGGTCCCTGAAATTGCGGCTGCCTGACCTGTAAAGTGGGACAATGGGTTGTGAGGTAACTGCGCAGGCATTGTACACCGTCGCGGTAGGCGGTCGAAGACCGCGCCGCAATGCTGCATTGGTTAACATTGGACCCTATGGGTCCCAGGAGCCAATGACGATGTACGGCAGCGGTGACTGTACGCAAAGCCGCGGACGTGACCGCCATGTTCTATCTGTTCAATCACTCGACACCTGATCTTCGACAGGATATGACCTACACTGCAAGTGCTGCTGTGACCTTGGTCTGGAAGAGACAATGGCTCGAGTGTCTGGGGAAAGGGCCCCTGCCTTCACATCGGAGGAGTTGGAGAAACTCGTGGACAGGGTCCTCCCTCAGTACACTCTACTCTACGGTCCTCCAGACAAACAGGTAAGTACACTGGGAGCATGCTGTATGGGCTGTGCCTGTGTGGAGTGGGGTGGATGTAAGAGGGAGGGGAGATTGCGGCATGCATGAAACGACGGTGAGTGCATGTGCCACATGGCAAGGGTAGGGATGGGGGCCAATGACTGTGACGGTGCAGTTGGTAATAAGTTTCTCTTCCCCCTGTACAATTCATGTAGGTGAGCACCACCACCACCAGAAAAAAGATATTTGGCGTGCCATCGCCAAGGATGTCCGGACCCTGGGGGTCTACCACAGACGGAGCACCCACTGCCAGAAAAGATGGGAGGACATTGGCCGTTGGAGCAAGAAGACGGCGGAGTCTCAGCTGGGGATGGCCTCCCAATGTGGGAGAGGTGCCCGTCGCACCATGACCCCCCTGATGTTCAGAATCCTGGCGGTGGCGTACCCAGAGTTGGATGGGCGCTTGAGGGCCTCACAGCAGCCACAAGAGGGTGAGTACACTCTCATCCTGCTGATTTTGCATGCAGTGGAGGTGTCTGGGTGGGGGAGATGGGCTGTGGGTTTCCCTAGGCCACGGCGAGTTCCGTAGGCAAGGTCCCTCCGTAAGGCAGTCCATGTGGCACCCCACCCCACCTCTGTAGAGTGCCAAGTACACCTAGTCATCCATGTGTGCAGATGTCGTCCATAGCCTAGTAGGCCATTTCCCAGGAATTGAACAGTGGAGCCCAAGAGTGCAGGGGGCTTCTGTGTCTGTCGTGTCCGCCAACGGTAGCGGTAATTTATGCACTCAACATGTCTTTCTTCTGTCGTACCCCCCCTTTTTGTGGTCTCCCTGTTGTTGTGTGCATTAGCATCATCAGGCGGAGGAGCAGTGGCACCGGAGCACGAGGGGGCTGCATCCCACATGGCCATGGAGGGCCACACTACGGACTCAGAGTTCACCAGTGGGATGGAGGGCGAGGAGAGCTCCACGGCGGGGACATGAGCTGAGACCAGCGACACGGACTCGTCCTCTGATGGGAGCTCCCTTGTGGTGGCGGCAACATCTGTGCCCCCCCATCTACAGGTACAGCCGCCACCACCCCTACCAGCACCGCCCTCCCAGCAGCCCCTCAGCCTTTGCCCCGTGCCCGATCACCTGGGAGGATGGGCATCACCTTTGCCCCAGGTATCTCAGGCCCTGCCCCAGTCACCCCTGCTGCCCTCAGTGAGGAGGCCATTGACCTCCTCAGGTCCCTCACTGAGGGCAGTCTACCATTTTGAATGCCATCCAGGGTGTAGAAAGGCAGTTGCAACAAACCAATGCATTCCTGGAGGGCATTAATTCTGGTCAGGCGGCCCTTCAGCGAGCTTTTCAGACTCTGGCCTCAGCACTGATGGCAGCCATTGTCCCTGTCTCTAGCCTCCCCCCTCCAACTTCCTCCACCCACACCCAATCCTCTGTACCCCAGCCTATCCCAAGCCCACCATCAGACCAGCATACACACATGTCAACACAAAAGGGAAGCTCAGGCAAACATAAGCACCACACATCCCACAGGCACTCATGCAAGCATCAGGCACATGCAGACACACCAACATCCAATGCCTCCACATTGTCCCCCTCCTCCTCGTCTCCCTCCTCCCTCCCAGTCTCGTCTACACTCACACCTGCATGCACTACATCTACAGCCACTACTGCCATCACCAGCACACACACCACCACACCCCGCTCACGTGCAGTCACCACCCCCACTACCATTCACACGTCCCCTGTGTCCTCTCCCAGTGTGTCTGTGATGCCACCTCCCAAGATACACAAACGCAGGTACACACCCACCCAACAGCCATCCACCTCACGAGAGCCTCCAGCGCATGCACCTTCACCCAAAGTCAGCGAACGAACACCTCCTACAAGCAAAACCTCTTCCTCCACTCCCAAACCCCCTCCAGCTACCCGTCCCAGTGTCTCCCAAAAAATTTTCCTGTCCAACCTTGACCTCTTTCCCACACCTCCCCCACCCCATCCATCTCCTAGGTCCGGAACTAGCACCTCAGCCACAACATCTCAGGGACCAGTGGTGCCTGTAGTCACAGGAATCTGGAGTGCACCGGCCACCGGGCCAGCCAGTGTGGCACGGAGCCACAGCACGGACAGTCCCCCACCTGTCAAGCATCAAAAGTTGGCCAGTGCCCGGCTGGACAGGGGGAAGACTCAGAGCCACAAAAGCCGCTCCCAGGGGTCCAGGTGGGAGTGTGGAGTCAGCTGTGACACCTTCCAAGGTGGGGAAGGGCCACAAGAAACCAGGAAAGTCTGGGAAGAGCAGCACGGTGGATGAGACCGCCATCATCCCCGCTGCCCAGGAGGCCACAGCCGTCATCCCCACTGGCCAGGAGGCCAACGCCATCATCCCCACTGCCCAGGAGGTCACCGCCATCATCCCCGCTGCCAAGGAGGCCACCGCCATCATCCCCGCTGGGCTATAGAGGACCGCCAGCACAAGCCCCGCTGGGCTAGAGAGGACCGCCAGCACAAGCCCCGCTGAGACAGAGAGGACCACCAGCACAAGCCCCAATGGGACAGAGAGGACCGCCAGCACAAGCCCCGCTGGGCTAGAGAGGACCGCCAGCACAAGCCCCACTGAGACAAAAAGGATCGCCAGCAGCTGCAAAGGAGCCCACCGCTCCAATCACCGCTGAACAGGGCACCGCTGCCTCAAGCACCGCTGAACAGGGCACCGCCGCACCAAGCACCGCTGAACAGGGCACCACCGCCTCAAGCACCACTGAACAGGACACCGCCGCCTCAAGCACCGCTGAACAGGGCACTGCTGCCTCAAGCACAACTGGCCCATGAGCGCCAAGGGCACTGATGCTACTGAGTCCCTCACGTGCAGGATGAAGCACACTGGGCACAATGCCCCCTCCAGAACCAGTGGAGAGATACATCCACTACCTCTGTCCTTAGCAGAATGAAGCACTCTGTGCACAATGCCCCCTCCAGAACCAGTGGAGACTGTTATCCACTTGAGAGACTGTGGCTTTGCATTCCCCAGGATTGAACAGTGGGCAACACACCCACTGTAGAGACTTGACAGACTGTGGATTTGCACTCCCCAGGATGGAACAGTGGGCAACCCACCCACTGTAGAGACTTGAGAGACTGTGGCTTTGCACTCCCCAGGATGGAACAGTGGGCAACCCACCCACTGTATAGACTTGAGAGACTGTGGCTTTGCACTCCCCAGGATTGAACAGTGGGCACGTGGACCTCTCGTGGATTTGGCGTCGTGCACTCAAACAGCTGAGGTGCCCCCCCTTTCCCTCCCCCTGAGGTGCCTGTTTTTTTGCTCTCTGATGCCCCCGCAGTGTTCTCTCCGTCATGGTCGGGGATCTTGTGTGGACCTCACCCATACCGTGTGGGCCCAGTGTTCCACAGACTTAATTGGAGCACTACCTGGACTACTATGCTTGGTGTATATTTTGTTTATGGTGTATATATATATTTTTGCCTACTTGATTTTAATATATTACAATGGTTACACTCATTTTCTTTTGTCTTTGCATTCTTCCGGTGGGTTGGGGGGTGTAACTATCATGTATAAATATGTATTAGTGTGTGTGTTGTAGTGGGTGAGGGTGGGGGTGGGGGTGGGGGTGTTGCGTGTGTGTGTCCCTGTTTTTTCCCTCCCCCCTCCCCTGTGTCGTAGGTTCAGTACTCACCATGGTCTTCGTCACTGGCGTTCGTGCTCCTGGTAGAGGAGCAGGAAGACTATCGCAGGGAGAATTTGGAGTTCCGGCTCCATGGTGTCCTGGTTCCTCGTGGGGTGTGTAGAGGTGAGCATTTTCCCTTCGAAATCCTGTTTCCGATGTGTTTTTATCCGCAGTGAATCCGCCCCGGAAAAGGTGGCGGATTGGTGGGTTGTGATACTGTGGGCGTTACTTTGTCTTCCTCCTGTCTGTTGGCGGTGACCGCCAAGCTGTTTGTTTGTAGTCGGAGTGTTAGAGCGGCTGTCTTTGATGGCGGTTACCGCCACGGTCTTAATAGCAAATTTGTTACTGCCGGCTGGTTGGCGGTCTTACCGCCGCTTTAACACTGACCGCCAGGGTTGTAATGACCACAATGGTCTTTATTGCGTCTTCAAACTCTTTCTTTGAGATCCTTTGATTCCTCTCCTCTCCAAGGGTCCATCAATAACTTCAGAATATGCAATCCACCCAATTGTCCTCTTCTTAAGTCCATTCCGCTCACACCAGATGTGTACAGTTTTATGTAGCAGGCAGGAAATTCTTTGACTATATCTTAGGGGTTGTTTAGTAGAAGCCGCTTGGGAGTCTTGCATCACCATTATGAGAAATCATGTTTCTCTTTGTTTCATTTTCATTGCAAGTAGTCCCTCTGCTTTTTTCCATGTTTGAACTGCATCCCTTGGATGCTATGCAGGGAGTCCTACGTCATATTTGTAAACAAGTGAGTGTATTTGCAAACTATATTCTGTAGTATGTTTAGTAATAATACAATAGCATCAATAAGGTACTATAAAATACTATTTATTAACCTAACTTCGGAGTTCTATGCCTCTGCCTCTTCTGTATTTTTATGTGAGGCTCTCCGCCCTGGCTGCAAAAATGTCTGTATAAGTAGGTATACATTTTTGCAGTAAATGTGGTAGATTGGGGGGTTGGATGAAACGTGAGCAATACTAATTACTGAAGGGGTGGGATGTGGGAGGAGTAGGGAAGGCTAGAGGTGGGAGATTCACCTACCAACAAAAAGTAAGCCCATTGCTATTTCCAAACTGACTGCACCATAATTACTACAACAAAAAAGGACTGAAAAGGATGCACAACAGTTGTAAACGTACTCCAATTCAGAGCTGGAATACGTCCAGCACCCATGGCCACTCACAGGTACTGCAACATCCTCCATTTGAGAATAAAGAATGTGGTAAAGTAAATAAAGAAATAATGCGAAAATTACTTATTTCATGCAAGGTTTTTGAAAATATATGCACATTTATTTTACTGATCCAAATAAAAAATATAAACAGTATTTTATTAAAAAAGTTAAATAACATTTTCAATTTTAAAATGTGTGTCTAAAACTTACATTATTTCAAAATAATTTCAAACATAACATTTAGTAACTTTTAATGTAAAATAAAAATTTTATACATTTTACTATCAATAGCAGTTTTCTAAACAAATCTTTTTAAAAAATGTAATGTTCTTAATGAATTACATTTTTATTTTAACGTATTAAAAAAGTTCTGCATTATTTTAAGAAACATATAAACGGAATTTAACATTGAACTTAAAAACATCGTAATTTTTTTTATTTAAACTTTAATTAAATTTTAAAACTGTCTCCATACTATAAAGAGAGAGAGCTACATTAGGATTTCAGAGAGCTGCACCAAGTGTACGGAATGTCAAATACAGTTATGGAGTCACCACTTGTAGAGAAAGTTTACAGTCTTATGTGATGCTTTTACTGCCCCCCCTCCCCTCCTCAAGGGGTGGAAGCATGTAAGCCTACTCTTTTGAGAAATGGTATGCTCAGAAATGGTGATAACGGAGTCAAATATTGAAATAATCAATAAAGTACAACAATGTCAACTTTAAGTTTAAACAAACATTCTGTTCTTCAGTTATGAGCACTGCACTCTATTGAGTAGCAGGATGCGCAGGGTAGGCCAGTTTGGCATTTGTTCATGATTTTAAATATTGTCATCTTTTTCTCTCTTTCTGGTTGGGGAAATAATGTCACTAACATGGGCATCTGCCTACATTTTTAATAGATTTATTGATTCATCCCTTTATGTTTGAAAGAGTTTTTCTTTAGACCCATCACTATAAAGTTTCTGCAACATGGTTGAAATGCTTTTCGACCATCCACTACAGTGCTAATTTAATCAGATTCTATTGGTGTTGTTGTGGGGCCAGACTACATGTGTGTCCAATGGGCAGTCTTCTAGATTCACTATGACTTTCTCTAGGTCATATAGATATTGAAATCCCTAATAGGTCAATGCTGCATCACTAGCATTGTTGCTGGATCAAAGAGACCCTATCTGGATGTTTTTTCTTCAAAGGCCTTAGTTAGAGGAACATTCTCCTGATCAGGTGAATATCAGATGAGTAATCTTTCTGCCAATGAAGGTTTGTGGCTATAGTTTAATAGTTTGGTCTGGACCAGTCCTGAATTGGAGTTGAACCAGGTAGTCATAAGAGATTGTCTCTCTCTGAATAAAGGCCTCACAATTCCATGGTTTTGCTACCTTAAAGAATCATTAGAGAAACTGGGTTGTGGAACACTATTTGGAACTCCTGACCAAATGTACAAAAAATATATTGCCTGGATCAAGAAATTGTTTATGGCTAGAGCCAAAATGGAGAGAGAAGGGAAGGAGCTTCCACAGTTAGGGCTATTGCACTTTTGAAAATAGATCCAGGCATGTATGAATGGTAACCTCAGTGCAGCATTAGTTGTTATTAACACATTTTAGATTAGGCCTTTTACATTGGCTCTTAGCAGAACCACAGGAATACCATAACCTGGGGACACTGGGGCTATGTTTCTGTGATAATTGTTCTGTCCAGGATACAATGCATTGAATTTTCTTTTGTGATCTCTACAGCACCTTGAGACAGCATTGCATTGTCCCACTGCTTAGAGGAAATTGTTTCTGGCAGGCAAGGTCTGCTCTGCTCTACTTACAAATGTTGCCATCACTTGTAGTCTGTTGTAGTGTGGCTAGTTTTTTGTCAGATGCTCTTAGGCTGAGGAAAAGACAATCATGCTGCTGAAGGGTTGGAGGTGATACTTTTTTGTATATGTTTTTACGTTACTCAGTTTTTAGTTTTTTTCTGAATGATATTATTAGTTTCGATCACGCTAGCAATGTAAAGGTTAGCATTTGAATGTTTTTGTACATTTTGTCCATGAAGGAATAATGTGTAGCTAGATAGTATTGTACATTAGTGAACTGCACTTTATTTCCTGTCATTATTGATAGATGTGAGCCTATTTTTCTGTATTGATGTATTTAGGTATTGTATAGTTGTATGGACTGTTATTTAATAAGAATCCAACTTTGGCTTTGACATATGTCTTCAACGTCCATAACTTTTTTTCTTAGGTTCAACATTTTGTCACCCCAATTCAATATCACCAGCACTTTAGCCTCAAGATTGTCCAGTCTCTTTTCCTATCCATCTATCTGCATTTTGAAGGTGACAATTTTGCTATTAGTGTGGATGATTCCATTGTGCACATCTAGATTTTAATTGTAGCTTTGTCCTTGGATATTTGAAATTGTTTGCATTAAACCAATAGGTACAATTGGTAATTACAGTAATGTGTTGGGATATTCATTTGGTAACTGCCATGTTCTGCATGACAAACTATTTGCTTCATCTAGCTATTCAAGATTGTTTCAAATTTTTAAGATGCAAAAAAGAGGTGATTATGAGGCTAGACTTGGCAGTTGCTCATTAATCATGATGTTAGGGAACTCAGAAAGTGTTCTGTGCAAGGTGGAATTCTAGTCACTTGCTACTAGATGGCAGTGGAGCATAAACAAAACAGTAATCATGTTGATGTTAGGGTAACAATCTAGCAGCCCCGGCTACAGTCTCTGACTTTAACAGATGCAGACTAGCCCAATTGAAAATGGATGCTCACTTGCTCTCCCATCAAACATGGAGTGGCAGGATGCTGAAACACTTCAAGGCTGCTTCAAGGAAGATTAAATTATGGGCTAGGCCCTTAGTCTGCCTGAGGCGCACTCCAGTGAAGATATATGGTGTCTGCTTTCAAATGCTCAAAGTGGGCAGCTTTGCGGCACAAGAGCACCACCTAACCTTCAAATAAGTGTCAAAGGTAGGAAGAGGGAAATTTAAGGAGGTACTTCAATGCATAGGGCTATGAGGGCTGTCCAAGGACTGCACAGTGGCGTCTTCAGTGTTTGTGCAGAGGCCTTACAGAACACGTAGGAGTCATGCTGTAAAACTGTTTCCAATTAGATGTATCACTGCGGAAGTGACTGCAATCAGCACTGATGACAGTTTAATAGTAGTTCAAATTCTTTAGGCCTGTATGTGTAGCATATTTCCCAGTAATCAAACCAATAGGCATGCCCTTGTTTGTCAGCTATTCAGAAGACGGCCATCTTGTTTGCAACCAAGCCCCACCTCTCTTTCATCATGATTTAAGTTGTCAATTATATGTATCATATGTCTTGGTATTATGAAAGCTGGAATATTATTATTTGTTAGTCCTTGTGTTAAGTTGAAGGAGAGAAATCTGCTTGTGTCTCTAACTTTGTATTAAAACTATTAAAGTACTATCACCCTGTATGATTTTTATTGTGATTTTAATGTACATTTCAAATTTTTCTGTCAGCTACTTTCAGACAAAGGTCACTGGTGTCAGCATTACACCCGGTAGCCCAGATGAGCTCAGGGGACATCCTTGCTCACTAAATAGGCAATGTCTAACCAATTTCTACTTCAAGGACTGTGGCTGATCTGAAGGGGGGGGGGCATCCAGAAAAGAAACCTCTGTCATTGGAGTTTGTGTCTTGACAATACTTCTATAATAATTCCATTTAAGATTAACCCCCTATTTTCATATATTTATTTCAGTTATCATTCTATTAACTTTGTATGTATTTTATTTTTAAAGTATTTTTGACAAGGTAAACTGTAGATGTATTTTCCTGCAAAATCATCTCAGAGGCTTGCCAGGCCCAAGAAACCAGCTAAGCAGCCATAGATGTTTGTTCCACCTACATAAAACTCACCCCCATATAGCCCTCAAACAACAGGTTTGTCTGTAGAATTCCATGCACATTCTTCCCATGAAGGCACATCTGCAGTCTTCACTCTACCGTCTGAGGGCAAGAGCACCAGAACCCCACTGGTAGAGAACAGCTCTCTCCCCTTCATCAATCTCTCCTTCCACACAAACTTCTAGATTGTAACCTGGTCCATGATGGGCAATCTTTGGGCAAGTCAGAAAGCCATGCATGCCTGGGATCGGGGATATGACTTTATCCGATCCTCTAGGAGGAACAGCTTTTCAACCGATAGTCCACTGTACAGGTAGATATTTATGACTTAGTGGCAACTCTTTCTAAGATAGCAAAAAACCTTAAAGAACTCCCTCAGAGAAATGAAAATCAGACCAGTTTCTTCAATAATTTCATTAAATGTTACGTCACCTGTCAAAGATGAACAACAAATATATTCTTCAATTGAGAGAAGAGATTGCAAGCCAAGGTCTAAGCCATACATAAGATTCTCCCGATGCATCACAACCTATAAGGCCAATGTTTTGCACAAACCTTGTTGATAATAAACTTACAACATCCAAACACTTACTTAGTTGCTTATTTGAGGATGATACTATTGCCAAAGCTGCATAGATATCTGGTGTATAGTAGCAGCTCCTTCATAGGCTCCCATGTGACTATATAATTTTAACAAATGGGCACTTGTAAATAGCTCACTATCATAGTGGCTCAAGAGTGATTGGGACTAACTCTTTGACTCTATGAATTAATTCTTGCAAAGTTGGACTCCTATTAAGTCATCGACCTACATGGTCAGTTGAACAGAGTCAATGAGTTTGGGTAAAATCCTGTTATGGGGAAATACTTTTGTCTGCTTTCTATTAATGCATTGCGCACTGGTTCTCCATTCTTCTGAGTGCATGGTGCCCTACTAGTAAATGTACTTTGGATACAGGGGGCATTCTGTGAAGGTGTGCTGCATATATTATCCACAACTACAGATCCGTCTGTGAACCGGAGCATGGTCTTAGCATCACATGCCTTGATCTCTCATTGATCATTGATGTAAAGGTGATGTGTAATTTCTTTAGGACACAAGAGTTAAAGCAGTTTCCTGCTGGATGCTATCCTGCTAGCTGCAGGACTCCAGTCATAATTTTTAGTCTACTGTACGGTTTATTCCCATGACTCACAGTACCAGATATGTATTTTTGTGTATTTATTCCAACAAAAATGCTCTATTGCAACAAAATTCAAGGTAAATAACTGAAAATGAATAGTTTGTATGGCTATCAGAGAAAGGTTAGTGTGAATGGCACTGCTTTGTGAGTTCCCATACAAAGATGAAAACATCAAATACATTAATATATTTTACTGTGTGAATGTCTATGTGATGATAGGTTTGAAGAGACAGGATGATGTGGAAATGGGATGAGGATGGTGGTAAAGGTTTAGTCTATCTTTTCTTCTTGTTTGAGATGTTCATCATAGAGAAGGTAGTGTCTTCAGATGCTGAAACTCCTGGCCAAAAAGCCAAAGCGATACAGACTTTAGATGGTCCCTGTTCTTAAATGGGTGTGGGGTGGCCACATCCCCTATAAACCTTCTATCTGCTGTCATGCGTGACTTTCCAGCAACCTCTAGCAGTAGGGTAATCAGATGCACCACATCTTGCTTTTCTGACACCTAGCAAGTCTTGTCCTTGGCTCATTCTTCCATGCTCAGCTAGAGAATGCAGCACATGAATAGGCTTATCCATTTTTTTTAATGACACGCACCTGCTACTCAAAGTGCTTGATCAAAGTAGCTCCTATTTGCTCCACCAAACAGCAGTCCATTTGCTGTTTCAGCAATGGCCACACAGACATCAATTGCTTCACTCAGTGCTGTTGTATACGTGCCCAAAATACGGTTTAAGTATACAGAAGGAGATGACCACATAGGGCCCATACCTTGAGACCTTTTCTGGCAACTTACCACACACAAACTCCATTCAAAATGTTCTCTCTTGTATTCATACATGCACATATTCATTTGTGAAAACTCCCCTTCCAACCTAGCCAATCTGCTCATCTTTTCCTGCGGCTCAAGGACCTTAGAAGTCAGAGCAGCCTGATACTTGCTACCTTTCAACCTCAAAGCACTGACCTCACACTCAATCTTCAATAGGCAAATCAAGGTGTATATACACAAGCCTCAGAATAAATCCGCTACTGAGTCTATGGATTAGGAAAGTAAGCTTGAATTGTGATTATGTCTATGCTTCTCAAAGTTTACGTAACCATGTCAATATAGTATGTTAACCTCTATTGTAATACATAGTGCCACCCAACCAAATAATCCGCATCTACATAAATAGATAACAAGTAAAAAAAGTATTGCTCACAGCTTGTACTATACACATTTTCTTATTTGTTCATGGCCTGTAAGAAAGTTAATTCTATCACAGCGTGCATCATAAAGCAACTAGTCACTGTCCCTGCCAAATCTCTGATCCCTGGCTCACTAGACACAGATGAAATCAGGTGGCTTTGGTGACGGAGGATATTTCGTATTTGCCCTGCCAAGGAAGAGAGTGTTATGTGTGCTAGATAAATGTGTGAAATTTAATGGAAATAGAAAGAGAGTGAGTGTTTCTCATGTGTCATGGACCCAACTCAACAGAATGTGCCCTAAGATTAGAAAGGGAATGCAGAGATAAAGAATGACAGTATAGAGACACAAATATGTCCTTCAAATGCAAATATTCTTCCTACTACCTCAGCAAAATGATATCTTAATAGCTGATGAGTCTACATTTAAATCTGATCTATTTTTAAAATGAGTTTTTAGTACATTATAAATACTTGTGCCTCACTTGTAAAATTCAGTTAATAGTTAATTTCTTATAATAAATAATTCCCTTCACAGGAATTGTGCACTTTCCCTCATTGGGAACTCTCTACAAGCAGCCCAGATTTAGGTGTTGTAATACTGATGTACTAGATATTCTTATTCCAATTGGTATCCATGCACTTAAATCCATGTATTCCTATTTAATGAGTCTAGATTTGAGAATAACAAGCAGGGAAAAATATTCACTGATCCCTGTCCTGGGTCACATAAACGGCCCTACTCTGGTCCCGTTACCACCATTTCGGAGGAGGTGGTAAAAGGGATTGGGGATCCAGTGTGATTCACAAAGATGTGCATGCAAAATGTGGAAAGTATCGAGGGTGAGTAGAGGCTGTCACCTGACAGGGCATACATAGTCTTTCCTGCTTCCCCAGTGAATTTGGAGACATCTGGTCTGGGTGAGGCTGTGCAGATATCTGCAACCCCTGTCTGCATTGTTACAAATTGCAGAACTACACCCAGTGAAATTGTGGTCCTTGTTCATGCATTTAGGAATAAAAGTGCCCATATCACTGAAAAGGTGCACGTTCCCTGTTTTCACAGCAGAGCACGTTTAAGCAGATGCTCCGGGTGCAAACAGGGAAAGTGTGCCCTGTTATAAAGAATGCAGTTGCTCCCAGGGCAGTATCAAACACGCGCGTCCCCCCATGGCAGTGATCAAAGAGAAATGCAGAGCAGCTGTTTAAGCTGCCCCATATTTCTCTGTGTAAGCGGCAACCCACCTGCACTTTCAAAAGGGATTGGAGATCCCCTTGCAGGCGGGTGCAGTGCGTGATTGCACACATCCGCTAGATGATGGTCTGGGGAGTCCAATGGACCCCCCTTTCATCCTTTAAGAGGGATGCCTAAGGAGGCACACTGACAGTGTGCCACCTTTTCGTGGCACACTTTCAGTGCGTCTCCTTAGGGCATGCTTGTCTCTGAGTCCAGTCAGTAACAGGATGTGGGAGCAGAGGCAAAGTGATTCCCTGAGAATGCTCTCTCTCAAGGTGGGTGCTATCTGTATTATATAATGGGTCACAAAAGTGCCTGCAGTACCAAAGTAACCTGCAGGCATTCAAAGCAAATACAAATGCCTGTTGCGTTTCCAGGGAACCTTTTTTTGTAACAGTCCAAGGAACAGTAATATCACACTTGGTAATTCCTGGTGTGGAAATATCAGGCACATCACAATCATCTGGAGTGGTATTTCCCCAGAATACTATTCCAGACGACTCATAATGAAGGCCTACATTAGCTAAAGAAAGACATTTTGGCCTCATTACAACTTTGGCCACCCGCCAAGTTGTAACCGCCGCGTGGCCGCCAATTCAGCCACACTTCCACGGTGGCCATTTCAACATCCCAGCTGGGCCGGCGGGCGGAAACTCGCCGGCCCAGCGGGGATGTCGGCCACAACACGGGAGCCGGCTCCATTGCGGAGGTGCGACGGGTGAAGTTGCACCCATCGCGCTTTTCACTGTCTGCTATGCAGACAGTGAAAAGCTCCATGGGGCCGTGGCAGGGGGCCCTGCAACTCCCCTTTCCTCCAGCCTTTTCATGGTGGTTCCTACCGCCATTAAAAGGCTGGTGGGAGGGGTACTCGTAATCCCCTGGGCAGCGCTGTAAGCACTGGATGATTACAACCGCCGGGACCAATGTGGCGGTAAACCGCCGGGACCAACGTGGCGGTAAACCGCTGGTCCCGGCGGTGTGACCGCGGCGCTTCTGCCGCGGTCGTAATCCCAAGGATTGCACCGCCACCCTGTTGACTGTGCAACCGTCGAAACAGCCCTGGCGGTCTTTGACCGCCAGGGTTGTAATGAGGGCCTATATATTCAGTTAATTTGCATTCTTCCCTTTATAATAGTTCCCATTTCCCTTCTAGTTTTATAGTTTAGTTTCAAGGTCCACATGTTATTTTGCTTTTCTATTAAACCATACTCTTAAAAAATAACATACAATGACAAAAGTTACTTTCAATTAACAATTAATAGCAAACAGTATTTGTCAATTTTTTCATGCACTGAGATAGGGATTTCAGGAGCGTTTTCGCCTGTTTTTCTATTTTGCATCCCTACGGTTTCTAAAACACTGGTATGCACCTATAGCATACACAAGTCATATATGGTAGGAGCTCCACTTCTCTCTTTATTGATTGTGCTGCCACCAGCTGGACACTGCTCTATAAATTAATCCCTTCCTTATCAGGTCTGTATCACAACTCAGAAGTTTGGGACGTGAACACAGATAGCATACTGCAAATCATCTTGTAGCAGCAGCTTTGAAATTCATATGATGTGGCAGCTGGCAGTACACACTTACTACAATGTGCCATTGAAATCATGCGTTATTAATAAATGTACCTTTATTCCATATGACACAATATTAGCATGGCAAACCAACATGATTGCCACCTTGTTAATGTTGGCACATCTGACCTTACTAAGTAAACTTACAAGGGGACGCAAATAGGTTGATGAACCTTCTGACTGCACCTAAGACATTCCCACCACGGAGCCAGTACATGCAGATAAATAATTAATAATTAATCATTGGCATCAATAATCAATAATGAACAATAACATTAGTAATCAATAGGAGTCAGTAATTTTCACACACCATGAACTTACAGTCATGAATAACCACACCTTTATTTAAAAGAATGTTTATTTCCCTATATTAACAATGCTTATGTCACATAATATAATCTCAAAATCAAATGATAAACATACAGAAACAACACTGGCTGACCGAAGCGACAAAAGAATCACAATCTAATCAAGGCTTGTGCTACTACACATTCTAAAGTTACAGTGCAAATTAATAACAAGAATATCTGCCCAAACAATATTATATTTCGGCAAAGAAAATACATTAAATGTTACTCCATACATTGAACTTCATTAATGAAATCCCTAACTAACACCACATTAAAATTTGCATCATCAGGACATCAGTTCGCCAACAAGGCATCAGGATACAGCATTAAACTATAGAAAAGGCAATGTCTTTAAGCGGTAAAGTTAAGCACGTCTTTTCTCAAAATGAAAATAATGGCGGTATCTCCCCTCTGTGCAGTCTGGCTAAGTTAGACATCCTAAACCTACTTCTCAAGTCCCTGTTGGTCAAAGGATCACATGTTCACACTTTGTCCAATAAAACTAAAACTTCAAATCTACATTTCTACTAGTACACAGTTCACATGTCAGTGATTAGCTCCTTTTGTAATGTCCTCATCATCCGGCTCATCAGGTAACAATATTGTTGCAGCTTAAACTCCAGTCAGTGTCTTCATTGTACTCTCCTGGGAAAGTCAGTCTTACACACATTACATTTACAATGTTACATTTAGCTAGTACAGCATCTTCTAGCAAGCAGTTCTCATAAGAAAGACTTTTAACTACGAGCACATTCGATCAGCACAGTGGAAAATCACAATTTAATTCTCTAAGCAATTATTATTAAACTGTTAAGAAATGCAGTTTGACATGAGGCCGTGCAACTAGGCCAAGACCTCTGCTAAGTTAACATATACAATTAATAAAGCTAAGACATGATGCATTTCTCTCAGTATGCCATATTACTACATCAATCAATCAAAAGCTCAACATTTCATATTAATAAGCCATTAATAAGCACACTTTGTGAATATTGATGGCCACTCACGTGGTCACACTTTCAAATGCGTGCATTATTTTCTCCAAATTAATAAATTTTTCCATGCAAATTCAACACTCAAAATACATTCATAAGTAATTTCATTAAAACGTCTGCGTTAGCATTATTAGTATACATTATTTAAATCAGATTAGTAGCACTTATGGAATGTTGAGGTTAGGTCAGCCAACCAGAATGCTTAGACTGTTTCTACTAGCTGTTGTTTGTCAGATTTCTCAGTGGCAAGGACAATCGGCTGACAAACACAGTAGACATGCTTTTTGCCACTGTTGCTCAAATTAGTATCACACTTGCTAATACCTACATGTGGAAGAGGGGGCTGCCCTATTAAAAATAGGTCAAAATATTGCTTTCTGCAATAAAGTACAAAAAGGCATTATTATATTTATAAATCATTTTAGTATAATTTACAATAATATTTTCAAAAAGCAGTATGCTGTACACATATTTTGAGAAATCGGGTGCAATCATACTTTTTCAACATTTATATAGTACACTCTTTACAATTATATATTCCATAGTATCCTGTTTCTATGATGCCCTATTTTCAGGCATACATATCATAACTGAGAATGTACTAGGAGAAGGCATTGTAGTGGGATGATAAAGTCATAAATATTTGTTGATATAATGATGAAATACCCCCAGACAAATAACAAACAGAGCAGATACCATCTGGTAAATAGCATCAGCAATCGGTTTCCTCAACCCGGCCAGGTTTTATACATGAGTGGAAGCAATAATATGAAGAGGCGCCAATTGTATCCTCAATCATTAGCTTCTTAAACCACATTGTATTCTAACCTACCAGATTTATTTAAGCACACAAACTCAATTCTTCAAAAATAAAATCTGTACATATATATGTATATGTATCTATATATATTCTATATATCTATATCTATATCTATCTATCTATCTATCTATATATCTATATCTATATCTATAACTAACTATCTCTCTCTCGATATATATATATATATATATATATATATATATATATACAGTAGGAGCATTTTTGATTTCCTATATCGTTGGCACCTGTTGATGAATCTTCACAAAATCTTCTAAAAACGTTTAAAATTACTTCAGTGCTGTCTGGAAGGTTTTGGGGTGATTCGTTAAGCAGGGGCCAAGAAAAAGGGGGGTCACAAAACATATTTCTCCCATTGATTTTTCCATAGGGATTTTAAACAGCGATATCGCCGAAACCACTGGACGGAGTTACACCAATTTTGGCAGAAAGGTAACTCTTGGTCTCAAAAGAGTCCTATTAGCTATTTGGTGTAAATCCATTCAGTAGATTTTTAGAAATTAAAGAAAACCCAACATTGTAAATACAGGGGCGCAAAGGATTTATGACTCCTTCTGACCTCGTGCAGAGATCTGATTGACTGCCAGCACTTCAACAAGGAAGTGTCGGTTGTCATGCTGGGGACTCAACTTCTGCTGAGTCCGAATAGAAAGGTTTAAAATAAAGAAAAGAGGCCAGGTGGACAACCTGACCGCTTAGCTCTGGTGTTGGGGTCCCAAAGAGACCCCATAGAATTAAAAAGCATTTTCTTTTTAATTTTCACCATGAGTCACGGTGGATCTGTGGATCCAATGAATTTTTTTTTTTTTTAAAGCACAGGCTCCCGTGCTTCATAATTCTTAAGCCCCCGGTGGGCAAAGTCTTGGGAGCATTGTTAATTTTAATGCAGTGAGCCAACCAGCCACCCCTGAGCCCTGGGGACCACCACCTGTCTGACGCTTTCATGAATTGTAAGGCGGCTGCTAGGGTCCCCCCACAGCCCTGCTGACTGCCACTTCCATGAGGCTTTAATATAAATCTATGCTGGGGTTACACGGTCCCCCTGCAGCCCCGGGACTGCCACCTCCACAGGGCTTCAATCGAATTCAATGCGTGGGGCTTTGATCCCCCCTGTAGCCCTGGGGACCACCACCTCCCAGGGGCTTCAATCTAATTTTCTGTGGGGGTGCCGTGCACCCTCCCCTGCTGCCCCAGGGACCACCAACTCTAAAAAGTAGAATGGGGGTCTGTAGCCCCATGGACCAGCACCTCCCCAGCACCTCCCCAGGGCTCTATGAATACATATATATTCAATTAAGAAAACAAAGGTTACAGGGATGCTATAGATAGGCTTACATTTTAAATGTACAAAACCATAGAAATTCACAAGTTATAGTTACAGTTACCTCAAGTAACTACAATTTGTGCCCTAAGGTAACTATAACTCATGCTCCCGCCATGCACAGGTTTCTTAATAAAAAATGATACTGCAAATATTACATTGATATTATCAATAATGTTATCAAAGATGATATTAGTGCTGTAATATATTGGTTAATTGGAAATGCATGGTGAGGGCACAAGTTATAATTACCTTATGGCACAATTTATAGTTAATTGAGGTAACTATAACTATAACTTGTGAATTTCTATGGTTTCGTAATGTGAGCCTATCTATAGCGTCGCTTTAACCTTTGTTTTTAAATAAATTTCTGTGTTTAAAAAAAATTATATTTCCTAACTATAACCTCCTTGTAACCTCTCCTTTTTTAGTGAATTTCTCTGATTTTTTTAACGTATAGTAATTTTCATCACAATACGTTACAGTAATCCAACCAAAGCCATGCACAGCCTTTGACCATGCATGGTGGCAGTTGGCCATAGGGTCTGGCCTCCAGCCATGGCCCGGAGGCCAACCCCCTATAAGCACCAACCTTTCACCATGGATGGCCTCCACCTTTGCACAGGGGAGGTTTCCCGCAAGACCTGGTCTGGGGCTAACCCCCCAACCACCCACCCCATGCTATGCACAGCTCTTTGGCCGTGTGCAGCGGGAGTTGGCGGCGGCCTCTCTGGGTGTGACAATAGGCATGAGAGGGTGTATCTTGGGGTGAGAGTGGCTGTCTGATTGCCTGTCTGGGTGTGACAGGGTGTTCATCAGTGTTTTAGTGGATGATTCAGTGTGTGCCCATGCAGGAAAGTGTATTATTGGGAAGGGGAGGTAAGTACCTACATTTAGCAATAGGTCACTAACCCCCACTAGGTCCAGTCAGGTCTCAATAAATTAATCCCAGCTCAACTCTTCATAGCCTGGCCGCAAGCAGTTAGGCTTAACAGAAGAGACAGGTGTGTAAAGCATTTAAAAAAAAAAAAAAAACAGTAAATAAGTAAAACACAAAACACAATAAAAGTCCAACTCCAATGTATACAAATAGATTATATTTTTATCTTTAAAATGACACTACAATGACAAAAATCCAATAAAGGGAACCAGAGATATGATTTTTTTTAAAGATTAAGGTGGTCAGTATGACATTGGCGGTGACTGTTAAAGTGGTGGTAATACCGCCAACAGGCTGGCGGTAATTACTGTCAAATTAAGACCATAGCAGTGATAACTCCCATAGACAGCGAATGTACCACCCTATCCGCCAGGGTGTTAACACCACTGACCACGGCGGTAGCCATCAACAGCCAGGCGGAAGACAAGGTACCGCCCTCCATATTATAACACTGCAAACCGCCACGATTTATGGGGCAGTACCAACGCCCTCAAAAGCCTGGCAGAAACACATCACAGAAGACCAAAGACTCACCAACAGAGACACAAAGAAGATCAACGCATCCATGGAACTGCAAGTCTTCCAGATGCTCTTCTATGCCATTCCCCACCTGGAACACCAACGCCGACGAAGAAGACACCAGTAAGTACAGCCGCCTAGCACACAAGGGAGGGAGGGAGGGAAAGGAGAGTGACACACACACGCATGACGCACACCAGACACACACACAGACACCATACACACAACCAGCTGCCGACTTCCAGCAATGGCACAGGACACACGGCATAATAATACAAGGTCTAGAGGTCGGCAGTACTGAAATTGTAATTGCAAGGCAACAGCCACCATATGAACCAATTTTAGAACAAAGATACATGAACAATTATCCAGAAAGGGCCAATGCCCAGTCCAAAGTGCATAAAGCCCACATGGCCACATGGCACAGTCCAAGCCCCAACTTGATCCTGACTAACTCCACACCAAACTGAAGGGGCAACATCTCGGAAGTGGACAGGCACCTCAGGGGGATAGGGGGCACCTCAGCTGAAGTCAGGAACTTGCCCACTGCTTCTGGAGGGGGCCCCATGCCCATTTCCCAATGCCGAGGAGTGCAAGGTCACAGTCTCTGGGGTGGGGAACATGCCCACTGCTTCTGGAGGGGGTTCAATGCCCATTTCCCAATGCTGGGAGTGCAAGGTCACAGTCTCTGAGGTGGGGAGCTTGCCCACTGCTCCTGGAGGTGGCTCCATGCCCATTTCCCAATGCTAGGGAGAGCAAGATCACAGTCTCTGAGGTGGGGAACTTGCCCACTGCTTCTGGAGGTGGCTTCATGCCCATTTCCCAATGCTGGGAGTGCAAGGTCACAGTCTCTGAGGTAGGGAAAGTGCCTACCGGTTCTCGAGGGGGCTCCATGGCCATTTCTCAATGCTGGGGAGTGCAAGGTCACAGTATCTGAGGTGGGGATATACCTGCTGCTTCTGGAGGGGGCTTCTAGTACAACAGTCCCTGGAGGGAGGCCTACATGTCCTCTGCTGGAGGTGAGGGCTGCATTGTCTCCGCTGGGGGAGGTGTCTCATGAGCAGCTTCTGCTGGAGGTGAGGGCTGCATTGTCTCTGCTGGGGGAGGTGTCTCCTAGGCAGCCTCTGCTGGAGATGTGGGCTGCATTGTCTCTGCTGGGGGAGGTGTCTCATGGGCAGCCTCTGCTGGAGGTGAGGGCTGCTGTGTCCCAGCTGGAGGTGAGGCCTTATTGCCTGTCATTGGAGGTTGAGTTGGAACCTCTTCTGTCATTAGTGGTTGAGTGGGGCTCACTGCTGTGGTTGGTGTTTGAGTGAGAACCTTTTCTTTCATTGGTGGTTGAGTGGGACTCGCTGCTGTCATTGGTGGTTGAGTGGGAACCTTTTCTGTCATTGGTGGTTGAGTAGGACCCATTGCTGTCATTGGTGGTTGAGTGGGAACCTCATCTGTCATTGGTGGTTGGGTGGGAACCTTACCCCCCCCCCGGCTGGTGGAGTGGGATCCTTCCCTTTCCTGGCAGGTAGGTTGTGATTCTTCCCTTTCCTAGCTGGTGGAGTGGGATCCTTCTCTTTCCTGGCTGGTGGAGTGGGATCCTTCCCTTTCCTGGCTGGTGGAGTGGGATCCCTCTCTGTCTTGCCTTCATGACTAGGAGGTGCCTCCACTGTCCCCATGGACTGTTTAGCTGAGGTGCTGGGATGGGTCATTGGGACCCTGCTCTTACGGGCAGGATGGGGGAGGGGAAGGGGAAGTGAAGAGGTCAAGTTGGGCAAGGAAAAACTTTTTAGGGACAGTGGGGTGGGAAGAGGATGGAGGGATGGGAGTGGAGCTTGAGGGAGTGGTTGTTGGAGGAGTACGTCTGCTGGACGTGGGTGCAAGTGCATGGGCAGTGTGCTGATGTGAGGTGGATGGCTGTTGGGTGTTTGAGTGCCTGCGTTTGTGTCCTTTATGAGGGGGACAGATGGGGGAGGGGAAGGGGAAGTGAAGAGGTCAAATTGGGCAAGGAAAAACTTTTTAGGGACAGTGGGGTGGGAAGAGGATGGAGGGATGGGAGTGGAGCTTGAGGGAGTGGTTGTTGGAGGAGTACGTCTGCTGGGCGTGGGTGCAAGTGCATGGGCAGTGTGCTGATGTGAGGTGGATGGCTGTTGGGTGTTTGAGTGCCTGCGTTTGTGTCCTTTATGAGGGGGACAGACAGGGTGGGAGACGACACAGGGGACGCATGGAAGGATGTTGTGGAGGTGTCTGCTAGTTAGATATATGCTGCTTGGTGTGGTGATGCTGGTGGTGGCTGTTGGAGCAGTGCATGTAGGTGTGCATGTTGATGTGACTGTGAGGGAGGTTGAGGAGGAAGAGGGGGAGACTGCGGAGGCAGTGGATGTGGATGTGTGTGCAACTGTCTGTTGTTTGTGTGAGTGCTTGTAGACTGGAGTGTGGTGCCTGTGTTTGACTGTGCCACTCTTGTGTGATGTCTTGTGTGCGTGCTCATCTGTATGTGTGCATGGGATGGGTTGGGGTTGAGGAGACTGGGACTGGGAAGTGGTAGTTGGAGAGGGGACAGTAGGAACAGGGACAATGGCTGCCATCAGAGAGGAGGCCAGAACCTGAAACGCTCTCTGTTGAGCCACCAATCCACCATGGATGCCCTCCAGGAATGCATTACATTGCTGCATCTGAGATGCCAGGCCCTGGATGGCATTCACAATGGTTGACTGCCCTACAGAGATGGATCTCAGGAGGTCAATAGCCTCCTCACTCAGGGCATCAGGGCTGACTGGGGCAGGGCCTGGGTGCCTGGGGCAAAGGAGGTCCCCACCCTCCTGGGTGAGTGGGCATGGGCAACTGACTGAGGGGCTACTGGGAGGGCGGTGCTGGTGCAGTGGGTGGCAGCTGTACCTCCAGTGAGCTTTCATCAGAGAAGGAGTCAGAGTCTGTGTTGTCACCTCCTGTCTCCGTCGTGATGCTCCCCTCACCCTCTGTCCCACTGGTGCCCTCTGCGTCAGTGGCTGGCCCTCCTGCTCCTCCACCAGATGATACTAATGCACACATGGACAGGATGACAGAAGGAGAAAGAGGGGAGGGAGAGAAAAGGAACACTGGGTTAATTACAGTACCAACACCACAGTTGGCATACACAGCAACGTCACACACAGGGATCAGGATTGAGCACTATGCATTGCACTGGCATTAAATTGGCTAGATGCCACAGCAAGATGAGGACCAAACACGGTCAACTGCACACCTCCTGGGACCCACAAAGCCCTGACTGACATGGAATGCAAATGTGCTAGGTTACCTGCATTTGCCATACACCCATTACCCTTGAGATGGATCATGCTGCAATGTCTGTCCTGGCATTAAGGGCACCCAGTAACTCACACCCACCACCCGGATCCCATGCCACCAACCAATTATTGTAGTAATGCCCAATGTACTCTGACAGGCACCCCTTCCTCCTTGGGAGGCCATCCGCAGCTGGGTCTCTGCGGTCTTCCATGCCCAGCGTCTCAGGTCCTCCCACCGTTTCCTGCAGTGGGTGCTCAGTCTGCTGTAGACCCTCAGGGTCTGCATGTCCTTGACAATGGCATGCCACAATCCCTTCTTTTGATGGTCGCTGACTTGCAGAGCTAACACAGACATGAGGACAGCGTTACACATACAATCCAGCCTGTCACACATATGGCCCACAAATCCTGTTTCCAAATCCATTGTCACACACATCGCCCAGCGCACACCATGTACACTACCACAAGACATCCCCCCCACATATGACACGATGCCTGCACACACATCTCCATGCAACCCTTCCACATGCACTGGCCCAAGGTCTACTCACCTGTTGGTATAGACGCCCATAAAGCTGTCCATACTGGGGTAGGACCCCATCCACCTAACACTCCAACTCTATCGAACTGAAGGTTCCAGACAAAGGTCACAGCAGCACACACAGTATAGGTGCTCTCCTGTGGAAAGTCAGTAATCAAGTTAGGTTATAGACAGAAAATGGCAGTCACATCCACGGTGGTGTACACCGTCACTGCCTCCGCTGATGCCCATTGGCCATTGTACTCCATAGAGCCCCATATTAGCCAATGAGGAATTGCACGGTGGTACAAGACCACCTTCTGCCACGACATCCAACATTGGTGGAGTTACCTCACTTCCACCTGTCCCTAGATACAGGACAGGCAGTCGTCATTTCATGGTGGTGGACTACATAGAGATCTTCAATAACTGTGTCATTGCCAAATATTGCACATACATTGCCATTCCAACTGTCTCATCACATTAATACTGTATGCACATTGAGGTGGTGGTTCCATTGTTCAAATTGTTACAGCCTACTCACTCTTGAGTGCCATACCACTGCGGATGAATAGGAGGAGGAGACAGACCCTGTGTACAGACCCCTTGTGGACTTGGTGCACTGGAGGACAGGCACATAACACTCACCTATAGACTGGACAGGGCCACAATCGCAGAGCTGTGTGTTCAATTGGAGCCTGACCGCCAGGGCCAACGACAGCGGGAGCACCGCCAACAGGCTGGCGGTGCCCCCATGGGCATTCTGACCGGGGCGGTACCGCCGCGGGTCAGAAACGGGAAACCGGCGGTGTCCCGCCGGTTTCCCGCTGCCCAAGGGAATCCTCCATGGCGGCGCTGCAGGCAGCGCCTCCATGGGGATTCCGACCCCCTTACCGCCAGCCTGGCTCTGGCGGTTTTGACCGCCAGAACCTGGCTGGCGGGAACGGGTGTCGTGGGGCCCCTGGAGGCCCCTGCAGTGCCCATGCCAATGGCACATACATTGGCATTGGCACTGCAGGGGCCCGCTAACAGGGCCCCACCAAGATTTTCAGTGTCTGCTAAGCAGACACTGAAAATCGCGACGGGTGCAACTGCACCCGTCGCACCCCTTCCACTCCACCGGCTCCATTCGGAGCCGGCATCCTCATGGAAGGGGGTTTCCCGATGGGCTGGCGGGCGGCCTTCTGGCGGTCGCCCGCCAGCCCAGCGGGAAACTCAGAATGACCGCTGCGGTCTTTCGACCGCGGTACGGTCTTCTGGCGGTTCCCGCCAGGCGGGCGGCTTCCGCCGCCCGCGGAGGTCGGAATGACCCCCATTGTGTTTGTCCCCCCCACCGCCAGAATGAACAGGTGTTCAGGAATCAGAAGAGTTTCCACTCACTCAATGTGTAAATGGTGTGCCTAGCGGACCAGTATATCTCCCAAGTCACTGCCAAGTATCCTGGGCCGGTGCATGACACCTTTGTTCTGAGGAATAGCAGCATACCAAATGTGATGGCCCAACTACTGAGCCACAGAGTGTGGCTAATAGGTGAGCCAGAGTCCCCACCCGCTGTATGTCAGTGTATGCCTTCAAGTGTTATTCCCCACAGCATTGTGTAAGGCTAAATGTTGTCACTCAATACTTGCAGGTAACTCTGGCTACCCAAACCTATTGTGGCTCCTGACCCCTGTGAGGAATGCCAGGAAAGGGTCTGAGAAACGTTGTAATGGTGCACATGGAAGAACCAGGAGATTAATCGAAAGGACCTTTGGCCCCCTGAAGGCCAGGTTCAGATGCCTGCATCTGACAGGTGGATCCCTGTGCTTCTCGCCCAAGAAGGTCTGCCAGATACTAGTGGCATGTGGCATGTTGCACAACCTGGCCCACAGATGACATGTGCCTTTTCAGCAGGAGGAGGGGACTGGAAATTACCTTGTGGCAGCAGTGAACCCTGACGACAGTGAGGATGAGGAGGAAGAGGATCAGAATGAGGACAACTGAACATCAGTTGTATGTCAATATTTCCAATGATACACAGGTGAGACAGTGGAACTGGTCCTTACTCTGACTATTGATTTATCTGTGTTGCTGTAGCATGAAGCCATTCACTTGCTTTGCATCTCAACTTACTGTCACCTATGGTTTGTCCTTTTACAGATGCTGGTGATATGACAACACCCCTGCTATGAAGATCATGGCGGTGTTGAGAGCCTGCAATTCCTCCCTGATCTCCTGATGGTGTTCCTCCTGCAGCTGCTTGTTCTCCTGCATGTTGTTAAGGATCTGGCCCATCGTGTCCTAGAACTGTTGATAGGCCCCCAGGACCTTGGTGAGTGCCTCCTGGAGTGTCAGTTTCCTGGGCCTGTCCTCTCCCTGTGCCTGTGTCCCCTGAACAGTGTACCCACTGCCACTGGGCGCAGGTCCCTCATTGTCTTGGGGGCAAGGTGTGTACTGGGGTCCCTGTACAGGTGGGCCCACTGCTGATTGACGTGTCCTAGGGACAGAGGTGTGGGGATGCTGGGTGGGTGCTGTGGTGTTGGAAACTGATGGGGAGGCTCTGTGGTTGACTGGGAGTGGGCTGGGGTGACCGACTGAATAGTGGTCCCTGACGGGCCAAGTAGTTCATCCAGATCCAGACGTCCAGAGTTGCTGCCATCACTAGGTGCATCTTCTGTTGGGGGACTGGTTTGTCCTGGCACCTCCTCTCCGCTGACATTGCCTGGGGCACCTGTGGGGATGTAAGTGATGTATCATGCTTCATGTCTATGACATATTGTACATCCCTAGCTCCCCCTCTATTGTTGCCCTGCCATTGTGGGATTGTTAGTTCCCCTATGCTGTGCATGCTTTTGTGATGGGTGTCCATGCAGGGCTGGGAGGGCTGTCTATGCATTGGTATGGCATGCAGGGCTTGGCATTGGGGTTAGTCATATATGTAGGTGCAGTGTGTGGAATGGAGTGGAGTGATGGGAGTAAGGGTGAGGGGGTGAGATGGCATGCAGGTATGGGGGTGATAAGTAATAAATGTTGACTCACCAGTGTCTAGTCCTCCTGCAACTCCAGTGAGTCCCTCAGGATGCAGTATTGCCAGGACTTGCTCCTCCCATGCTGTGAGCTGTGGGGGAGAAGGTGGAGGTCCGCCACCAGTCCTCTGTATAGCGAACTAGTGCCTTGTTGACACGGAACATACCTTCCCCCGTAGGTCGTTCCACCTCTTCCTGATGGCATCCCTTGTTCTTGGATGCTGTCCCACAGTGTTCACCCTGTCCACGATTCTCCACCATAGCTCCATCTTCCTGGCAATTGATATTTGCTGTACCTGTGCTCCAGACAGCTGTGGTTCTACCTTGATTATTTCCTCCACCATGACCAGCAACTCCTCATCTGTGAAATGGGGGTGCTGGGTACTGTTGTTGGGTGTGTGTAGTGGGGTACATGAGGGATGTATGGGTGTACATGGTGTGTGTGTGTCTAGTTGTCGCAGTGGTCTTGGTGTCAGTCTGGTGGCAATAATTTGTATTCGTAAAGGGTTTTGGGTAATGTGGGTGTGTGTTTTATAGTGATTTGGGTGGGTGTGTGTGGTGTGTGTATCAGTGTCAGGTGTGTATTTTTGGTATTGGCTAATATTGTGTAGTTTAGTATTTGGGTGTCCATTTTGAGCGCACCGTGTGCACCACCAATGATTTACCGCTATTGAATGTCCGCCGTGGTGATTCGTGGGTCATGATGTAGTGGGCGCTGTTTTGTTGGCATAACGGTATGGGTTTTGGTACCGCCACTTTACCACTGACCTTTGGGCTAGCGGATTTGTGTGTATGGCAGTATTCTGTCAGATTGGAGTTTTTGTGTCATAATTTGGCGCACGGATCTTCGCCTCCACAGCGGTATGTTGGCGGCCATCACTGCGGTGGTAAGCGGGATTTACCACCAATGTAATGATGAGGGCCTAAATGTTTTTTAGCCCATAGAAACTAAGGCACCAATCTGCACATCTGAGCAAAGTCAAAGTCTGAGGCCAACCGTGATGGAGCCGTGCTCAGCTACTTCAGCGGGAGGCCTCGGTCAAAGTTTTACCTTCAGATTTAGTGGCAGACTATGAGTTTGATGGACAGGAAAGCCCCTCCATCAAACTCCCAACAGTGTGGCCTCCACCTTCATGGCGACCATTCTTCTGGAACTATTAGGAGTTTCCCCCTAGGCCGGCAAGCCCACAAGCCACAGCAAACAGCTATGTACTGAAGTAGGCACCCCAGGACGTACCAGGAGCTGGCCCTGGGCGGTGATTGTTCCCCAGAGCCATCAGTGGCTCTGTGAGGAGTGTCCTGTGTCCCCCCCTCCAAAGCATTGGGAGGTGGTGATCCTTGGGGCTAAAGGGGGTCTGAAACGGACCCCATATAGTTATTTTTTATATATCCCCGGGGAGGAGGCTGCACTGCTGCCCCGCTTTCTATCAAAATATAGCCCTTGGGAGGTGGGGGCCAACGGGCCTGCCTCACACTTTCAAATAATTTTGCCCTTGGATGTGGTGATCCCCTGGGCTGTGGGAGTGGGCCAGGAGGCCCCGCATGCATCATTGTACAAATGCCCCCGGGACTTAGCCCACCCTAGGGCTTAATAAACATAAAGCGAGTTAGCCCGACCCTTCATTTGTTTTTTATTTTACGGTGGATCCACGGATCCACCATGACTCCAGCCGTAAAAAAAATTAAAAGTGCTTTTTAACCACGGGGTTGACTGTTGGATGTGAATTGGAACATTACACAAATGCATGACGAACTTGGGAGTTGTGATAAGAGAAATTAAAACGAAATTTGTCCTTGAACAATTTGGAAGAGAATCACAATATTTAATTTCAACATTATGTTGTAGATGAGTGTTTGAGAGTTACAATGCAGGCTGCTTCGACGTAATGCCATCCGCAAAACTTGTACCGGCATCTGACCGGCAGTGCAGCAAGAACTCCACCGCCCATATTACAGGTTTCCCACTGGGCTGGCAGGAGGAAACAGCTTTTTTGCCCGCCAGCCCAGGAGGAAGCAGGGCCTTAACATTGAGGGCAGCTCGTAATCAAGCCAGCGGCAATGTGGTGGTGCAGTGGGTGCAGCAGAACCTGCCACGCTGTCTACTGCCCATAATTCGGGCAGTGCAAATCGCGTTGGGGCTGTCCGTGGGGGTCCCTGCACTGCCCATGCCAAGTGTATGGGCAGTGCAAGGACCCCCAGGGGGCCCCTGATGCCCCCATTCACCCAGTCTTTCCTGAGCAGTTCAACTGCCATGAAAATGCTGGTTGGATTGGGGAGTCATAATCCCAGGGGGCCCTGCATGCAGCGCCACCAGGGTGGATTACAACCGCCAGGACCACCAGGCTGTTGCCTGGTTGCAACCTGGAGGTGTCAGCAGATCGACCTCACCCACGGCCCTGGTGGTCTCATGACCACAAGTATCATAATATCCTCCTACTTGTTTGCCACAAATGGTGCATAATTATGCAACGTGACATCATGGCTTAATTTTGAAAAATATTGTGTAACAAGAGTAACACAAAATGACCGAAATTGCACAGTTTACTCCACATAATAGAAATGCCATCCACACTTGAAAATGACTACTGAACTTCATTATGTCAAGATTTCAACCAGCTTAAGCACATTCATTTCAAATTGTCAGTCACTGAAATGTATGTGTGACATACGTTCTCAACATTTGTGTATACATTTCTACACTTGTGTTCTCACTTATGTGTACCACCTCCGCTCAAGACTGGCACCCCGCCTTAGAACACCACCATACAAGAAAAAGACCGTAGGTGGTACATCCTTCTCCGTCAAGCAGCCAAACTATGGAATTCATTACCCCCAACTATAAGAGCCACAGATAACTTTCTTGTTTTCAGGAAACTACTCAAGAGTTGGCTCTTTCCTTCATAACCACCTTTTTCAAACAACTATGAACTGCATATGCCTATGTGGATAATTATTTTTTCAGATTATATGTATATTTCTATTTATTTATAGTTTCTTTGGAAACTAAAGCAAGGCTGTGCGCTCAGAGATCCCATATCAGAAAAGATCTAGAATCCTTCCTTGCGGTGAACTGATGATGTACTGGAGCGTAAGCTGTATCTGACTGTGACGCGCGGGTTCTATCCTCCTCTCCTGGAGACACAGAGTAGAAGGTTCCCCCTTTTTAAAGCACCTGTAAGCTCCGCCCGCTGAGCCACGCCCGTCCACCCTCGAAGTAGGTAAAGGAATTCCCGCCTTTTACCAGGATGATGGACAGCTTTCCAAAAACGACCCCAATGCGTTTTTACCGCCGATTCCGGTGGTACGTTGTTAATGCTCAGAAGCACGAGGACATCTCCACAAAGGCGCACTAGTAACAATCACATTGCCAAAGGAACACAAGGTTGCTGGAGACGTTTTACCCCGTGACCCATCACGTACCCTTAGTGTACAATATAAACGGGGCGTATATAAAACATGCTAGGTTACGCTTACTGACATACTCGTAGAAATACTCCGGTTGGGTAGGCCACGATGCTCATTTTTCAGAAACTAAACCTCAAAGGAAGCACTTCCAAATATAAACGTAGCAGGTGCCGCAGTTGAAGCTCAGCTTCTGGAAAGGACAAGCCACCCTAACTCTTGGGCTTGGCAAAGATAAAGCAAGGCTATGCGCTCAGAGATCCCATAGCAGAAATGATCTAGAATCCTTCCTGGAGGTGAACTGATGATGTACTGGAGCGTAATCTGTATCTGACTGTGACGCGCGGTTTCTATCTTCCTCTCCTGGAGACACAGAGTAGAAGGTTTCTCCCTTCATAAAGCACCTGTAAGCTCCGCCCGCTGAGCCACGCCCATCCACCCTCGAAGTAGGTAAAGGAATTCCCGCCTCTTACCAGGATGATGGACAGCTTTCCAAAACGACCCCACTGCGTTTACCGCCGATTCCGGTGGTGCGTTGTTGATGCTCAGAAGCACGAGGACATCTCCACAAAGACGCACTAGTAACAAGCACATTACCAAAGGCACACAAGGTTGCTGGAGACGTTTACCCCGTGGCCCATCACGTACCCTTAGTGTACAATATAAACGGGGCGTATTAAACATGCTAGGTAACGCTTACTGACATACTCGTAGAAAATACCCCGGTTGGGTAGGCCACGATGCTCATTTTACAGAAACTAAACCTCAAAGGAAGCACTTCCAAATATAAACGTAGCAGGTGCCGCAGTTGAAGCTAAGTTTCCGGAAAGGACAAGCCACCATAACTCTTAGGCTTGGCAAAGATAAAGCAAGCATGTGCGCTCAGAGATCCCATAGCAGAAAAAGATCTAGAATCCTTCCTGGAGGTGAACTGATGATGTACTGGAGCGTAAGCTGTATCTGACTGTGATGCGCGGTTTCTATCTTCCTCTCCTGGAGACACAGAGTAGAAGGTTCTCCCTTCATAAAGCACCTGTAAGCTCCGCCCGCTGAGCCACGTCCCGTCCACCCTCGAAGTAAGTAAAGGAATTCCCGCCTCTTACCAGGATGATGGACAGCTTTCCAAAACGACCCCACTGCGTTTACCACCGATTCCGGTGGTGCGTTGTTGATGCTCAGAAGCACGAGGACATCTCCACAAAGACGCACTAGAAAAAATCGCATTGCCAAAGGAAAACAAGGTTTCTGGAGACGTTTTTACCCCGTGGCCCATCACATACCCTTAGTATACAATATAAAAGGGGCGTATAAAACATGCTAGGTAACGCTTACTGGCATATTCGTAGAAAATACTCCTGTTGGGTAGGCCATGATGCTCATTTTACAGAAACTAAACCTCAAAGGAAGTACTTACAATTATAATCGTAGAAGGTGCCGCAGTTGAAGCTCGGCTTCTGGGGGTGAACTGATGATGTACTGGAGCGTAATCTGTATCTGACTGTGACGCGCTGGTTCTATCTTCCTCTCCTGGAGACACAGAGTAGAAGGTTCTCCCTTTATAAAGCACCTGTAAGCTCCGCCCGCTGAGCCACGCCCCGTCCACCCAAAACGACCCCAATGCGTTTACCGCCGATTCCGGTGGTGCGTTGTTGATGCTCAGAAGCACGAGGACATATCCACAAAGACGCACTAGTAACAATCGCATTGCCAAAGGAAAACAAGGTTTCTGGAGATGTTTTTACCCCGTGGCCCATCACGTACCCTTAGTATACAATATAAACGGGGCGTATAAAACATGCTAGGTAACGCTTACTGACATACTCGTAGAAAATACTCCGGTTGGGTAGGCCACGATGCTCATTTTACAGAAACTAAACCTCAAAGGAAGCACTTACAATTATAATCGTAGCAGGTGGCGCAGTCGAAGCTCAGTTTCTGGAGGTGAACTGATGATGTACTGGAGCGTAATCCGTATCTGACTGTGACGCGCGGTTTCTATCTTTCCTCTCCGGGAGACACAGAGTAGAAGGTTCTCCCTTTATAAAGCACCTGTAAGCTCCGCCCGCTGAGCCACGCCCCGTCCACCCTCGAAGTAGGTAAAGGAATTCCCGCCTCTTACCAGGATGATGGACAGCTTTCCAAAACGACCCCACTGCGTTTTTACCGCCGATTCCGGTGGTACGTTGTTAATGCTCAGAAGCACGAGGACATCTCCACAAAGACGCACTAGTAACAATCACATTGCCAAAGGCACACAAGGTTGCTGGAGACGTTTACCCCATGGCCCATCACGTACCCCTAGTGTACAATATAAACGCAGCAGATGCCGCAGTTGAAGCTCACCTTCTGGAAAGGACAAGCCACCCTAACTCTTGGGCTTGGCTAAGATAAAGCAAGGCTGTGCGCTCAGAGATCCCATAGCAGAAAAGATCTAGAATCCTTCCTGGAGGTGAACTGATGATGTACTGGAGCGTAATCTGTATCTGACTGTGACGCGCGGGTTCTATCTTCCTCTCCTGGAGACACAGAGTAGGAGGTTCTCCCTTCATAAAGCACCTGTAAGCTCCGCCCGCTGAGCCACGCCCGTCCACCCTCGAAGTAGGTAAAGGAATTCCCGCCTCTTACCAGGATGATGGACAGCTTTCCAAAACGACCCAACTGCGTTTACCGCCGATTCCGGTGGTGCGTTGGTGATGCTCAGAAGCACGAGGACATCTCCACAAAGACGCACTAGTAACAATCACATTGCCAAAGGCACACAAGGTTGCTGGAGACGTTTACCCCGTGGCTCATCACGTACCCTTAGTGTACAATATAAACGGGGCGTATAAAACATGCTAGGTAACGCTTACTGGCATACTCATAGAAAATACCCCGGTTTGGGTAGGCCACGATGCTCTTTTTACAGAAACTAAACCTCAAAGGAAGCACTTCCAAATATAAACGTAGCAGGTGCCGCAGTCGAAGCTCAGCTTCTGGAAAGGACAAGCCACCGTAACTCTTGGGCTTGGCAAAGATAAAGCAAGGCTGTGCGCTCAGAGCTCCCATAGCAGGAAAAGATCTACAATCCTTCCTGGAGGTTGAACTGATGATGTACTGGAGCGTAGGCTGTATCTGACTGTGACGCGCGGGTTCTGTCTTCCTCTGCTGGAGACACAGAGTAGAAGGTTCGCCCTTTATAAAGCACCTGTAAGCTCCGCCCGCTGAGCCACGCCCCGTCCACCCTCGAAGTAGGTAAAGGAATTCCCGCCTCTTACCAGGATGATGGACAGCTTTCCAAAACGACCCCACCGCGTTTTCCGCCGATTCCGGTGGTGCGTTGTTCATGCTCAGAAGCACGAGGACATCTCCACAAAGACGTACTAGTAACAATCACATTGCCAAAGGCACACAAGGTTGCTGGAGACGTTTACCCCGTGGCCCATCACGTACCCTTAGTGTACAATATAAACGGGGCGTATAAAACATGCTAGGTAACGCTTACTGACATACTCGTAGAAAATACCCCGGTTGGGTAGGCCACGATGCTCTTTTTACAGAAACTAAACCTCAAAGGAAGCACTTCCAAATATAAACGTAGCAGGTGCCGCAGTTGAAGCTCAGCTTCTGGAAAGGACAAGCCACCATAACTCTTGGGCTTGGCAAAGATAAAGCAAGGCTGTGCGCTCAGAGATCCCATAGCAGAAAAAGATCTAGAATCCTTCCTGGAGGTTGAACTGATGATGTACTGGAGCGTAATCTGTATCTGACTGTGACGCGCGGTTTCTATCTTCCTCTCCTGGAGACACAGAGTAGAAGGTTTCTCCCTTCATAAAGCACCTGTAAGCTCCGCCCGCTGAGCCACGCCCGTCCACCCTCGAAGTAGGTAAAGGAATTCCCACCTTTTACCAGGATGATGGACAGCTTTCCAAAACGACCCAATGCGTTTTTAATGCCGATTCCGGTGGTGCGCTGTTGATGCTCAGAAGCACGAGGACATCTCCACAAAGACGCACTAGTAACAATCGCATTGCCAAAGGAAAACAAGGTTTCTGGAGAGGTTTACCCCGTGGCCCATCACGTACCCTTAGTGTACAATATAAACGGGGCGTATGAAACATGCTAGGTAACGCTTACTGACATACTCGTAGAAAATACTCCGGTTGAGTAGGCGACGATGCTCATTTTACAGAAACTAATCCTCAAAGGAAGTACTTACAATTATAATCGTAGCAGGTGCTGCAGTTGAAGCTTAGCTTCTGGAGGTGAACTGATGATGTACTGGAGCGTAATCTGTATCTGACTGTGACGCGCGGGTTCTATCTTCCTCTCCGGGAGACACAGAGTAGAAGGTTCTCCCTTCATAAAGCACCTGTAAGCTCCGCCCGCTGAGCCACGCCCCATCCACCCTCGAAGTAGGTAAAGGAATTCCCGCCTCTTACCAGGATGATGGTCATCTTTCCAAAACGACCCCACTGCATTTACCGCCGATTCACGTGGTGCGTTATTGATGCTCAGAAGCACGAGGACATCTCCACAAAGACGCACTAGTAACAATAACATTGCCAAAGGCACACAAGGTTGCTGGAGACGTTTACCCCATGGCCCATCACGTACCCCTAGTGTACAATATAAACGCAGCAGATGCCGCAGTTGAAGCTCACCTTCTGGAAAGGACAAGCCACCCTAACTCTTGGACTTGGCAAAGATAAAGCAAGGCTGTGCGCTCAGAGATCCCATAGCAGAAAAGATCTAGAATCCTTCCTGGAGGTGAACTGAGGATGTACTGGAGCATAATCTGTATATGACTGAGACGCGCGGGTTCTATCTTCCTCTGCTGGAGACACAGAGTAGAAGGCTCTCCCTTTATAAAGCACCTGTAAGCTCCGCCCGCTGAGCCACACCCCGTCCACCCTCGAAGTAGGTAAAGGAATTCCCGCCTTTTACCAGGATGATGGATGGATGACTAAGTATTTTTTACCCATGATTCTAATTATGTATTATATGTGCATATGTGTGTTGTATTCATATGTGTGTGTGTATAAATATATATATATATATATGTGTATGTATGTGTATATGTTGTTTCTGTGCCTGGCATGTTTGTGGATCTTTGCATGGCTCCTGGTTTTTTGGGTTGTTATACTAGATATCTATGAATTTCTGCTCTCTTTTATCACACTTATCTACTCATCAATCTTATGTCATGTCTCTATCAAACTGTCCTCCATTCTCACTCGGACTCATCCCAAATCCCTTCGACCACTTTCATCTCCTAAACATCTCTGCCTAAGCTCTTCCCTCCACCTCCACATCTAACTCACCAAACCTCACTGTACCTCTGTGACCTCCCACACAACCCTACTAAATTCTCCTGCATTCATCTCACCCTCCTACAATGCTCTCCCTAACCCTTCCACATCCTCTTTCCCCTCCGCTCCCCCTTTTATTCATCTCAAGCCTTTGGATTGAGTAAATGAAGGATAAACTCCCAATTAACACTTCTAGATTTCTTTCCTCCTCCACCCCTCCATTACTCCAGTCAATCTAACTAACAAACTCTCATATCCGCAACTCAAATTAACTCATAATAATACTAAAACTGTACTCCTTATTAAATTATACTAATCCATCACTAATTCTTTTGGGTACCGGAGTAGTGTGCTACTCATCGAAAAGCGCTTCGACGCCTCGTCAGGGGAAGTAAGCGCTATATAAATACGATTACAATACAATACAATACTTCTGAGTTCATTTCATGGTGAACTATTCAGCCAACGGCCCTACTCCGGATAATTTATTTAGACACCTATCCACATATAATCTACCACTAAAATTACCCAAACCACTACAGAATGCAAGTGCTCGAGAAAGGGAAAGATATACGTCACTTGGTATTGGTTATTTCTTTGTCACCATGCACTTGACACAAATTCCTTTAGAGCTTTAGTGAGAAGCAGAGGATAGGAGTGTTTGAGTAGGATGAACTATGTTACAAATGTATGCAAGATCAGCATCTTTCACAGTGACCACAGTCACATCCAACATTCTTATGGATTGATGAATGTGACTCCAAGTTTCTGGGGAAGCAGAGACCCTACTTCAGATGTGTCAGGCACTACCTGTCCACCACATTTGCTTGCAAGAACTAATCAAAAGTGTTAGGCCTGGCATCCTTGGTGTTGTTTATCCTGACTTTTTGCCTTCTGATCTCATGTTTCGTTTGCTTTGTTTTTGCTGGTTTTAGGTTTTTGGGCCCTTCACCGCTGCTGACTTATGCTAAAGTACATGCTCTTTTCCCCTAAAACATGTTACTATTGGCTTATCCACAAGTGGCATATTTAATTTACTGATAATGTTCTAGTAAAGTGCACTACTTATGCCCAGGGCCTGTAAATTAAATGATACTAGGGGGCCTGCAGCACTGATTGTGCCACTCGCTTCATTAGCCCTTCAAGCATGGCTCAGGCCTGCCTTTGCAAAGCCTGTGTGTGCAGTATTAAACTGTCAGACCAACCTGGCAAGTTAAACCCTTTTGCCAGGCCCAAACCTTCATTTTGAATACATACAAGACATCCCCAAGGTAGTCCCTGGACAGCCCCATGGGCAGGATGCAATGTATTTGAAAAGTTGGAATGTACTTTTAAGTTTTACATATTCAAGTAGTGAAAATCTCTTGAATTCATTTTTCACAACTGCAAGGCCTATCTCTCCCTTAGGTTAACATTGCAATTGTCTTATTATCTTTTATACGTGTAATTTCCAATTGGGACCAGAGCGGATATTTCAAATTTTGTGTCTATGGACTCACAATTTCAAATCACAACTGATGGTAAGTTGCAAGTCTGAAAATGCCACTTTTAAAAAGTTGGCATTTTCTTACTTTAACCATTCTGTGCCTCTGCCTGTCTCTGTGTACACATCTGGGTAGGTGACAGTTGGTCTCTTTTGCATTACCTCTAGACAGCCACACACAAAGGGAGCTAGGTGTACCTCATATAGGCAATCCAAATCCTAATGGGCCATTAACATCTTGGAGGGTCATTCTGGGCAGGATGAATGGTGCAGTTGACAGTGGAGAAGTGTGGCTCAATGGTTAGAGCGACAGACCCTGATGCAGAAATCTGGCCTGGGACCAGGGTTCAATTCCAACCTCAGCAGGTCCTGGGCTCAATTTCCTCGGAACTGATAATTCTTGCATCGGTGCCTAATCTAATTCATGTGTCCCACTCTGTAACTCTGGGCAATAGCTTGCTTAATCACAACAATGGCCCCAACAGCGCTGGGATGCCTGGCTTCACCTTGGAGGTTGCCCAGGAGTGGGCACTTCACAGGGAAACGCCAGGAGGGGTTCCACAGCGGTATGCGTACAGCACCTTGAGACCCTAACGGGTGAGTAGTGTGCTATACAAGTACGAAGTTTACAGTTTTACAATTACACCTGAATAGGCTGGGTCCTGAGCACTGTCAAAGGGCTGCATAACCCCCTGAAGTGTGTCTGGAGCCAGGGAAGGAAGGGCAGGGACGTTGTGTACTTCAAAGGCCTCTCTTTGAAGTCACCCTTACTTCAAAGGCACAACTGGTTATAGGTACTGGACCTTAGGCACCACTAAATCAGTTCACTTCAGGACCTGAGGACATTCTGCCAGAAAGAAGGACTGCTGTGCTGCAAAAGGGACTGTTACTCTGCCTGAACTCTGCTAGAACTCTGCTTGACTTCACTGGACTCCTGCTTTCCTGTGGCTGACCTGCTGCCTTCCTTTCCTGAGAGTGAGAAGGACTGGACCTGCATTTATACATCCCCAGAATCAATGTGACTCCAAGGGCTTGCTGGGACCTCAAATACTTCACTCCCCTCTGCTACAGCATGTGGACTCTGCCAACTGTGAGTCCTACCCTGCCAAGTGGTGCCAACCCAGTCCTGGGCTTCATCTCTCCTTGACACAGACTCATCGCTGCTGCTGAGGATGAGGACTTTGCATCACTGATTGTGTGCTACAAGATTGACACATCACCATCAGTCCCAGTGCATCACCTTTGCTTTGCCGGCTACATGGCTCAACAATGACGCATAACCTTCATTACAAAGTGTTTGGTGCAGCATCCCTGCTCAGAAATAGTCAACTGTGCGACTCGAAGATGACGCATTCCCTGACTGCACAGATCCGAACCAACTCATCACTTTTGCATCATCTTCTCTGTGCCTCGTATCAGAACTTTGAGGTAGAGGCAACCATCCATATAATGTGCTGTTTCAGTATAGCAAGGTTGGTCCCTGTAGCCAGCTTGCGATGCATCACATTCTGCCCCAGTCTAGCATGACCAGATAGCCCTTTTTGGTGCTTTAAGCTGTTATGCATTACGCTTGTAGATATTCTTTAAACTTTCATACCTCAACTGCTACTTATAGGATTTTTATCCCTTTGGTCTTGTTTTTTAATGAAATTATAACTATTTTTCTATCTTGTGGATTATTTTTGAGTGGTGTTTTCACTGTTTTACTGTTTTAAAGTGTTGCACAAATACTTTACACATTGCCTCTTAAGTTAAGCCTGAGTGCTCTGTGTCAAGCTACCAGAGGGTGAACATGGGCTATTTTAGGACATGTATCTGACTTACCCTGACTGGGATTGTGGTCCATACTTGGACAGGGTGCATACCTCTTCCAACTACAGACCCAATTTCTAACAAAAAGCACTTGCTGTGAAACTGCGGAAATTTTGGCTAAGTCGTGTTGATAGACCAGTCTTTTTTTTTTTCAAAACCCATCCCCAAAAAACCTTTTGGGAAAACAAAGTAATTTGTGTTGCTGATAAAGTGGGAGTTTTTCACTAGCTTTGTTATCTTTGTTCTTCCTGGAGCTGCTAAGAGGCAAGGCACTCTCAAGAAGGAAAAAAAACAAATAGGGGAGGCTTATTCTGCTTTGGAGCCAGTGGTCCTGCATTAGCTGGGTGTTGGAAATGACCTTTCTGCAGGGTCATCCACAAACTTTTTGCCTTCCTCCTTCTCTTTTACTGACCTCATTTTTGCTGGCTTTAGGACTCAGTGCTAAAGTGCCTATGCTCTCTCCTTAAAACATGGTGACATTGTCTCATACCCAATTGGCTTATTTAATTTACTTGTAAGTCCCTAGTCAAGTGCACTGCATGTGCCCAGGGCCTGTAAATTAAATGTTGCTAGTGGGCTGCAGCACTGGTTGTGCCACCCACATAATTACCCAGCTAACCATGTCTCAGGCCTGCCTCTGCACTGCCTGTGTGTGCAGTTTTACTGCCACTTCGACTTGGCATTTAAAAGTACTTGCCAAACCTCAAACTCCCCTTTTTCTACATATAAGTCACACCTAAGGTAGGCCCTAGGTATCCCATAGGGCAGGGTGCTACGTAAGTAAAAAGCAGGACATGAACATGTGTGTTCTATATGTCCTGGAAGTGTAAAACTCCTAAATTCGTTTTACACTGCTGTGAGGCCTGCTCCTTTCATAGGATAGCATAGGGCTACCATCATATACTGTTTGAGTGGTAGATCCTGATCTGAAAGGAGTAGTCAGGTCATATTTAGTATGGCCAGAATGGTGATACAAGATCCTGCTTAATGGTGAAGTTGGATTTTGTATTACTATTTTTAAATGCTACTTGTAGAAAGTGAGCATTTCTCTACACTTAAATCCTTCTGTGCCTTACAATCCACATCTGGCTAGGTTCAGTTGACAGCTCCCTTGTGCATTCACTTAGACAAACCCCAAACACAGGATGCTCAGGCTCACTTGCATACATCTGCATTTTGAATGGGTCTTCCTGGGCTGGGAGGGTGGAGGGCCTGACACTTACATGTCAAAGGACAGTAGCCTGCCCTCACACAAAGGACTGCCACACTCCCTACTGGGACCCTGGCAGACAGGATTGAACTGAAAGGTGACCTTGTGCATTTCTAATACACTCTTTGAAGTCTCCCCCAGTCAGAGACCCTATCAACTTAGACACGTCTGAAATAGACACTCTGCTTCATCAAGCCACTTCCTGGAGAAGAGAACCTGAACCAGAACCTGCATCCTGCCAAGAAGAACTGCCTGGCTGGCCAAAGTACTCACCTGGCTGCTTTCTGTGAAGGACTGCTATCTTGCTGTTGCCCTGCTGCCTTGCTGCTCTCTGGCTGTGGTGAGAAGTGCTCTCCAAAGGCTTGTATAGAGCTTGCCCCCTGTTCCCTGAAGTCTCAGGACCAAAAAGATTTCATTCCTGCAAGAAGAACTCCTTGTGCAGCGAACATTGATGCACAGCCTGCCAGAAATAACGCACAGCCTGCATCGCAGTGAATAATTCACTGCATGCTGAACCGGAACAACGCAGCCCGACTTCACAACTAAAAGATCGATGCAGCGCCAGCGTAGCAAACATGAAATTCGACGCATGGCCCACTGGATTGATGCACAGCTGAGTCGGAACGACACAGCACAACTTCTAGAGAGCAATCGATGCAGCCTCTGCTGTGCAGTAGAAATTTCCACGCAATTCTCACCTGATCGATGCAGCCCCTGTGACTCCGTCCTGTCAGCGCCGGATTTCAACGCATCATCCCCGTAGAGTCCGAAAACCCTGCAACCCGAAGAGGATCCAAGACTGAGCACCGGAAATCGTTGCAAAGCCTTCCCTGCGTGAAAAATAAACGACGCATCACCATGTGCGGCCCGAGAATTGACACACACCTCCCTGTTTTCCATGCATCTCCTCCTCTGTGGTTCTTTGTGGTGATTTTGCATGTAAACCAGGTACTTTGCATTTGTAAGAGACATTTGTTGCTTTTAATAGACTAAAGACACTTTATATCATTTTTGCAGTGATATCTCAAAATACACTTATTGCATTTTAACTGTTTTTGACCTGAATCTTATCAGATAAATATTATATATTTTTCTAAACACTGTGTGGTGTATTTTTGTGGTGCTCTACTGTGTTATTGCTTGATTTATTGCACAAATAATTTACACGTTACCTTCTAAGTTAAGCCTGACTGCTCAGTGCCAAGCTACCATAGGGTGGGCACATGATAATTTAGATTGTGTGTGACTTACCCTGACTAGAGTGAGGGTCCTTGCTTGGACAGGGGGTAACCTGACTGCCAACCAAATACCCCATTTCTAACACTGGGTACAAATGTGTTTGTTGTGGTGGGCATTGTTGGGGCTTAGCCATCAAAGGATTAGCGGTTATCCCACCTCTAAATGAACCTAAGGCATCAAAAGGAGTGTGAATTTGACATCTTGAGTTGCTCATCTGTCCCAATGCAGCTCTCTTGTAAATGACCCCTTAAGTGTCAAATGGCTTCACTGATCTTCGGAAGCCCTTTGCTCTATGGAAGGATGGTACTGACTTGTGGACTGAAAAGGATATAGATCATGCTGGCTTAATACGAGCAGGTGTTTTAGAAAACAGTAAGTGTTGTTTCTTAATTCTGGAAAACCTTTAAGAATTTATATTATCAAGAATCTTTAATGGTTTTGTTGCCTTGGTGCAAGACTCAGGCCATTTTTTATGGTTTTGTCTCGATGCATTTTCTTGTGAAATATGAGTTGGTTTATCATTTTGTCCTCATCTTAGGACACAAGGGCCCGTATTTATACTTTTTTAGTGCAGCATTTGTGCCGCTTTTTGACACAAAAGCGGCGCAAACTTACAAAATACAATTGGGCCAAAGTATTGTAGAAGTAGAAAGGTTTTGCCCATGCTTGTGGTTGCAAAACAAAGGCCCATATTTATACTTTTTTACCGCCGCATTTGTGCCGCTATTTAATGCAAAAGCGGCGCAAACTTACACAACACAATTGTATTTTGTACGTTTGTGCTGCTTTCGCGTAAAAAAATTATGCAAAAGTGGTGCAAAAAAAGTATAAATATGGGCCAAAATGCCTTCAATGGTCAAGCATGAAAATATAAAGGTTATCAATTGCTTCCCTCGGAGCTCGTAAAATTATGAATGTGCAGATATAATGTGAACTGACCTTTTTAGCCTCTTCATTAGTTATGCTGCATGATACTGTAGATGCAAATCAATAATGTATTCTTGGATGGTCAGTATACGGTATTACAGGAACACATGTAACAGAACAAAGATATATAACTTGAGTTAAAGTCTGGGCTTTGGCAAGACTTTGCTGAACATTCGCAGCTAGAGGTGAGTACTTTTTGTCACTACATTTACAGGAAGGAGGTAAATAAAGGCTTGGGTTGAAGATAAATCTAGTAATACGAATGTGGTGTTTTCAGGAGGCTGACCTACCCAATAATACCGGCAATTGAATTCAGAGTTGTCCCTGATCAATTTTGATGAACTATGTAATTTCAATCACAAAACAATGGACCTTGATTAGTACTCAAAATATAGTGGACGTATAATAAGTGCACTATAAAGAATGGCATTCTAAATATGGCATCTGCCATGCTTTGACATGCATCCACTACACTTTAAAAAGTTCTAAAGGCTTAATTCCATAAGCCATGTGGAGAGTACGAGGGATATTAGAATTGCACATCAACTTAAGGCTTCCCGTCCCATTTTAGGTACGAAGGGCCATATGTACAAAAGCTTTTTCCCATAGACACAGAATGGGTAAAATCCATTCGTACATCTGGCCCCAAGTGAATATGTCTTCAATTCACTATTCCTTTACTACAGATGCATGCAACAGTCACTTTCTATAAGCAAATCACACTCTTCAGGGATTAAGACGGATCTTCTCATAGATGCTTATCAGTAGCCTCTCTTGTTCTGTGCCACAAGGCCTTCAGTAAGTATGTGTAGAGTTACATGGTTCTAGTACCGTACATATATAATACAATAACAAAGTAAATGATAAATGATTTTTCTTAGATAAATAGATAGATACACAAACAGATAGATAGATAGATAAATAGATAGATAGATAGATAGATAGATAGATAGATAGATAGATAGATAGATAGATAGATAGATAGATCCAACACTACTCTCAAACTGCAATAAACAGAACCCCCTACGTTTTTCAAATGTGGGTGCATGAATAGGCATGCACCATATTGATGCTTTGTTAAAAATGTAAAATCATATTGATCCCTTGCAGCACTGCAAAACATTAAGGGGGTCATTCCGACCCCGGCGGGCGGCGGGCGCCGCCCGCTGGGCGGAGACCCCCAGAAGACCGCACCGCGGTCAAATGACCGAGGCGGTCATTCTGACTTTCCCGCTGGGCTGGCGGGCGACCGCCAAAAGGCCGCCCGCCGGCCCAGCGGGAAAGACCCAGCAACGATGAAGCCGGCTCCGAATGGAGCCGGCGGAGTTGCTGGGGTGCGACGGGTGCAGTGGCACCCGTCGCGATTTTCAGTGTCTGCAAAGCAGACACTGAAAATCATTATGGGGCCCTGCTAGGGGGCCCCTGCACTGCCCATGCCAGTGGCATGGGCAGTGCAGGGGCCCCCAGGGGCCCCACGACACCCGTTCCCACCACTGGCGGGAAACCGCTGGTTCCCCTTTTCTGACCGCGGCTTTACCGCCGCGGTCAGAATGGCCCAGGAAGCACCGCCAGCCTGTTGGCGGTGCTTCCGCGGTCGTTGGACCGCCAGGGTCAGAATGACCCCCTAAATCATGGATTTTCTCACGATAATTAATATTTGATGTTACAAATGACTCTTTTAGTAAGCATTTTTCTCTCCTCTGCAGTGAATACAATTTTTTTACCTCTATATTTTTTCTTTATGTTTTAAACTACCCCAGCAAGTGCAAAACTATAATTTACAGTTTTGGCGTAGGTGGAAATATATGTTTCAGTGGAAATATTTATTTTGTACTTGTTGCTCATCCTCTAGTTTGGCACAAGTGACCTAGCATGAAACCTAGTTAGCTCCTTCATAAGCTTCTGACTTTCACAACAGGAATAACAGACAAGAAAAAACTGAGACAGCAGGTGACTTGATACTTCAGATTCGTCTGGGTCTAGCAGCATGCTGAGTGTGTAGGAGTTTGCCCTTTAGCTATTTTGCAATATTTTCTTCTTCATCAAATAAAAATCCCTAAGCTATACAGTACAATTTCAGGCATTGCTTCCAGACTGTCTGTTCTCATGTTCTCGTACATTTCCCTCTGTGGATTTGTTTTTTAAAATAAGACTCACTCCCCAAAAAAGTTTACCGTTTCCAAGCCACATAACCCTGTAAAAATTGTATGTTGTTGTTTCTGGAATGAGCTGCAACTTAATTTCTGTCAAACGGACCGTTTGTTTTTATTGTGCAGCATTTCGTATGAGTGAGACTAAGACATCTAAAGGGCTATTGAAATTACAGAATAGCTCTTCTAGCTGGGAGGAAAACTCACAGCTAGTCGAACATATAACAATAGCTTGTGATAATTCAGGAATGCATCGATTTGGATATAAAAATATGTTGTTCTGCATGCAGCACAATGTAAAAATAAAATTTTCTTTTTGGACTAGTAACAAAAACTTATACTTTTCTCATTGGATTGTAGATGAGAGTTTAGAACCATAGACTAACTCAAAGTACACAAAACATGAGCGCCCTGTTTACTGGACTGAGCGTAGTTGAACTCCTTTGTGGTATGCCAATCTGTCCGGAGTTACTGTACTTGGATTTTCAAAAGTGGGAACACCAGACCTGATTTTACAAGCTGAAAAATCTAATTCTGGTTGAGAACATCCTACATAGCTTGGGCTGCAAGAGCCCTGTCTGATTCCCCAGCCCTCATCGACCCCACACTACGGGCACAGGTAGAACGAAATGCATTGCGTTTCGTGCACAAGTTATAGCTCTATCGCAATTACGTGCAGTATGAATTTTGAATGAATTTCAGATTTTCATAGAAGTATATGTGAAGGTATATGTGAAGGTATGATAACCAAAGCTAACCATAACTTAACTTTAAATGTGCTGCTTCAATTAAACTCTTTTTTTATTTGTTGATACACTACATGCCAGCCATCCGAGTAGCCAGTGTGTCAACCCCAGTAAAGCTCACACTCACTGCACAGAGCCCTTGGATGTACACATTGGGGGTTGATTGGAGGATCTGGTCTTAGGTCGTGAGCAGCAGAGACAACCCATCTGTAACACACCAGGGACAGCCAACTGCTGTTTCATGCAATTTTGGGCTGCATGCACTATGGTTAGCTGCAGTGTCTGGCCTTTAGCCTTCCACAGCTGGAACAGGTTCTCCCAGACCCTATGCACAACCGACTACCAGTGGCCAAACCCCATTAACCATGGTCTTCAGTCAGGTGCAATGGAGAGTCAATCAATCAATCAATCAATAATTTATAAAGCGCGCTATGTACCCGTTAGGGTTTCGAGGCGCTGGGGGGGGGGGTGCTGCTATCGTTCGAAGAGCCATGTCTTGAGGAGTCTCCTGAAAGTGAGGAGGTCCTGGGTCTGGCGTAGTGAGGTCGGGAGTGCGTTCCAGGTCTTGGCGGCGAGGTAGGAGAAGGATCTGCCGCCAGAGGTCTTGCGCTGGATTCGGGGGGCGATGGCGAGGGCAAGGTTGGCAGAGCGTAGTTGACGTGAGGGAACGTAGAAGTTGAGTCTGGTGTTCAGGTAGGTGGGTCCGGTGTCGTGTAGAGCCTTGTGTGCGTGGGTGAGGAGTTTAAAGGTGATCCTCTTGTCCACGGGGAGCCAGTGGAGGTCCCTCAGGTGAGGGGAGATGTGACATCGGCGGGGTATGTCGAGGATCAGGCGGGCGGATGCGTTCTGGATGCGTTGGAGTCATTTGATGTCTTTTGTTGGGATGCCTGTATAGAGTGCGTTGCCGTAGTCGAGTCTGCTACTGACGAGGGCTTGGGTTACCGTCTTTCTGGTTCCTGTTGGAATCCACTTGAAGATCCTGCAGAGCATACGGAGTGTGTTAAAACAGGAGGATGAGACTGCGTTGACCTGTTTGGACATGGTGAGGGTGGAGTCGAGGATGAAGCCGAGATTTCGTTCGTGGTTGGCTGGGGTGGGTGGAGGGCCTAGGGAGGTGGGCCACCACGAGTCGTTCCAGGCCGATGGGGTGCGCCCGAGGATGAGGACTTCCGTCTTGTCGGAGTTACGTTTTAGGCGGCTGTTGCTCATCCATTCGGCGATGGATTTCAGTCCCTCATGAAGGTTGGCTTTGGCGGTGAGAGGATCTTTGGTCAGGGAGAGGATGAGCTGGGTGTCGTCGGCATAGGAGATGATGCTGAGGTTGTGCTGGCGGGCCAGTTGTGCGAGGGGGGCCATGTAGACGTTGAATAGCGTTGGGCTTAGTGAGGTGCCTTGGGGGACGCCGCAGATGAGGTTGGTGGCTTTGGAGTGGAAAGGTGAGAGTCGGACCCTCTGGGTTCTGCCGGAGAGAAAGGAGGAGATCCAGTTGAGGGCTTGGATGCCGGCTTCGTGTAGACGGGTTAGTAGGGTGTGGTGGCAGACTGTATCGAAGGCGGCTGATAGGTCTAAGAGGATCAGGGCTGAGGTTTCGCCGTTGTCCATTTGTAGTCTGAGGAGTGCAGTCTCTGTGCTGTGGTTTCGTCTGAACCCAGATTGGGAGGGGTCTAGGATGGAGTTGTCTTCTAGGTAGTGGGCGAGCTGTGTGTTGATGATCTTCTCGATGACCTTCGCTGGAAAAGGGAGGAGGGAGATTGGTCGAAAGTTTTTGAGATCGTTGAGGTCAGCCTTAGGTTTCTTGAGGAGAGGTTGGATTTCTGCGTGCTTCCAGCTGTCCGGGAAGGTAGCGTTGTTGAAGGAAAGGTTGATGATCTTGCGGAGTATGGGGGCGATGGCAACGTCGGCTTTGTTGAAAACGTGATGTGGGCAGGGGTCAGAGGGAGATCCTGAGTGGATGGAGTTCATGGTTTTTAGGGTTTTGGCGTCGTCTACTTGGGTCCAGGTGGTGATGTGGTCGGCGTGGGAGGAGTTGTTGGGGGTGGGGTCTGGCGGAGGTGAGGTGTTGAAGCTGTCGTGGATGGCTGCGATTTTCTGGTAGAAGAAGGTGGAGAGATCTGGGATGGAGGGATGTCGTTGACGTTGGCGTTGGGGTTGGAGAGTTCCTTCATGATGCTGAAGAGTTCCTTGCAGTCGTGAGTGTTGTTGTTAAGGCGTTCTGTGAAGTGGGAGCGCTTGGCGAGTCAGATCAGTTGGTGGTGTTTACGGTTGGCTTCCTTGAGGGTAGCAAGGTTCTCGGGTGTGCACTCGAGGATCCATTTTTCTTGAGTTTCTGGCAGGTGCCTTTGGAGGTGGTTAGTTCGTCTGTGAACCAGGCTGTTTTTTTCTTTTCTTGGTTGGCGGTGGGTCTCTTGAGTGGGGCTAGGATGTTGGCGCAGTTGAGGATCCATTGTTGGAGGTTGATGGCAGCGGAGTCCGGGTCGGTGGGGTCGGGTGGTGGGTTTTTGGCGAGGGTGTTGGTGAGTTGGTCTTCGGTGACTTTTCCCCATCGGCGGTGAGGCGGAAGAGGGGTGCGGTGGTGTTCGGTGTTTTTCTTGAAGGAGAAATGGACGCAGTGATGGTCGGTCCAGTGGAGTTCGGAGGTGTGGCTGAAAGAGATGTGGTTGCTTGAAGTGAAGAGTGGGTCAAGGGTGTGGCCGGCGATGTGGGTGGGAGTGTTGACCAGTTGACGGAGTCCGAGGTTGGAGAGGTTGGTGGTCAGTGATGCGGTGTTGACATCATTGTTGTTCTCCAGGTGGAAGTTTAGGTCTCCCAGGAGGATGTAGTCTGAAGAGGTGAGGGCGTGGGTGCTTGCGAGGTCGGAGATGGTGTCGCTGAAGAGGGCTCTTGGTCCTGGAGGACGGTATATGAGGGTTCCTCTGAGGGTAGTGTTGGGGTCCGTGTGAATCTGGAAGTGGAGGTGTTCGGCTGTTTTGAGGGTGTCGTCCGTGTGGGTATGGATCTTGAGGGTAGCTTTGTGGGCGATGGCTATTCCTCCGCCGATTCCGTTGGTGCGGTCTCTTCTGGTGATCTTGTAGCCGTCAGGGATGGCGATGGCGATGTCAGGGCCGAGGAGTCGTTCCACCAGGTTTCGGTCAGGAAGGCTACGTCTGGGGCGGTGCTGTCGAGCAGGTCCCAGAGTTCGATGGCGTGCTTTCGTGCGGAGCGTGTGTTGAGGAGGATGCAGTGCAGGTGGTTTGTGTTGGTTGTTGCTGGCTCCGTTGTTCTGTTGCAGGTGAAGTTGCAGGTGTGGCAGGAAAAAGGTCCTTTGGTGTGCTTCGGGCTGGCCTGGAAGCACTCTGTGGAGGGGCCAGGGTTGAAGGCGAGGAGTTCGCTGGCCGAGTAACGAAGGCATGGGGCGCGGGGGCGCGAGGACCAGGGGCGGTGGCGCTGGGCACGGTCCAGGCGCAGACGGGCGCAGACGGGCTTGCCTCTGGCACGCCTCCGTCGCGCCAGCGGCGCGAACGCGCAGCGCCAGCCATTAAGAAGGGAGGGGGGAGGGAGGAGCAGCTGGGAGGCGGGAGGGAGCGGCGAATGGGGGCACAAGGGGGGCGGGGCCGCAGGGAGGCAGCGGCAGAGAGAGAACTGCAAGGGGGAGCGCCCAAGGGGCGAAAACAAGAAAAACAAGGCACAGAAAAGTCGGGCACAATTTGAAAACAGTCACAAAAATACACTAATGGCACAAAATACAATCGGGGCACAGCAATCAGAGGGGCACAACGGGGGCAGACGCGCAGGAGGCAAGGCGCTTGAAAAACAATAGAAAACATTTACAGGACGGTGAAAAGTGGCACAATCAGAAGGGGCACGACGGGGGCAGAAGCACAAGGAGGCAAGGCGCTGAAAATATAGAAAAACACTTACAGGACGGCGGAAAGCGGCACACGGGTCAAGTGAAGCTTGCTAGAGCCCACTAGAAACCAGGGATGAGGCGCAGGAGGATGCCTGCGGGTGGAGGAGGGCCTCGAACACGCTAGCAGCAGCGTGGGCGGGGGTCAGAGGCAGGAGACAGCAGGTTGGTGCTGCGGACGTGGGGGGCGAGCTCTAGACCTAAGGCAGGTCAGAGGTCGTTCACTCGCGACGCGCAGCGCCAGCCATTAAGAAGGGAGGGGGGAGGGAGGAGCAGCTGGGAGGCGGGAGGCGGGAGGGAGCGGCAAATGGAGGTGCGAGGGGGGCGGGGCCGCAGGGAGGCAGCGGCAGGGAGAGAACTGCAAGGGGGAGCGCCCAAGGGGCGAAAACAAGAAAAACAAGGCACAGAAAAGTTGGGCACAATTTGAAAACAGTCACAAAAATACACTAATGGCACAAAATACAATCGGGGCACAGCAATCAGAGGGGCACAACGGGGGCAGACGCGCAGGAGGCAAGGCGCTTGAAAAACAATAGAAAACACTTACAGGACAGCGAAAAGTGGCACAATCAGAAGGGGCACGGCGGGGGCAGAAGCGCAAGGAGGCAAGGTGCTGAAAATATAGAAAAACACTTACAGGACGGCGGAAAGCGGCACACGGGTCAAGTGAAGCTGGCTAGAGCCCACTAGACACCAGGGATGAGGCGCAGGAGGATGCCTGTGGGTGGAGGAGGGCCTCGAACACGCTAGCAGCAGCGTGGGCGGGGGTCAGAGGCAGGAGACAGCAGGTTGGTGCTACGGACGTGGGGGGCGAGCTCTAGACCTAAGGCAGGTCAGAGGTCGCTCACTCGCGACGCGCAGCGCCAGCCATTAAGAAGGGAGGGGGGAGGGAGGAGCAGCTGGGAGGCGGGAAGCGGGAGGGAGTGGCGAATGGGGGGCACGAGGGGGGCGGGCCGCAGGGAGGCAGCGGCAGGGAGAGAACTGCAAGGGGGAGCACCCAAGGGGCGAAAACAAGAAAAACAAGGCACAGAAAAGTCGGGCACAATTTGAAAACAGTCACAAAAACACACTAATGGCACAAAATACAATCGGGCACAGCAATCAGAGGGGCACAACGAGGGCAGACGCGCAGGAGGCAAGGCGCTTGAAAAACAATAGAAAACACTTACAGGACGGCGAAAAGTGGTACAATCAGAAGGGGCATGACGGGGGCAGAAGCGCAAGGAGGCAAGGCGCTGAAAATATAGAAAAACACTTACAGGACGGCAGAAAGCGGCACACAGGTCAAGTGAAGCTTGCTAGAGCCCACTAGACACCAGGGAGGAGGCGCAGGAGGATGCCTGCGGGTGGAGGAGGGCCTCGAACACGCTAGCAGCAGAGTGGGCTGGGGTCAGAGGCAGTAGACAGCAGGTTGGTGCTGCGGACGTGTGGGGCGAGCTCTAGACCTAAGGCAGGTCAGAGGTCGCTCACTCGCGACGCGCAGCGCCAGCCATTAAGAAGGGAGGGGGGGGAGGAGCAGCTGGGAGGCGGGAGGGAGTGGCGAATGGGGGCGCAAGGGGGGCGGGTCCGCAGGGAGGCAGCGGCAGGGAGAGAACTGCAAGGGGGAGCGCCCAAGGGGCAAAAACAAGAAAAACAAGGCACAGAAAAGTCGGGCACAATTTGAAAACAGTCACAAAAATACACTAATGTAGTGACTGCAGGACCTGGCAAGCAGCCAGGTCTGTGTTTAATCTGTCACATGTAGACAACACTTGCTGCACCCAGCCTTCACCCATACACAACAGCAGTTTGTCACAGGCCGTGAGCTGCAGCAATGCACATTTACAATCCACTAACCTTCATGTATTACAACCATATGTTAGTTGGCATTGAATGTCTTAAAAGTAAAAAGCTACAGACAAAGAACTCTGTCAAGTTTATTTAAATAGTTTGATTTATTCACAATCAAAGTTCCTCAAACACTAACTTTCTGAAGCTTGTACAATCATTTTGTCATCATTATTTCAGTCTGCCTTGAAACAGGGCATACTTACATCCTCCAAAGGAGAAGGAATCTATTAGGACTCCGAGCCTGGCTCAAAACACACACCACTCAATTCAATTCAATTTAATGTATTGTTTAGTTATTAAAACAAACCGATAACAACTTTTATACTGATCATTATAAGGATCAGCTTCCATTCAAGTCCAACTTTCACAGAAAAGTAGAAATGTTCATACTATCGATAAAAGTTATTTCTTAAGAATGTGCCTCGTGATACCTAAGGAGTAAAATAAATTGTAGTAGTGACTTTTGCATTGCTGAAAGCTAAGATGAGCAGGAATAAAACCAACGGCTGAATAGTTATAGTGCAGTAGTACAAGGTAATAGTTTTAGGCATGACTGGCAGATTGAAAATGTTGCGTGTAGTAAGTGTCCTAACGCCATTTGCTATGCAGGTTAGGCGTTTTCAGATTTTTGAGTGCATTAGTCAGTCGTGAGCTTTTGAGTGTAGTTGAGATGTTGAGAATTAGTGGTAGGGAATCGAAGATGAGCTCTAAGTTCTTTAACCCCTTCAATGCGGGTGTCGGCCACTGGCCGACACCTGCACTACCTCCTTGGTGCGGGTCACGACCAGTGGCCGACACCAGGGAGAGGGTTAATAAATCGCGTTGAACCCGAGGATTTATTTATTTATTTTTTTGCCCCAGGGAGACACAGAAGCTCTTCCGTGTCTCCCCCCGCCCCCCACCTACTCCTTTGTGACGTCCACCTACCCCTTTGTGCCGTCAGGCGGGCTAACGTATCAAAGTTGATTTCCCCATCGGAGCAGGAAGCAGCCTTGCGGCCGCTTCCTGCACCGATGGGGAAAACGGCCTTCCCCACGTTCGGGAAGGCGTCGTAACAAAGGGGAGAGTCTCCCCTTTCTTACGAGGCCTTCCTGAAAGTGTTTCCTGGCCCCCAATCGCAGCACAGCTGCGATCGGGGGCAAGGAAACACCACTAGACGCCAGGGATTTCACTTGGGGGGGTAATTTTTTTATTTTTAAAAAGGTAGGTGCCCCCAGGGGGGGCGCAATCGCGCCCCCCAGGGGCAACATTTATTTATTTATTTTAATAAAAAATGGACAGGGGGTCGCCCATGGGCAGGGCGACCCCCTGTGGGGGCAATATTTTTTTTAGTTATTGTAGGGTTTCCCTGGGGGCCATTTTGGCCCCCAAGGAAACCATACAACAACTAAAAAAAATAGATCTATATATATATATATATAGATCTATATATAGAGATATATCTATGTACATGTATATATCTATAGATAGATCTATATATATATATATATATGTATATATATATATATAGATCTATCTATAGATATATCTATGTAGATAGATATATAGAGAGAGATAGATATATATATATATATATATATATATATATATATATATATATATATATATATATATATATCACTTTTGTCAATATATGTGTGGTTTCCCTGGGGGCTGCAATCGGCCCCCAGGAAAACCAGACCCACATATAAAAGTGATATATCAATATATATATATATATATATATATATATATATATATATATATATATATTTATATATAGATTTGCCACCAGTTGTCTTGCAGTTGCAGCTTGTGCCTTCAAAGCAATGCACATATTTCAACTGACGCTTTTCAACTGTAGCTTTTAGGCAGCAATAAAAAAGTCAAGTAAGTATTGTGACTATGTTTCTGCTACAAAAGGGTCAGACTTGTCTAGTGGCAGTTTTAGTGCCATAAAGAAGCGCAGAAGGTTTATATGCCTACTGCAAAGAGCAAATCTGTATTTTATGTAAATAGCTGAGTACATTAGTAAAGTCAGCCATTACCTGCGCTATAATACAAATGAAATGTATGTGCGGGGTGGAGGGCAGCTATGGAGAGATGAAGGGCACTTTTGCTGGGTGGTAATGAGGGAATCCGAGGAGGAGGGAGTGGGAGCACCAATAATGATTGTTGGACTGGGCGCAGGAGGTGCTAAAGACTGTGACGAATGGTATGTGATAAGGTGTTTTTTGAGTGTCTTGAAAGAACGTGCTGAGTGAGGGAAGAAGCACGGGTAAGGTGGCCTCTACTGTTGCACGTATCTCACACACACCATCAATTTTGTGACTGTCTACGTAGGCTAGTGTTTTAGAGCAACAGTTTAGCCAATAGCAGAGATGGCATCTTGATGGATGACTGCTGCCGGCACTCGGGTCATAGAGGACAGCTCTGACATAGGATCAGAGACTGAGACATCAGATACTGAGACAGCATCTGAGGGATAGGACAATGGCGCAGACTCTGGGAGTGATTTTTCAGTCAGAGGAGTCTCATTCGATAACTCCTCTTCCAGTACATTATGAGGGAGGTGATGAGGACAGTCCTGCCGTCCCTTCGCAAGCAGTCTGTGCAACTGGGTAATAGTGGGTTAGCCCAACCCAGAGAGCAGGTGAATGCGGCGGCAAGCAGAGAGAGAGAGAGAGTGCTCTCTTGGGAGCTCCCCAATTTAGTTCAGCCCCAAATTCCACCGCCAAAATCGTATTGTGGAGACATCTAAATTATCTATCGCAAAACAAACTGGTTTTGTAAGGCAGGCACCTGTGTTTTTGGTCCTGGGTTCGGCGGCCAAATAGAGAAACACACTAAATGCAAACATTTCTGGAAACTAGACATTCGGGGGAGTCCACAGAGGTGTGACGTGTGGATTCCCCAAAGTTTTCTTACCCAGAATACCCTGCAAAGCTGAAATGTTGAATAAAAACTCTATTTTTCTCGCTTTTCTGTCACACAAACTACAGGAATATGCTGGGATCCACCAAATTCCTACCACCCAGTGATTCCTCACCTGTCCTGATAAAAACACTACCCCACTTGAGTGCCTACACCTAGAGCCTGCGTCAGGAATGGATCACCCCAGGGTCAACAGCTGCCTCATGTAAGGACCAACATTGACCGTTGTGTGATCTATTCCTGTCGCGGGCACCAGGCCTACCCACACAAGTGAGGTACCATTTTTATCGGTAGACTTGGGGGAATGCTGGGTGGAAGGAAATTTGTGGCTCCTCTCAGATTCCAGAACTTTCTGTCACCGAAATGTGAGGAAAACGTGTTATTTTAGCCACATTTTGAGGTTTGCAAAGGATTCTGGGTAACAGAACCTGGTCAGAGCCCCACAAGTCATCCCATCTTGGATTCCTCTAGGTCTCTAGTTTTCAATAATGCACAGGTTTGGTAGGTTTCCCTAGGTGCCAGCTGAGCTAGAGACCAAAATCTACATGTAGGCACTTTGCAAAAAACAGCGCTGTTTTCTGTCAAAAAATGGGATGTGTCCATGTTGTGTTTTGGGGCTTTTCCTGTCGCGGGCGCTAGGCCTACCCACACAAGTGAGGTAACATTTTTATCGGGAGACTTGGGGGAACGCTGGGTCGAAGGAGATTTGTGGCTCCTCTCAGATTCCAGAACTTTCTGTCACCGAAATGTGAGGAAAACGTGTTATTTTTGCCAAAATTTGAGGTTTGCAAAGGATTCTGGGTAACAAAACCTGGCCATAGCCCCACAAGTCACCCCATCTTGGATTCACCTAGGTCTCTAGTTTTCAAAAATGCACAGGTTTGGTAGGTTTCCCTAGGTGCCGGCTGAGCTAGAGGCCAAAATCTACAGGTAAGCACTTTGCAAAAAACAGCTCTGTTTTCTGTCAAAAAATGGGATGTGTCCACATTGTGTTTTAGGGCATTTCCTGTTGCGGGCGCTAGGCCTACCCACACAAGTGAGGTATCATTTTTATCAGGAGACTTGGGGGAACACTGGGTGGAAGGAAATTTGTGGCTCCTCTCAGATTCCAGAACTTTCTGTCACTGAAATGTGAGGAAAATGTGTTTTTTTAGCCACGTTTTGAGGTTTGCAAAGGATTCTGGGTAACAGAACCTGGTCAAAGCCCCACAAGTCACCCTGTCTTGGATTCCCCTAGGTCTCTAGTTTTCAAAAATGCACAGGTTTGGTAGGTTTCCCTATGTGCCGGCTGAGCTAGAGGCCATAATCTACAGGTAGGCACTTTGCAAAAAACAGCTCTGTTTTCTGTCAAAAAATGGGATGTGTCCACGTTATGTTTTGGGGCATTTCCTGTCGCGGGCGCTAGGCCTACCCACACAAGTGAGGTATCATTTTTATCGGGAGACTTAGGGGAACATAGAATAGCAAAACAAGTGTTATTGCCCCTTATCTTTCTCTACATTTTTTCCTTCCAAATATAAGAGAGTGTGTAAAAAAGATGTCTATTTGAGAAATGCCCTGCAATTCACATGCTAGTATAGGCACCCCGGAATTCAGAGATGTGCAAATAACCACTGCTCCTCAAAACCTTATCTTGAGCCCATTTGGAAATTTCTTATACCTATTTTTCACTCTTCATATTTCAGCAAATGAATTGCTGTATACCCAGTATAGAATGAAAACCAACTGCAGGGTGCAGCTCATTTATTGGCTCTGGGTACCTAGGGTTCTTGATGAACCTACAAGCCCTTTATATCCCCGCAACCAGAAGTGTCCAGAAGACATAACGGTATATTGCTTTAAAAAATCTGACATCGCAGGAAAAAGTTACAGAGTAAAACATAAAGAAAAATGGCTGTTGTTTTCAGCTCAATTTCAATATTTTTTTATTTCAGCTGTTATTTTCTGTAGGAAAACCTTGTAGGATCTACATAAATGACCCCTTGCTGAATTCAGAATTTTGTCTAGTTTTCAGAAATGTTTAGCCTTCCGGGATCCAGCATTGGTTTCACACCCATTCCTGTCACTAACTGGAAGGAGGCTGAAAGCACCAAAAATAGTAAAAATGTCCCACTAAAATGCCAAATTTGTGTTGAAAAATGTGGTTTTCTGATTCAAGTCTGCCCATTCCTGAAAGGTGGGAAGACGGTGATTTTAGCACAAGAAACCCTTTGTTGATGGCATTTTCAAGGAAAAAACCACAAGCCTTCTTCGGCAGCCCTTTTTTCCCATTTATGTGGAAAAAACAACATTTTCACTGTATTTTGGCTAATTTGTTGGTCTCCTCCATGGGAAACCACAAACTCTGGGTACCATTAGAATCCATAGGATGTTGGAAAAAAAGGATGCAAATTTGGTGTGGATAGCTTATGTGGACCAAAAGGTATGAAAGCCTAAGCGCGAACCACCCCAAATAGCCAAAAAAGGACTCTGCACTGGGGGGGGGGGGGAAGGCCCAGCAGCTAAGAGGTTAACATATTTGCCATATCTTATATCGGACTGGGAAAAGCTTTTCAAAGATGCCGTCTGACACGTGCGAGCCCCCTCATAAAAATATGGTTTCAGCAAGGTCCTCCTAGTTGCATCGCGAGGGGGGAAGCAACACAGGAGGTGCAGCCATTATTCACGCTTGAAGTTGCGTAGTCTGCATGCCACCTCCTTCCGTGGGTTGGCCAATGCCAGATTCAAGTCTGCTACCGGTAGACTAAGCAGTCGCATTCACATTATGGTGGTCATTCTGACCCTGGCGGTCTTTGACCGCCAGGGCGGAGGACCGCGGGAGCACCGCCGACAGGCCGGCGGTGCTCCAATGGGGATTCCGACCGCGGCGGTAAAGCCGCGGTCGGACCGGCACCACTGGCGGGGTCCCGCCAGTGTACCGCGGCCCCATTGAATCCTCCGCGGCGGCGCAGCTTGCTGCACCGCCGCGGGGATTCCGACCCCCCCTACCGCCATCCAGATCCCGGCGGTCGGACCGCCGAGATCCGGATGGCGGTAGGGGGGGTCGCGGGGCCCCTGGGGGCCCCTGCAGTGCCCATGCCACTGGCATGGGCATTGCAGGGGCCCCCGTAAGAGGGCCCCTACATGTATTTCACTGTCTGCTGCGCAGACAGTGAAATACGCGACGGGTGCAACTGCACCCGTCGCACAGCTTCCACTCCGCCGGCTCGATTCCGAGCCGGCTTCATCGTGGAAGCCTCTTTCCCGCTGGGCTGGCTGGCGGTCTGAAGGCGACCGCCCGCCAGCCCAGCGGGAAAGTCAGAATTACCGCCGCGGTCTTTCGACCGCGGAACGGTAACCTGACGGCGGGACTTTGGCGGGCGGCCTCCGCCGCCCGCCAAGGTCAGAATGAGGGCCTATATCTCTTCACTCGGCTGTTGACGACCTCTGAGAGGTGAGGCGGGGATTTCCCTACCAGGAATGAGGTGTTCCGGGGCAGTAGAATGCCAAAAGGAAGCAATGTGTTGCTGGAATGAAGCTAATCGCAGCTGCCTGTTGATTACCTTTTTCCAGGTCAATTTGCCAATGCTTCAATTTGGAAAGATGTAATTGCCTTCTGTAACTGCCAGTGGCATGGGTTCCCTGTGATCTCTAATGTATCTTTCGGCCATAAAATTAAATTAGCGATTTCCTAGGTGCTTTCAGTATGCATATGTAATATTTCAACATATTGCCCACAGGCTAGCTTTTGATTAAACAGGCCAAGTTCCAGGCAGATTTGTGATCTACAAAGATTTCTGGGCAGTTGAAATACCTTCCTATAGCCTGAGCACTGTACATGCTCTAAAGTGATGGAACATGCCACAAGAAAAGCCTTGTGCCCATACGTCAATGCTGGGAGGAGGGAAGAATTAATGACTTTGAGAATAGGTGCAACGGAGGCACTTTTTTATTTTTTTAGTAGTGCAGGCAACACCATATGTAATTGTTACACTTTTCATTTTTAGTGAGATTATATGGGCCGCGGATTTGGAGGTCTCTGTGAACCAAACCACCAAATAGTTATATTTCGCTGCCATTTTAATAGTCATAGACCATGTGCCGGGCTGACCATCGGAGATCCGGCCCAGCAGTACCCCGGGGGCACCAGCAGGTCCAGAGTGGGTAACCCAGAGGTACATCTCCCGACAGCCAATCAGGTGATGACTGCAGCAAATGGATGGGTTTTCAAACCCACCTCGTTAACCTCCAGCGTGAACCTCGGCAGGGACAGCACCAGCAGGCAGAGCACAGGTCAAAGCAGAGCAGAGAAGAAGACGCCAGAACGAGGAAAAAACCCAATGCGACTGCCCGACAACTTTTCCGACGTCCAGGTGGAGAAACAGGAGGTGGCGAGGCAAGCAGACCGGCCATGCTCTGGGGAGAGCGTGGCCTCACCAGGTACGGTCCTATAACAGGATTGGGAAAGAGAAAATGAGGAGCGGTGGGAGGCGAAAAAAACAATTACTGAAATACGGTTGTTTTTTTATTACATTTTTTGTTTGGTGTAGTTTCGTTTATTATACTGTGTCTGTCAGGTCTAACAAATGTACTCTATTTTTCTAAATTGGGGTGGAGTATGCTGCATAAATAATTTATACATTGCCTCACAGTTAAGTGTAACTGCTTTTTGTGCCAATCTACCCAGAGTTGTAGAGGTTAATTTAGTGACTTTATGTGGTTCATCCTACAAGTGATTGTGGCTGCTCCTTGACCATAACTCACATCCCAGTTGTTAGAAATGGGGTCTTTGGTTAGCAGTCAGGTTACCCCCTGTCCCTCACTCTAGTCAGGGTAAGTCACACACAATCCAAATTATCCTGTGCCCACCCTCTGGTAGCTTGGCACTGAGCAGTCAGGCTTAACTTAGAAGGCAATGTGTAAAGTATTTGTGCAATAAATCATACAATAACACTATATAGCACCACAAAAATACACCACACAGTGTTTAGAAAAATATATAATATTTATCTGGATATTTGCAGGTCAAAACGATAAAAGATGCAATAAGAAATTTTAGAGATATCACTGAAAAGTGATATGAAGTGTCTTAAGTCTTTAAAAAGCAAACAAAGGGGGTTATTCCAACTTTGGAGGAGGTGTTAATCCGTCCTAAAAGTGACGGATATACCACCAGCCGTATTACGAGTTCCATAGGATATAATGGACTCGTAATACGGATGGTGGTATATCCGTCACTTTACCGTCACTTTTAGGACGGATTAACACCTCCTCCAAAGTTGGAATAACCCCCAAAGTCTCTTTCAAGCACAAAGTACCTGGTTTGGAGTGAAAAATCTCCACAGAGGGCCGCAGAGGAGGAGATGCGTGGAAAATGGTGTGTGCGTCGGTTTTGCCCCTTCAGACACGGACTTGTGTTGTTATTTTTCACGCGGGGAAGACGTTGAATCGATTTCTGGTGCGCGGACAGGTCTCCTCTGTGGGTCGTGGGGTTTTCAGATGCCCCGGAGTATGGAATCCTGGGCTTGTAGTCCGGCTGTGCGTCGTTCCGGTAGGCTGTGCATGGAATTTTCTTCCTCACGCCAGGCGCTGCGTCAATTTCCCCTCTGGAAGTCAGGTGGCGTGGTCCAGGCGGGCCGTGTGTCGAAGTTCCGGTCGCGCCGCAGGCATCGCGTCGATCTTTTCCTCGCTGGGTCGAGCGGCGTCTTTCCGGTTCGGCGTGCAGTGAATTTTTCACCGCGGAACAAGCTGTGCATCGAATTTTTCACCACACAAGGAGTCCAGTTGAAAGAGAGAAGTCTTTTTGGTCCTGAGACTTCAGGGAACAGGAGGCAAGCTCTATCCAAGCCCTTGGAGAGCACGTCTGCAGCAAGGCAAGGGTTTAGCAAGGCAGCAGGGCAACAGCAAGGCAGCAGTCCTCTGTAGAAAGCAGTCAGGTGAGTCCCTTGGGCAGCCAGGCAGTTCTTCTTGTCAGTGTCCAGGTTCTGGTTCAGGGTTCTTCTCCAGGAAGTGTCTGAAGTGGTAGAGAAGAGGCCCTGTTTTATACCCAAATGTGCCTTTGAAGTGGGGGAGACTTCAAAGAGTAGCTTAGAAGTGCACCAAGTCCCCTTTCAGTTCAATCCTGTCTGCCAGGGTCCCAGTAGGGGGGGTGGCAGTCCTTTGTGTGAGAGCAGGCCCTCCACCCTCCCAGCCCAGGGAGACCCATTCAAAATGCAGATGTATGCAAGTGAGGCTGAGTACCCTGTGTTTGGGGTGTGTCTGAGTGAATGCGCAAGGAACTGTCAACTAAACCCAGCCAGGCGTGGATTGTAAGGCACAGAAAGATTTAAGTGCAGAGAAATGCTCACTTTCTAAAAGTGGCATTTCTTAAATAGTAATATTAAATCCAACTTCACCAGTCAGCAGGATTTTGTATTACCATTCTGGCCATACTAAATATGACCTTCCTACTCCTTTCAGATCAACAGCTACCACTTCAACAATGTATGAGGTCAGCCCCAATGTTAGCCTATGAAGGGAGCAGGCCTCACAGTAGTGTAAAAACAAATTTAGGAGTTTTACACTACCAGGACATGTAAACTACACAGGTACGTGTCCTGCCTTTTACCCACACAGCACCCTGCTCTCTGGGTTACCTAGGGCACACATTAGAGGTGACTTATATGTAGAAAAAGGGGAGTTTTAGGCTTGGCAAGTACTTTTAAATGCCAAGTCGAGGTGACAGTGAAACTGCACACACAGGCCTTGCAATGGCAGGCCTGAGACAAGGTTAAGGGGCTACTTAAGTGGGTGGCACAACCCGTGCTGCAAGCCCACTAGTAGCATTTAATTCACAGGCCCTGGGCACATACAGTGCACCTTACTAGGGACTTATAGGTAAATTAAATAGTCCAATTGGGTATGATCCAATGTTACCATGTTTAAAGGGAGAGAGCATATGCACTTTAGCACTGGTTAGCAGTGGTAAAGTGCGCAGAGTCTAAAAACCAGCGAAAATGAGGTCAGAAAAAGAGAAGGAGGAAGGCAAAAAGTCTGGTTATAACCCTGCAGAAGGGCCATTTCAAAACCCAAACCAAACACCAGTCAAACAACAATCTTATTTCTCAAAAGTCTTATTTATCCATGGCGTACAATACCTGGGAAACATTTTACTATGCTATTTCAAAATGGGAATCATACATTTTCAGTTATTGATGCCCAAAGGTTGACTCTCCTAGGACCTGCTCTTTGTTTTCTATTCAATACATTCTCCTCACAAACTTCAGTGCCACCACTGCTTGTCCCTTTGTTAGATGAACATGGGTTCACTAAATGTAAATCTGCTTCAGGTTTGCTCCAAATGCTTTATGAATTTCACATCTGCACCACTGTGTCTGCATCCTTGCACTCAGATGTTACAAACTTTTTAGTTTTAGTTCTTTTTAATCTATGGGTTGCATTGTTCATTTGCCTATAATATTTTAACCATGGTATCTCTTTTGTAATCTTTGATATAATTAAGTTTCACTTTGAACGTTCTGGCCCTCATTACAACTTAGGCAGTCTTTTCGTAAGAACTCCAAAGCCGTGGGCACCCCGAAAGACCGCCACTGCTGCCGGTCTTAAGACTGCCCTATTACAAATTATTTTAGAATTCCTCCCAAAATCAGGTGGGATTCCAGCACCAGTCATGCTGGCAGTCTGCGGTGAACAGGTGGCTCCACTGCCAGCACCACCACACCAAAAGGACGCCACATGCTGCAGGTGCGGCTCTGACTGCAGTTCAAGCGCTGGGACCGCACCCCTCCCGGATGCCCTCCTTGACGGATGAGGTAAGTGAATCGTCTGACAGGGGAGGGTGGGGTGTGTGTGCATGTCTGGGTATATGTGTGCATGTGTGAGTGTGTGAGTGTGTGAGTGCATGAGTGAATGTTATGAATGTGGTGGGAAGTCGGTATTTGTTGGTGTGTGCCTGCGTGTGTGAGTGATTGTGGATGGGGTGAAGGGGTGTGTGATTGTTTATTGATAGAGGTTATGTGAGTGTTTGTGGATGGGGAGGGGGTGAGTGTTTGAGTGCATGTGTGCGGGTTTGAGTGATTGAGTGCATGTGTGCTATTGAGCGGATGGAAGTGTCATTTTAAAGAACAAATGTAATCTATCTTTATGATTTGGAGTTGGACTTTTATTGTGTTTTGTGTTTTGCTTATTCACTGTTTTATGATTTGTAAATGCTTTACACAACTGTCTCGTTGCCAAGCTACCAAGGGTTGATCTGGGATTAATTTATTGGGACCTGACTAGACCCAGTGGGGGTTAGTGGCCTATTTCTAAGTGTAGGTACTTACCTGCCCTTACCAATAATCCACTTTCCAACATGAGGATATACAGAACCAGTCAGTCCATATTTCAGCAGACAGAGGTGGAAAAATATGAGAAATACAGGCTGAGTATCACAGGAATTTTAGAGTAGATAGAATTGCTCAAACCTCAGCTAGAAAGTCATACCCTGTGCTGCTTCTCCATCCCCACACTTGTCCAAGTGTTATGCTTGCCGCACCTTTTTGCCTTGGGTAGCTACCATGGGGTGATTGCTGTCACTGGTGGGGTGTCCCAAAGTGTCTTGTTATGTTTCTTCAGATGGTTCTTAGATGCCATGATCTCACACATGTCCAACTGCATTTACCTTCCCAGGAATGCTGAGGGACTACAAACACCAAACTGAGCTTTTATGGGATAGCGAACTTCCCCCATGTAGTAGGGTGTGTGGCTGGGACACACGTACCCATCTGTCCTCCAGCACATCTAGAATATGTGTTTGGCAAAAGGAAAAATACTCATTCACTGAACATCCAGGTGATATGCAATGCCCACAATGTCATCACAGATACAGTGGCAAACACCCAGGAAGCACACATGACACATATCTTCAGGCATAGTGGAATACACCAATGTCTGGGATTTAGGGAGTTTGATGATGGATTTGATGTGTGGCTGTAAACCTAAATTGGGTATATTTGTCCATGCATAACTAGGTAATGCCATGCTCAGAATTATATTTTTTGGCCACAGCGGACAGTGCAAATGTGTTGAGGCCATGGATATTGACCGCATACCTAGCCCCCACAGATCAGAACGAGAGGTGCTCCAAACAAGCACATCAGTGCACCAGAGCCATCATCAAAAGGACCTTTGGCATGCTCAAATTGCAATTTTGTTGCCTGCACAAAATTGGAGGTGCACTCCAGTATGTCCCTAAGATTGCATGCAAAATTGTGACTACCTGTGCAATCTTACATAACATTGCAACAAGCCATTGGCTACATCTTCACACAGGTGATACCGATTCAGAGGATAAGGAGCAAGAGGCACTTCTACAACAGTCTTGGATGGTAGCATAGCAGTGAAGGGGAGATGGCAATGAGATCACATTGTAGGCCATTACTTTGCAATGTAAGTGATGAATGACACTACCCTCACAAATATTAAACACTCATAGCCAAGTTATCCAAATCAAGCATCCCTTGATCTCAGGTAATCCTTCTACCCAAAACTAAATGTAACATATGTGAATCATGTGGGAAGAAAAAAATAATCACCCAACACATTCTAGACTTGTGTCTCAATTCTCTCTTGTTACCTCGGAGGTCTGTAGCTGAGGTAATATGACCTAATCCCCTGGCCATATCACCAGCAAAATGTTCCAACTCCACCTGGAGTGTGACAGTGTGTTGCGACAGGTATGTGGCTTTTGTGGCCAAACGGCTTATGGATTGACTCAAGTGATCCCTCCGTGCAGTAGCACTGTGCTCAAGGCACCTTAGATGGGCACAGTCTACCATAATTTCACTACATAGGTCCAGAATAGCAGTGGTGAAGCTGACTATGTTGCCATTCATGATTGCCATACCTGTCCACATACTGTCAAAGCCCTGTGTTAAGATCTGCTGTAAGTGATTTCTCTGTTCATCATATGCAGCTGTTTGTTTTGCAGGCATTGATTGTGCAGAAGGGTTATCCCGAGACCCATGAACAATTGTGTGCTGTCATCCTCTTCACCAGCATCACACACCTCACAATACCTTCTGCACCCATGCTCTGCAACTCGCTGTGGTTGACTCACAGTTGTCTGTGTTTGAGGACTAGGAGATAGAGGTACATCCTCGTTGTCCATTTCTGTAGGCTCTGTGGACACTGCCTCATTGCAAATGTGGGATGATGTGTTGCACTCTGCTGTGTCAATGAGGAATGGCTCCTCTGCTGCTATGTTGGCTCGACCCACTTCCTCCACACTGGGGTCCTCAATATGTCACTGAGGGAGATCTGTGGGACATATGGGATGCATTGTGAATACCTATATGATGTTATTATGCAATACAGTCACTTTTCATTCCTGAGCTGAATGCTGGACTACATTACCCATAATGCACTATACTTGCACTGGACTTGTAATCATGAGTATTTGTGAATGATGCATGCTTTTTGAATTTGTGGTTGTGTGCATGGAATTGTGGCCTGAGATATGTGAAAAAGGTAATATTTGCCACTACTTTTTGAGGTACCTGGTGCTGAACTGTTTAGGTCCTTGATTTTCACAACAGCCTCTGGCTCTAGTATGGTTTCTATCGAGCTCTCAATTGCTGTGGGTGGTGGTACTGTGGATGGTCCGCCACCTGTTTCACATGACTTCTTCAGTTGCTCCGCTTTTGTTTGATACGTTACCTAAGGTCATTGCTGCTCCCCAAACGACACATCATGGTACAGACAGCAATCTTCTGTGAGGGTTTCTAAATCCCTTTCAGCAAATTTGAGCTACCTCTTACTCCCTGCTGGGTTGTACTTTGTTTGGCTGGCCATCGTTGCAGCTGCTCCTATGTTGGTGTCTCTGTTGTGTGTGCGGGTTAAACTCCTCCCACACTCCTGTAAGGCACTTCCTGGTTCACGGTTCATTACCCAACACCAGGATGTGCATTTTGCATGTGTTTTGGTCCTTTCACTGTTTGCGACTTTCAGTCGCTATTTGGAAGTCAGGCTTCCATTTTGTGACCTGAGATCACTATTGGCAATTTGTAAACAGGTCCAGTCACAATTTAGGTAATTGCATTTAACGATTACGCACATTGCAATGCGATTAGGTACTAAATCACAAAATAGCCTGCGTACATACCAAATTGTGATTCACAAATTTTGAATTTCGAACATGTGGCCCATAGTTTCAGAATACCAAAGTTTGACTAGCTGCAGAAGGGCTAAATAGAAACATTATTTTTTCGCAGCAGTTTGACAGGTACATTTTCTATGGCTTATTAAGTTATCTTCAGCATGCCGAAGCAAACAACTGTCGCAAGCAACTACAGCATATTTTCTTTCATCAATGTTTTATGTCACATTGTTTCTGTACTTGTAGTGTTGCAGAATTTCATAAAGACACATATTTTTGAGGTGTGGGTTTCTTCTTGGATAGTAGGTATCCAACACATTTGTTTTTACAATATCTCTAACTCTCTGGATCAAACTCTACTAGGTATTGAATTGCTGGGAAAAACTTCAAGACTGTTTCACATGTTGGCAAGGCCTAGACTAACCCAAACAATTCCACTAGACTTTAAGTAAAGGCTAGCAGAACGCAACTTGTCACAGCACTAAAACAAACTTATCTCCCTAAGCAAAATAGTTTTCCACCTGAAACTGTACATTTTCGTGGGTAGAGATTTTTCTGCAGAAATCTCCTCCCAGGTTTCCTTCATCTCTGTTTTCTCTGATTTTGTGATGCATGATTGGCATAGCGAGCAACAGCAATGGAGTTGTCTGCAACAAACTGGATGTCCATATTTGCATTCCACAATTTTGGAATGACAAAACTATAAACATTAATACATTTGGAGGCCTCTGAATTTCTCATATTCTATGTATTTTATGGTGATTTTCCTGTCAGTGCATGTCTGACTGCATATAAAAAGCTGTTCATTCTTCCTCTGAAAATGACAGGCCTTGGAAATCCAGACACCTTGTAAAAAATGTCCCTTTACATCTGTATCTTCGGTGGCAAAACTTGCCACATCTATGTGTTTGAAAGCAAAAAACTTGCTGTCTTAGGGTTTTGTTATTATTCTCTTCTGGGATGGTACATGTGACATACTGTTCTATGTCAGACAATACATACTCATTACTATCAGTTCCAAAATTTGGTGCATTTTTTATCCATAAAAGTATGTGTATATGAGGAATACCTCTTGCCTGGTATTGTTTTCACCCCCAAAAAAATCTGTAAGTTCCCCAAGAGGAGGATTTGTTTTATTGCGTAAAAAGCCCAGCATTGTATGAAACTTGTAAGTAAAATATCTACATACATTAGCAGGATCCAAGAACAAAGTTTGCCTGCTGTCTTCAAATGAATAGCCTTAATGTTAGAGTTTACTTCACTTGAAAATCAAGTAAATCATCCCATGCATACTCTATAGAACTACGTTTCATGAACGAAGAAGGTGGACTTAAGTTTCAGAGCATACATTCAGGTTTTCCATGACAAGGAGACCAGTATTCATTAACCCCATATTGACATGCCATCAAACGAATTAAGTTGTACCCCACATGTTCATCCATGTCTTGTATTTTATCTAAAAACTACCTTGCAGAAAGAATTTGCAGATTAACTCTTATCTTAAGAATATGGTTCACAGCATAAGTCAGTCCTGACTTATCTCTCTCAAATAACAGATGGAAGGTATAGGGAATAAACTGGAAATACCTAGGTTCCTCTGAATATAATCATGTTGACCTACATTCAGCTGCTAGTATTGGTACAGGTCAGTCATCATAGCGGCCACTTACTCCTGCGGGAAATAGCTATGAAAAACAGCAAGCTTCGACATTTTTTTTCCCCAGACACTCATTTTTGCTCCTCTAGTTTGTTTAATTTGAAACAGATCAATGGTATCCTCAACAACATCTTTTGAATAAAGTAGATAGATAATGTAGTACTCACATATTTCTTCTGACTTCTGCCTGTCCCCATTTTTATTTGCCCACTTGAATGTAATGTTTCATCACCAATACAACTTACATCTCCAATAATATCAACATTTTTGTAAAAAAAACATTATTTTCTTTCAAGTATAATGTGGCATTTTTGCCTTATTCACATCCAGTTACTCTTGTCAGATTGTTTTACTTGTGGTAGGTAATCCATTTACTAGAATATTGAGTGGTTCATCCATATCTTTCTCAACACCTACAGTGTGAGCATTAAAAAAAAAATCGAAACATAAATAGACAGCTCTTCTTTTAAGTCCTTTCAATAGTTCTGGTGGTGGCAGTTTACCTGTCTTCGGCTTCATTCAAACTATTGCTTGAAATGGAGGGACAGTTTGTATAAAAATTGACTTGTACAGAAGTAATTGAACAGGTTCTTGTGGGATTGGTACCAATTCTAATCTATTATGAATTGCACTAGCTGGCATTTTATTATCCTCTAATTTATCCTAACAATACCTATATATTGTTTGCTTTGTGGCTAAATCAAAGCGTCCTTCTACAAATAGATATGCACCAAATTCACTGCCACTCATCTCTGTTATCTTGCTCAGTTCTAGAAAATGCAACTACATTAAGAGTTTGGTCTTTGCAGTGAGTGCGTCGACAAAAAATACAAACATACTCAGGTTTCTCAGAACATAGAGCACTGAACTTTCCTATCTGCTTCCTAAATGTTTCAGTAGTAATCGCTGTGTCCTGTTGCTCTACACCTGAAATCAGTGCCTCGTCATTTTCCCAATACTCTTCTTCAAGATGAAAGAAACAGGACAGAATGCCTTCACAAACTTTTTGAACCTCTGGCATAGTACCATGTAACAGAGCACTATTCATATCTCCTGAACATAAACCTGTAGTTTTCACATTACAAAGTCTGCTTACTAAATTTTGCAGTTTCGAATGATGCACAGCTAACATTCTAAGGTGATAAAAAATGCTTTTACATACTTTCTTCAAAAGAAATGCCAGGGAATGGTCTTGTAAGTTAGTGAATTTTCTAACTTTGCATGGATCTAATCCTAGAAGTATTTTAATTTTCTGTTTCAGTCTAATTCATGAAAATCCTCTTAGGAAAGTGTTCAATTTATCAGTTGATTTCTGACGGATATTACAAATACTGCTATACTTACACTTGTACATAAGAGCCTGTTTACGCCTTTGTTATACTTCTTCAGCTATCACTTGTTTTACATTCCTAGGAAATATCTCTTTTTTATCTATAGGAGTACCATACTTTACTTCAAAGCAACAACCATTTTTGTCAACTGCATTCACAAGTGTGTCTCTTGTAAGTAGCTCTCTTTTTAAACAAGCTGAAGTTATAGGGATATGCATCCATAAACCTTTAAAAACTATAGGAAAGCTACTTTTGTTACTATGCATTTTACTTAATGTTCTTTTCCTCGTGCACTGTACTGTTTTGTCTAGGGTCTTCATTCCGTTCGATATTAAGATAAAAAGTTTCCTCTTTAGATCAAATGTTTTGTCCAGTATACTCTCAATGTGTTGCTTTTGTCTAACTACAGTACTTCTCCTCTTACACTTCTTCTTCCCTGTTTAGCAAAGTTTGTATTACTCTAGTTTGAAATGTTTTTACTATTGTCTCTTCAAACTGTTTTTGTCTCCAAGTCAAATACTGTCTTTCCATATTAAATGTTCTACTTTTAGAAGCATGTAGGGGGTCATTCTGACACCGCTAGGGCCAACGACCGCGGGAGCACCGCCAACATGCTGGCGGTGCTCCCATGGGCATTCTGACCGCGGCGGTACCGGCGCGGTCAGAAACGGGAAACCGGCGGTGTCCCGCCGGTTTCCCGCTGCCCAAGGGAATCCTCCATGGCGGCGCTGCAGGCAGCGCCGCCATGGGGAATCCGACCCCCTTACCGCCAGCCTGGCTCTGGCAGTTTTGACCGCCAGAACCTGGCTGGAGGAAACGGGTGTCGTGGGGCCCCCTAACAGGGCCCCACCAAGATTTTCAGTGTCTGCCAAGCAGACACTGAAAATCGCGACGGGTGCAACTGCACCCGTCGCACCCCTTCCACTCCGCCGGCTCCATTCGGAGCTGGCATCCTCATGGAAGGGGGTTTCCCGCTGGGCTGGCGGGCGGCCTTCTGGCGGTCGCCCGCCAGCCCAGCGGGAAACTCAGAATGACCGCCGCGGTCTTTCGACCGCGGTACGGTCTACTGGCGGTTCCCGCCAGGCGGGCGGCTTGCGCCGCCCGCGGAGGTCGGAATGACCCCCGTAGTCCTTCCTTTTTATCATGTATTTACAACTCCTGTTTTTACTGGACATTTTTTAAGTTTACAATTTTAAACATACTTTTTTCTGTAAGTGCCAAATGCTCTTTCCAGCTGTTCTGTTTTTCATGGCCACATTTTCCACCTTATTTGTCTTTTTAATGTCAGTTTGAATTAGGTATTATTGTTTGCTTAGTTTCTTTCCTCCTTGTGTCTTTTCAGGCATTCTGATTTTTCTTTTTTCAGCACAAGTGGATTCCTGCAAATCAAATAATACATATTATATAATTAATTACATACTAGAACTAATTGGTTGTTTCAGTGTGTTCACTGCCAAGGATATGTGTATCACTGATTGTCTAGGTGATGGGTGAGTTATGTTTACTAAAAGTACACTTAAAGGCTTGGGCCCATATTTATACTTTTTGACGCAAAACTGCGCCAACGCAGTTTTGCGTCGAAAAAATTTGCGCCGGCTAACGCCATTCTGAAGCGCCATGCGGGCGCCGTATTTATTGAATGACGTTAGCCAGCGTTAGCCGGCGGCGCTGTCTGGTGTGCGTTAAAAAAAACGACGTACACCAGGCAGCGCCGGCGTAAGGGGGAAAATGGCGTATGGGCGTCCAGAAATGGTGCAAGTCAGGCTGAGGCAAAAAAATCGCCACAACCCGATTTGCGCCATTTTTTTACTACGCCCATCCCCCTTTGAAATGACTCCTGTCTTAGCAAAGACAGGAGTCATGCCCCCTTGCCCAATGGCCATGCCCAGGGGACTTCTGTCCCCTGGGCATGGTCATTGGGTATAGTGGCATGTAGGGGGGCACAAATCAGGCCCCCCTATGCCACAAAAAAAAATAAAAATACTTACCTGGACTTACCTTAATGTCCCTGGGGTGGGTCCCTCCAACCTTGGGTGTCCTCCTGGGGTGGGCAAGGGTGGCAGGGGGTGTCCCTGGGGGCAGGGGAGGGCACCTCTGGGCTCATTCTGAGCCCACAGGTCCCTTAACGCCTGCCCTGACCCAGGCGCTAAAATCCGGCACAAATGCGGGTTTTTTAGTCCCGCCCACTCCCGGGCGTCATTTTTGCCCGGGAGTATAAATATGACGCATATGCATCGCAGTCATTTTTTAAGACGGGAACGCCTACCTTGCATATCATTAACGCAAGGAAGGTGTTCACGCAAAAAAATTACGCTAACTCCATGAACTTTGGCACTAGACGCGTCTAACGCCAAAGTATAAATATGGAGTTAGTTTTGCGTGGAATTTGTGTCGAAAAAAACGACGCAAATTCGGCGCAAACGGAGTATAAATATGCCCCTTGGTAACTTGATTTTTAATGGCAAATTGAACTAGCAATACAACTGCACACTCAGGCTCTGTAGTACTAGGCCTGAGCAGTGTTTGAAGGACTATTTGTCTGGATGGGTGAGTAGTCTGTGTCAGGACTTAGCTACATATCTGACAAGTTTATCAGTACCTCTTTGAATGTCCCATCAGGTAGTTAAGTATATGGTAAGTACAGGGGTATGTAACAGTGTGTGCAACTAGCTCCAGTACTGTTTAAAACATAACTGCACTTTGCGTGTGTGCATGGATGTATAAGCAGTCATCTCAGTGTCTGACTGGCTGTGTCAGTGGCTCTATCATTTTGTTAATAGGTGAGTTGTAGTATTGGTTGAACACTGCATATATAAGTGAGCATAGAAGTCTGCATGTGCATTACTAACTCAGTTAAACTTAGAAGTTTCATGTTTTAACCACAAAGCACCCTGCTCTATCACCTACCTACTGCCTAGCTGAGTGCTCACATTTCTATAATAAAATGACAGTTTAAGGATTAACAAGCAACCTTTGTAATGACAGTGGAACTGACAGCAAGCCTGCACACTTTCGATCTGTAGTAGTAGGCCTCAGTCATATTTAAATTAGTACTTGTGTGGATAGCTCAGTAGATCATGTTAGTATTTCCTTCATATCTGACTTAGTGTATCAGTACCTCTATGAGTATCTCACTGGATATTTAAGAAAATACGATAAGTACAGGGACATGTAACTGCATGTGCAACAGGCTCCAATGTTGTTGTAAATATAACTGTTGTCTGGGTGAGTGCATGAATGTATAAGCAGACCCCTCGGTGTATCAGTGGCTGTGTCAATGGCTCCATCCTTCTGTTAATAGGTACATCAGTTGCAGTATTCATGTCACAGTGCATTCATATGTGGGCTAAAGGGTTTTTAAGTCCACATGTAACTCAGTTAAACTGAGATGAACATCTTTCACCTTGTTAATAACAAAGCACCCTGCTCTAAGGGCTACCTCTAGCCTACCTAAGGGTTGAGTTTTGTGTGCTAAAACGGAACTCAAAACTTTACTGATAAATCTACTTTTCCTAAGTGTTATCACATATCTATTATTTATATTACATTTTAGGTGTTATGATCATGCTACTCACTTTCATTCACCTATATACAATTACCCCAGTAGATATACACTTTAAATTTAAAAAACATTTTACTACATATACTTGTTAAGTTTGTTTGTTGGTCTGCATATTTGTCTCTCAGTATCAATTAGAATTTCTCCTCAATTAAAAAATTCACAAAAACCGAACCAAAGAATGGTGCATTACTCTCATGCAAGGCAACCATTAAAGGCAATGTTTTCAACTTTGCTTTCCAGGTTGCTCAATCCCAAATTGAAACAGAATCTCTCTTTCATGTTGAACGTATGCTACACATCTTCTGATTCGATTTTTTACGTACCCCTTTCCAACAATCCTCAAAAGCAGATTCACCCGCGGTACTCAGCATGGCCCCTCCATGTAACTCTGGAACAGATAAACGTATTCACGTGGGAGTACGAATTTCATTTTCCCAATAAATTGTCAAATACTGCCACATATGTTCCTCTTTCAATAAAATAATTTATTCTCACTAAAACACTGGTGTTTCTGCATCCTGCATCCTGTTTCATATGTAGTTATCAACTACACACCATAAATGCAAAGGCTCTTTTCAGAGCCAACCCCATTTTAACATAGACAATTTTTTTATTGCTAATTTTTAAAATCTCATTCGGATCCACGGATCTAAAAAATGGCAAATAAAACACTTTTTCAATTGTACACCCATTATCAATCATTGCTCCATATTTATATCAACACCCCAGGGCCAGGGCACCTCTACCCTCACCCCCTCATATGCATTGCAACCCATATTTCACCCCACAGACCTTTTCAAATTACAACAAAATGGCAGCCACAACTTTCTCTTTCAGGTTTCTGCCAAGCAAGACTGTGTGAGTATCGCACTGTGTGTGTGAGTGCATGTGAAAGGGTGGCTCTGGGTGTGAGAGTGTGATAGTGGGTGTGAAACTTTTGGTCCTGGGTGTGAGAGTGTGTGTCACAGTGTGTGCCTAGGTGTGAGAGTGGACACACAAGTATTTCCCTGAGTGTGAGAGTGGGTGTGAAAGGATGTCTTAGAGTGTATGAGTGGGTGTAGAAATATCTGTCTGGGTGTGTGAGTGGGTGAGAGAGTGTCTGTGTGGGTTTGAGAGGGAGTGTGAGAGTGTCTATCAGGGTGTCAAAGTTGGTGTGAGAAGGTGTCTCTGGGTGTGAGGATGGGTGTGAGTTTGTCTAGATGGGTGTGAGATTAGGTTTGAGAGTGTCTATCTGGGTTTAGAGTAGGCATGATATTCTGTACCTGGGTGTAGGAATGTGTGTGAGAGTGTGTGCCTGAGTGTGGCAAAGGGTGTTGGAATGTCTTTCTAGGTGTGAGAGTAGGTATAAGATTGTGGGCCTGGGTGGCACTGCAGTTCTAAAAAAAACACTATTAAGCCCATTATTTTTGTTTTATCACATTTATATCATTCCCATGGGGTCAGGGAACCTCCACCCTGACCCCATCATGTCCATTGCACCCCACATTTCATCCCTGGGAACCATTTCTCAGATGATACAATAGAGCAACTGCAACTTCTGTCAGGTTGCGGCCAGGAATCACATTCTTACATTGGTGAATGGATCCACAGATCAACCTGTGAATATATCCGCTGAGGGTCTGCGTCCCTAGATATCTGTAATGTTTGCAATTCATTATCTCTAAAACTACTGAATTTAGGTACACCAAATCCCAAAAAACACTTTCTGGACCAACAGCTAGCTTTCTGCCAAATTTTATGTAATTCCATCCAGCAGTTCATGCTACAGTCATGCTCAGAATCCCCATTGGAAAATTAACAGGGAAAAAATTGTTTTGGATACCCCATATTTCTCGGCCCCCACTTGACAGATCACCACAAAACGTTTAACACTGCAGCTAAGTGATTGAAGAATACGATTTGAAAAGTTTGTGAAGTTTCATCAAGCCGTGTCAAAGTTATTAGCAAAACAAAAAACTCTTTACTATGGAAATTAGTTACTAGCTATAACTACCTACTGACGACCACCAGTAGGATATATATATATGTTTATATATATATACACACACATAGGATGACATAGGGGAAAAGTATTTTATGAACCTGCTTCATTACTTTTTTTAAAACAAAGTCATAGATTTTAGAGCCCCTGGAGCCTACTTGCACCAAATTAGCATCATTTTGTTTTACTCTAAAGTGGCCCAAAAGGGCCAAAATTGCTATGCCAAATTTACAAAGTGGTGCAATGCATGCATTGCACCACTTTTAGCCCTTTGCGCTACATTATGCCTGCGATTTATTTGCGTCATTGTTTTCTGCACTTTGAACACCTGTTCACAGCAGGTGTTAAAAGGAGGCACAACATCATTAACAATGGGCCTCAATGGGCTTTGCCGGATTAGCATCAACATTTTTAATGCTAATCCTGAAAAGCTCAGATCTAGCATCAAAAATGTTGATGCTAGTTCCCTAATTAAGACAATGGTGTGTCATACCTAAGATACGGCATCCACATGATGGTGTTAGGAGGGCGCTAAAGAATGCAAGAAAATTGCCACTGCACTGGGTGCAGTACCACTTTTCTTAAATAAGGCCCAAAATATTTTTGGGGATTTTTTTTTTTGATTCAAAGATCCGGATCCGTGAACCATCCAGTTATGTACTTTCTGTTCCGTGCCTCATGATGGGTCTGTCGTGATTTTTAACAACACTTAAAAACAGAAAAGGAGACTATGAAATTGATGTTTGAGGTAAGTGGTTTACTATAATTACATAGAAACTTATATTCCTATCAGTAATTAAAGGTTTGAAGATTGTTGTATTCTATATTTTTTGATTCATGAATCCCCTGTGACACAGCAACAAATTGATTTAATTGGTTAAAACCTTTGTCAATCTTTTTATCAAGCCTTTTCCTTTATCTTTTGGGTGTGCCTGCTAGAATTCACACTTTGCAGACACACTGGGACACCAGTTTATGCAATACCATATGGGCAGAATGCTGAGGAGGACCAGCAAAGAGGCCATTCTTCAGAAGAACAAGCACCAAAAAAATGAATACATAGCCTGGAATTCTTCACCGCACTATCTTGGGAGAAAAAAAGTGATTGCCAAGGTGGTGTAGTGCAATCTTTGCGAAAAGAAACTCTTTGAGGGGACATCATAGAAATATTCCTATGGCACAAGTAGAATGCTAAAGCATTTAAAACCACTTCACCCTCGCAAAAGCAGAGATGAAATGTGATGTACCACATGCCTCTACATATGGTGTGGTGCAAGATGCAACTGGGGATCCAGTGTCAGTTGCAGTAGCTGCACGTATACCTGTGACAGTTTTGGAGTTCCTCAAAATTGGAACATTCTGCACAGTGTGCAATTAAGTGCCTTCATTTGGTAAGCAGTACGTCTCTGCACTAATTGAGATTGAAAAAAGCCACATATGTTATTTTTTTCTTTTAAAAAATTGTTGCACAATTTCTGCGATTTGCGTTTTGGGATTTTATTCTTTATATTTGCAATTTAAGGAAAAAATAACAACAAAAAAATCCAAAAAGTTCTAAAAGACAAAAAGAAAACACCCCAAAAAGTTATTTTTAGAACAAACTTTTCTGGTTTTAAGGAAGAAAACTATATGTTATATATTTGTTTGTGAATGTCTGACTACCTGTTGCTATATGTCTACATATATGTCAGCTTGACTGTTTTTTTTATGCTTGTATGAGTGTGACTAGGTGACTAGGTGTGAGTGACTGTATCAGTGTGTAAGAAGTTGTTTGATTGCCTGTAACAGTGTGTGGCTGGCTATGTGAGTGGATTTATAATTGTGTGAATGGGTGTGTGAGTGGCTGTATCAGTGTGTGAGTGGATGTTTTGGTGGCTGTATCAGTGTGTGGCTGCCTCTGTGAGTGGGTGTCCCTGTGTGAGGCTGGGTATATGAGTTGGTGTATCAGGGAATGGCTGGGTGTCAGAGTGGCTGTGTCAGTGAGTGTGAGGGTGTGTGAGCATCTATATGGGTCTCAGTGGGTATGTGAATTGCTGTATTCATGTGTGTCTGGCTGTTCAAGTGGCTGTATCAGTGTGTGGCTCTGTGTATGAGTGGCTGTATCAGCATGTAGCTAGGTGTGTGAGTAGATGTATTGATATGGGAGTGGATATGTGAGTGGCTATATTGATGTGGGGTTGTGTGTGTGAATGGCTGTATCAGTGTGTGCGTGGCTGCATTGGTGTCTGAGTAGGTGTGTGAGTGACTGTATCAGTGTATAGCAGAGTGTGTGAGTGCCTGTATCAGTGTGTAGCTGAGAGTGTGAGTTGGTGTATCGCTGTGTAAGTGGGTGGATGTCTGGCTGAATCAGTATGTGTCTCAGTGTGTGAGAGGTTGTATCAGTGTGTGTGTGGGTATGTTAGCACCTGCATTGGCATATTAAGGGGTGTGTGAGTGGGTGCACCAGTGTGTGGCTAGATTTGTGAGTGAGTGTATTGGTGTGTGGTTGGATGTGTAAGGGGCTGTATTAATGTGTGAGTGGGCATGTGAGTCTCTGTATGGGTCTCTAAGAGGGTGTGTGAGTGCCTGTATCCGTATCAGGTTGGGTGTGTGAATCAATACATCAGTGTGTGAGTGGTTGTTTGAGTGTCTGTTTTGGTGTGTGGCTGGGTTTCTGAGCAGCTGTATCGGTATGTGCATGGGTGTCTCACTGGCTGTATCACTGTGTGGTTGGGTGTGTGAGTGGCTGTATTGGAGTGTGGCTGTGTGTGTGAGTTGGTAAATTAGTATGTGAGTGGTGCATGAGTGGATGCATAAGTATGCAGGTTGGTTTGTGAGTGGTTGTATCAGTGTTTGAGGTGTGTGAGTGGAAGTACTGGTGTGTGGATGTCTGTGTGAACTGTACTGGTGTGTGAGTGGGTGCATGAGTGGTTGTATCAGTGTGTGAGAGGGTGTGTGAGTGGCTCTGTGTGGCTGGGTCAGTGAGTGGCTGTGTGGGTGTGTGGCTGATTGCATGAGTGGCTGTATCGGTGTGTGAGTGAACGTGTGAGTGACTGTATCTGTGTGAGAGGGTGAGTAAGCAGCTGTATCAGTGTGTAAGTGGTTGTGTTGGTGTGTGGGTGGATGTGTGGGTGGTTGTATCAGTTTGTAAATGGCTGTATGAGTGACTTATCAGTGACTTATCAGTGTGTGAGTAGCTGCATCAGTGTATGAGTGGATAACTGAGGTAGTGTACTTGTGTGTGGCTGGGAGTATGAGTTGGTGTATCATGTGTGAGGGATGCATAACTTGCTGTATTGGTATGTCAATCGCTGTGTGAGTGGCTGTATCAGTATATGCATGGATGTGTTAGTGCCTGTATCAGTGTCTGAGTGGGTGTGTAAGTGGGTATACCAATGCATAGCTGGGTGTGTGAGTTGGTGTATCTGGGTGTGGCTGGGTGTGTGAGTAGCTATGTCAGTGTGTGAGTGGGTGTGAGAGTGTCTGTATACTTCTCAGAGTAGGTTTGTGAGTACCTACATCAGTAGTTAGCTGGGTGTGTGAGTGGCCATTTCGATGTGTGAGTGGGTGTGTGAATGGCTGTATCCGTGTATCAATGTGACTTTGTAGGTAGTTGTATGATTTTGTAATTGTACTCTGGAACACCCTGGCAATGTAATCTTATGGAGCAACAGTGAATTAACTAATTTGTAAACTACATTATTCCAATAAATGTTGGCATTTATCTGTATAAAAAGTAGGAAAATGTGTTAATTAGAATTACAATGTATAAAACTATAATTTAAATGTAGAAAATGCAAAAATGTATAACACAGCAATAGAAACAAACCACTACACACTTCTCATGCTGTAATGCTATGTTGCAATAAAAATAAGCACTTAACTTTCCCTTTTAAACTGTTTTCAGCTTTATACTAAAATACTCCATAAATCATGTAGAGTATAATGAATCTGTCAGATTACCCACTAAATCAAACTTCCACAGGAGTAGATGCCTTTTACCCAACTCCCTCCAACAGATGCGTGTTCAGACTTTACCTGATTATCTGAACCATGCATCCGCTATGGGGAAAGGGGAATGGGAATAGAAAAAGAGAGACCACCTACAGATCCAGTTCCAGCCTGTGTTTCCCATTTGAAGATAGGATATTCAGTGTGTGTCTCCTAAAACCTGCACCTTTCTTCTTATTGGGATTTTGTTAAAGGAAGGACCTGCAGTCAGCATAGATAAGTACATTCAGCTTCTTCAAAAGGGAAAAAGTAGCTGGTGTGCACACCGTAACAAGAAAAATATTTATAACTCAAAACTGGAAGAATTCTGTATGAAACGAAGTGCCTTAGGAACACTGATCATTCTCCTCAGGATGACAGTTGAAGTGCAGGGCTCCCAGAGAGAAACAGCTGGAGGGAAGCTTCAGCACAAGACTAAGGTGGAAACACTAGAACGCTGACCTCACAAGGATTTGCTGCCACCATCTTGAGTGGCAGTTAAACCTGAAGAAACAAGGAAAAGGGGAATCAGTTTTGCTGAGGGAAGAACTTACCAACGCTGGCAATAGTTTTCCTGACATAATCATCCTTGAACTGTTGGAGAAAAACAATCATACAGATTGTAGAAAAGCCGAGAACTGCACACTATGGTGGTCATTGATATTGGCGGTATTTTCTGAAGACCATCCTGGTGACGGCTGCCAATAGACCGCTGTGGAGACGGAAATCCGCCCTCCACATCATGACAAACAAACACAAAACTAACAGAACTCAGCCATAAAAATAATTCCGCCAGACCCAACGGAGGCGAAAAACTGTCGGACCCACTACCCTTCCCGCCATGCCAGCAATACACCACCCTCCAAATTATGGACAACGAATCACCACAGTGGTCACTCAACGGTGGTCAGCCATTGGCAGTGCACACCGCTGCGGTAGAATTAGGCACCCAACACCAACAGAAGCCAACAGTGGCGAGATTGAAAAACCCACACCTGACACATATACATACACTGTTCACACCCACCAACAGCGCTATAAAACACACCCCCAAGCAACACACAAATCCTTTCCAAACATGAAAATACTGCTACACCTTGCCAGCAAAAGATAATACAAGAATTGCACACACAAACCACAGCCACCTATTCACCTTTCACTCATCACACACAACACACCATGCCCCAACACCTATCACACCCTGCACAACACACACACTATATCCACCACACAAAAGGCATGTCCCCACAGAAGAATCCCCGTTTCACAGATGAGGAGTTGCAGGTGATGGTGGAGGAAATTATCAGGATAGAGCCATAGGTCTTCGGTGACAGGTCCAGTAGATATCCATTGCCAGGAAGATGGAGCTATGGCGGAAGATCATGGACAGCGTGAACTCCGTGGGAACATATCCACTCACAAGGGACGACATTCGCAAGAGGCGGAATCACCTACGGGTAAGGTGCGTGCAGTTGCCTCCACGTACCAAGTTGCCATCATTAAGACTGGTGGTGGACCCGCACCTCCTCCCCTACAGTTGACAGCAGGGAAGAGAAAGTCTTAGCAATCCTGCATCCTGAGGGCCTCACTGGAGTCACTAATGGGCTAGACACTGGTAAGTCACCATTACCACCCTACCACCACTAATACCTGAATGGCATGTTATCCCCTCACTTTGACTGTGAACCACCCCCATTACAAACCCCAGTTGTGTACCCCTGCATGCCCTAGCCACTACAAGCACACCCCTCCCAGCTCTGCAAGCACACACAACAGTAATGCATTGGCAGAATAGTACTACCAATCCCACAATCTACCAGCATATACTAACCAAAGGTTGGAGGACAACACCCAACCCATAGGGAAAGCCAGAAACTATGAATATGTGACAGACAATGACTAACAAATCTTCCACATGTTAACAGGTACTCCAGCCAATGTCAGCGGTGAGCATGTGCCACAACAACCCAGTACCCCACCAGAAGATACCCCCAGTGATGACAGAAAGTCTGGATGTCCCCATACGGATGATCCCCCAGGACCGTCTGGCACCACTAGTCCAGTGACCCAGACAGACACCAAAGACTGCTGCCAAGCCAGGAAATGTGCCCCTCCTTAATGTCTCCCTTGTGTTCCACTGAGACACCTTGTTCACTTTGGACTGCCTTTGCTCCTTTTCCTTTGGCCCCATGGATACTGGACCTGTGTAACATACCAACTGGGCCACTACACTGAAGTTTATGTCCAACATCACTCCACTCTATTGCACTACCCCATCCTTTTTGTCACTTCAATAAACACCCTTGGACACAACTGAAGTTTCTGTGATTTATTATACAACAATATGCAATGTCTTAAACTGCATGAACCTTTGCAAATGTCCTGTAATGTGTGAATCCATCCAACAAAAGGGTGTAAGGAGCCTGTAGTCATCACACCAGTACATAGTTGTGATCACAACAACATCTGCAAAAAGGGAAAGCATAAGTGACAGTCAATTGATAAGTGAAGGTAGTGCTTGGAACAACACAGCAGCCACACAGCACTTAGCTGTATTGGAAGTATAAGCAGAAGTACAGTCTTACCTGGGTGCCAGTGAAAGTACCACGATCTGGAAGACCTTCTTAGGGGTGTAGTATAGGGATCCACCAGTTACATGGAGGCACGGAACCTGGCTTTCTGTAGCCCAAATGTACTTTCAATAACCCTCCTGCTATGCCCATGTGCTTCATTGTACTGATTTTCTGTCCCTGTCCTTGGATTCCTCACTGGTGTCAAGAGCAGGACAGGTTTGGATAGCCAGAATCACCTGGAAGTAGTGAGGGATACACATTACTGATGTACAATTGCAATAGTACAATGGCAATAGTACTACTTCATATGGCATACAGTGACATACATTGGATGAAGACTTAAACTCACCTATGATCCACACTCTCTGCCTCTGTAGTCGTGCCATCACCTGTGGGACGCTGCTATTTCTCAACACATGGGCATCATGCACAGATCCAGGAAACTTGGTAGTGACGTGTGAGATGTATTGATCAGCAAGGCACACCATCAGGACATTCATAGAGTGGTTACTCTCCCTATTCCTGTAGAGCTTCAAATTTTTCCTGTGGGGACCAAGGCAATATGGGTCCCGTCAATTGCCCCAATCACATGTGCGATGTGTCCCATTGCGTAGAATGTAGCCTTCACAGTGGGCAAATCTTCACTCTGGGGAAATGAGATGTAGCTACTCATGTGTTTTAGCAAGGCAATCAAAACTCTTCCTAGCACATTTGAAAACATCGGCTGTGAATTCCTGCAGCTAAGCACCCGGTCACCTGGAAGGAATCACTTGACAGGAAGTGGAGCACTGACAGAACCTGTACTGCAGGGAGTATTGCTGTAGTGCTAAGGAAAGCAGGAATGAGATCTGGCTCCAATTGTTGACACAGATCAGTAATTGTGGCCCTGTCCAGATGTTAGGTCATAATGATGTGTCATTCCTCCAGTGTAACCAAGTCCAATAGGGATCTGTTCACGGGTGCTTGCCTCCTCCTTCATAGTGGTAGGAATCTAAGTAAACCAAATATGAGATGTGTGTGACTACGGGTAGTATGGACATACAATATCACAGTACACAGAACATGTATGTATATAGCAGACTGGAATTACCCTGTGTGTACCATTTGTACCCATGATACAAATTTAATTGTCCGCCATGAGTACCAGCATTAGGAATTGACAACCACCTATCCTGTATGCTGAGACAGGTGGAAGTGACCTCACTCCACCGGCGTTTGTCCTCATAACGGAAGGCAGTCTGTACCTCCGTGTAACTCCTCATTGGTTAACATTGAGGTCTATGGAGTACAGGAACCAATGATGATCAACGTGGACCATTTTCTCTGTCCCACTTCACTTGATTTCTGACTCTCTACTGATCAACACCTCCACTGCGTGTGCTGCTGTGTCCTGTATCTGGTACCTGAGATTGCCCATGCAGCAGTGGAAAGGGCCCCAGCCTTCACATCTGAGGAGTTGGAGAAGCTTGTGGATGGGGTCCTAACTTTGTATGGGCAGGTGTATTTGCCACCAGACAAACAGATGAGTACCTTATGTGTGCGTTGGATGCAACATGGCTGTATGAAGATGTATGTGTGTGCTGGAAGTGTATCATTTGGGGAGTGTATTTTTGGTGCATGCAATGTGTAAGCAGAGATACGGGTCATGTGTCGGCTTGATGTGAGATCAATGCAATATGTAAGCCATTTCTATTACAGAATGGAGTGCAGAGTTCATGGTATCCATTCGTCTGTGTTCCCTATGCAGGTCAGCACCCATCAAAAGAAAGGCTTGTGGTGAGCCATCGGCAAAGACGTGCCAGCCCCTGGGGGTCCATAGGCGGCGTGGCTCCCACTGCAGGAAATGGTGGGAGGACCTGAGACGCTGGGCCCCGAAGACCGCAGAGGTCCAGCAGGGACGGCCTCCCTATGAGGGAGCGGTGCCCGTCGGACCCTGACCCCCTAATGGCCCACATACTGGCTGTGGCCAATCGTGAGTTGGATGGGTGCTTAAGGGCAGCACAGCAGCCACAAGGGGGTGAGTACACACTGTGTGGTATACTTTGTTGTTGCCTACCAAGGTGTTTGGGTGCAAGGTTCTAGTCAGAGGATGCCAGTTTAGCTAATCTAGTGGAGTCCTGCTTAGCAATGTAGGGTGGTATGCATATTTGGTAATGACAAGTAGCTGGCATACCATGGCAGACATGGCTTAGTGAGTCCCAGTAGGTGTGCAGATAGTAGTGTTTGGGTTCATTTCGGCTCTTGTTATGGTTTGGTATTGTGGAACATACTGCACAGTGTTAGTCCCAGTGAGTGATCGTGATATGTATGCCATATGTGCTGTTGTTGCTGTAATTGACCCTGTGCTGCCTTTCTTCCCCCTCACCCTTTTTCCTTTTCTCATGTTGTTCTTGTGTGCATTAGCATCATCTGGCGAAGGAGCAGGGGCACCGGTGAGTGTGGGAGCTGCAGCCCACAGGACCCAGGAGGTAGAGTCCACCGTTGCCGAGGGGACCAGTGAGTTGGAGGGTGAGGGGAGCACAATGGAGGAGACAGGAGCTACGAAATCTGACTCAGATTCCTCCTCTGATGGAAGCTCCCTGGCTCCCTGGTGGTGGCGGACCTCTCTGGGACCACCCCAGCTATAACATCGCTTGCCACCCTTGTACCAGAACCACCCTACTAGTACTCCCCCACCCAGTTGCCCGTGCCAGCTCACCCAGGAGGGTGGGCGTCTCCTTCACGCTAGGCATCTCAGGCCCAGCCCCAGTCAGCCCTGCTGCCCTCACTGAGGAGGCTATTGACCTACTGAGATCCATCGCTGTAGGGCAGTAAATCATAGAGAATGCCATCCAGGGGCTGTCATCCCAGATGCAACAATGCAATGCCCACCTGGAGGTTATTCACTGTGGCATGGCGGCCCTACAGAGATCGTTTGAGACTCTGGCCTCCTCTTTGATGCAGCCAGTGTCCTTGGTTCTTCCTTTCCCCCTCCAACTACCTGTTCCCAGTCCCAAAGATCTCTCCTCCACCCATTGCACTTTGCACGCACACAATCAGACCAACATGCACCAAAGACAACAGACAGGACTTGCACAGACAAGCACAGGGCCACAAGCACACATACAGCCAACACACAGTAGCACAGACAACAACTGGCAATTCCTCTACTGTCTCCCCCTCTTCCTCCTCCCTCACAGTAACATCAACACTCACACCTGCAAGCACTGCATATTCAGTCCTAGATCCTGCTACCTGTACAACCTTGCCCACAGTCACCCCAACAGCAGACAGGCAGACTAGCATCCCATACATCACATGCACAGTCACTACTACCACCATCACAACCTCATGCAACACACCCACCTCTCTTACAAACACTATCACAATATACATTCACATGTCCACTTTGCCCCCTACCACCCTGTCTGCCCCTCCAAAGACACATAAACATTCCCACTCAGACACTCAACAGCCATCCACCTCACACACACACACTGTCCATACACCTGCAACCCAGTCCAGCATGCCTACTCCTCCCACAACCACTCCCTCTACCTCCACTCCCAAACCTACTCCCACAACCTGCCCCATTGGACCTAAGAAACTTTTCCTTTCCCGCCTTGACCTCTTTCCTCCTCCCCCCAATGTCCTGCCCATAAGAGGAAGCTTACTCTACCCCAGCCAAGTACCTCCAGCTCCCAGTCCACTCATATCTCTCGCTCTGCAGCTACACCTGCCACTAAGGAGCACAAGAGTGGCACTCCTGCCCCTTGCTCCAAGTGTCCACCTCTGCCCCTAAACAAGGGAGCAAGGACCTGCCTCCTCCCAAACCCAAATCCAAGGACCCTCTCTCAAGAAAACCCCTTAGTTGCCTACCTACCATCAGCATGATGCCTCTTCCCAGTGGAGTGACTTGGGCTGTCAGGAGTCAAGTTGGTCCTTGGACTGTATCCTGTGGCATTTCACTTACATTTGGACTGGCTAATGGTCCTTTTGGTAAATATTTTTGACATTCATTTTGTCGAGGTCGATGTTCCCATAGAATTACTGTGGTTAGACCAGAGGTATATGTCCTGGCTGTTGTTGTTCAACTTCTCTACAGATAGTTCTCTGTATGTGATATGTGGGTATGGTGAGTGTTGTGCATGTGGTGTGTCACTCTCCCCTCCCTCCCTTGTGTGCTAGGCAGCTGTACTCACTGTCGTCAGCAGCGTTGCTGCTCCTGGACTTCCATCACGTGGTACAGCATCGGCAGGACTTCCAGTTAGGGTTCCATGGTGGGCATAGACCCCTCTGTGTCCCTAGAGGTGAGTGTCTTCTTTCTATAATTAGTTGTTTTGCCAGGCGTTTTGTGGCGGTGGTCCCACCACGGAAATCCTGGCAGTCTGCTATGTCATAATATGATGGGCGGGGTGTGGTGTTCCGCCAGCCTGAAGATGGCAATTGCCGTGGTCAGAGGAGGGACCTCAGCGGCAGCTCAGGTGGTAAATTGGCTGTCTATGGGAGGGATCACCTTTATGGTCATAATTTGGTAGTCTTCACCACCAGCCTGGCAACAGACCTACCGCCATCGCTGGAGTGGCGGTCAGCTGACCGTCAATGTCATAATGACCACCTATGTGACTGTAATTAAGCAACACTATACATTGCACTCACTACAGTTTTTTAAACAATCATTTTACCTATATTTGGTCTACTAATCTAAAGAAAGGTATGCTGAAAATAAGACCTTCTTCAGTAGAAGTGCTATAGTAGTACTAATGTTTATATAAGGCACACCAGCATATGGAAAGTCTTATAAACACATGACCCCTGGTAGGCCGTGTGATGTCATAAATACTGATAATGCATCTACTACATCTACACTATTCTACTTTTACAATGATAATCCTCTTAGAACGTTGGTTCCAAAAACAAAAGATAAGAATTTGATAACTTATAAGGCAATCTTTGCTTGCATTTTAGTTGCTCTCATCATATTCTGTTCATCAACCTTTTTTTTGGATAGGCAGTGTAGTGACCAGATGTAACACGTAATCCTTGTGAAATATGACAGCAATAGTGCTATATGTTTTTCTAGAAATTGATATTTGTTCTTCTTTAAATCTTGTAGTCTCAGTTACCAATTTACTGCCATCTGCTCTTCATGACTGTAGCATTAAAATAGTATATTTGCCACTTCTTCCTACACATAAATTCTGACACAAGATCTTTTGGACAATTTGAACATCTATTGTTTTATGTAGTTTGTTTCAACAATCTTTCAAAAGTCTCAGTTGTGCAATCTGGCAATGTTAAATAAATAAAACACTCTGAATCAATTTCTGTACTTGATGTGTATGAGTAATCTTCACATTCATGGTTACATGACTAACTAAGTCCAAATAACTCATCAGTATGTATTTCCCCTTATTCTAAAAAAGCAAACATCACCGTTAAAACCTCCTGTACATCCACTTGAGTGTTTTGAGTAGACTGAACAAATCCAATACATATATCAACAAGGTCCTGCATGTGTAACACACAATGGGGCCTATTTAAGAGCACCTAGCACATTCTAACAAAACATTAGTGTCATTTTTTATGCTAATGTGGCATTAGAAGGCCAAAAACACCATGCCATGTTTACAAAGTGGTGCAATGCATGCATTGCGTCACTTTGTAACCTTTTGTGCAACTTATGCCTGCGCCAGGCCTAATATATGCAAATGGGGTGTTCCCCCATTGGAGGGGCAAAGAAAATGGTGCAAAGAAATCTAAGAGATTTCTTTGAGTCATTTTTTTCGGCACTCTTAACGCCTGCTCAGAGCAGACATTAAAAGGAGGCTTCCATTGATTACAATGGGCCTCTGGGTGGTTTGCAGGATTAGAGTAAAAATCCTGCAAAGCGCCGGATTAGTATCAAACATTCTGATGCTTGTCCCCTAACTACCGCTATGTTACACCATATTTTAAATACGGCACACACATGGTGGCGTTAGGGGGTACAAGAAAGTGGTGCTGCACTGTGTGCAGTGCCACTTTTCTTCAGTATGCCCCAATGTGTTTTACTTCCATAACTACACAGATGTTACAACAAAACGCACAATGCAGAAGACAATGCCTTCTGTTGTTTCCTATCAATTGCAGATACAAAATGAGGTAATGTAAACAGTATGTTTAGAATAACATTAGCATAGCAGTTGACACCAGAGGGGATTGACAACTAGCAACCAAAAATCTCTCCCTTGTTTTCAAATGTTGGTTTCTTAACTCCCAAGTTACTTTTTCATTTCTTTCTATTCAAGAACATCAATTCACTGCTTTGGAAGTTGTTGCCTTGGACACAAGGAACATTTTTCATCAACTGGATAGTGTCCTAAATAAGGAGCATCAAAACTTCTTGATTGGTCGTATTCTTTTATATAGCGTGGATCTGCATTTACTCTGCTATCAAAATGCACTAGATACAAACCAGACAATATCCTAATGTGAGCCAAAGCTACAAATGGCATACTTTCCTTAAAGAGCTACTAAAATATTAATATTTGCTGCATCGAAATGTAAACCTTGGGATTTATGAATATTAACAACATATGCCAGAGAAACTGGAAACTGTTTTTGTTGAACATATAAAACTTTCATAAGCAAAAAAGAACAACAGACCTTCCAATCTGCTCTGGTCTGTCAATATGATCAAATTTAATCACTAGGTATTCCACATCATTCCTAATAAGAAAACTAACAATATCAACAATTTGACCCATAGCACCAATGACCAAACCTTCTTCAACATTTACATTTTGATGCAAAATTGCTCTACAGTACTTTCAAACACTTGAACATTTCTCCAGTCCCGCAGTTCGTGAAACAGATTTTTCTAATTAATCCAATTTTGCTTGTAACTTTACATTTAGCAATACAATGGCACCTTGGTGCTCCATTTTGTTTATTGACTTCAGTTGTAAAATGTATTTTTTCTCCAATTCCAGCAATTCTTCGTGGAAATGGGCACACTCCTCCAAATGCAGGCATTAGGCAGGCAATTGGCTTTTCTTCTTATATGAAAATGAAGACTAGTTCTATTGCTGTCTTTGTCATTGGAAAACGTTTTTTAAGAAAACATACAACTTTCTAGCAGATGCCTTCCCTTTTTTTTCGAAAGGATACCTTCTCTAATATCTTTCAAAATATTTCCATATTCAATGTCTGGTGCTTGTCGCATATTCCTAATTAGTCCTTTATCTCTGAAATTTAACCAAATATTCACATTTCTTATGCTTTCCAGAGAATTCCTAGTTTCACCATGGAGCCATGATTGGAACACAGACTGCCCTTTCACAGGTGTAAGTTGCAGTAGATCTCTGAAAACAATCAAATGTTTTCCTCCAAATAGGACTTCTTAATCTGTTTTCAAAATGTGTTGCATTCTCAAAGGTACAAATGCAAGTATTAAGTTTCAGACAATGCTCACTTCATCGACGATTAAAAGTTTAAACTTTTTCGCACTCTTGACACTTCATGGCAAGCTTTACCGGATAAGTTTTGTTATTCCAGTTTGCTGTCATTTTCAACAAACAGCATCAAAAGATGATCTAAAGGTTTTCTTTTGATATTGTGTACAGCTGATCCAGTGGGTGCTATGACTACACATGCCAAATTCAGACTGTAGACTTCTAGGTGAAAGCAGCAAGAACTTGCTTTAAGAAGCTTTTACCAGTACCAGCTTGATGACTGGCATACAGTATAGATTTAAATGTTGAGCATGCACACTCTTTCTTTTCATGAAGCAATCCATCCTCAACTCTAGGTTTTTCCTCCATATGTATTTCTTTTTGCTCATGATTTAGTTGTCCAAATACTGCCAAATCAGTTGTTTCCTGTTAGACCTGGCATCCGTAGAGTGGTTGTACCCCAGACTTTTTTCTTTTCACCTCCTGTTTTTTTCTGTGTATCTTTTTGTTGGCCTCAGACTTTGAGCACTTGACTGGTGCTAACCAGTTCTAAAGTACATAAGCTTTTTCCCTAAACATAGTAACATGGGTGCATCCACAATTGACATACTTAATTTACTTATAGGTCCCTTTTCAAAGTGGTATAACATGTACTGAGGGCCTGTAAATGAGATTCTTTTAGTGGGCCAGCAGCACTGATTGTGCCACCCACCTAAGTAGCTCTGTAAATAGGTCTCAGGCATGCCACTGCAAAGCCTCTATTTGCAATTTCACTTCCACTTGGCATTTAAAACCTCTTGCCAAGCCTTAATCTTCCCCCTTTTATTACATATAATTCACTCCTAAAGTAGGTCGTGGGTAGCCCATAGGCAGGGTGCTTTGTGAGAAAAAGGCAGGATATGTACTTTTAAGTTGTTCATACCCTGGTAAGGAAGAACTCCTAAAGTTGTTTTTCATTTTTGTGAGGTGTATTCCTCTCATAGACCTGCATTGGGAATTCCTTAATATGATTTTAAGCTGTAATTCCTGAGCAGAAAGGAGTAGCTAAATCATGTTTCATATCATTTGAATGGTAATGATAAATCCTCTTTACAGGCAAAGTTGGATTTACCATTCCTATTTTAGTAATGCCACTTTTAGAAAGTTGGCATCTCTCTGCCCTTACTGATCTTTGTGCCTTGCTGCCTGTCTCTGATACATGTTTGGGCTACTTGACAGCTACACTTTGTGCACTACTGCCAGACAGCCATAGAGGGTACATGTGACAAAGAACTCATCTGCATTCATTTGCATTCTGATGGGCCTTCCTGGGCTGGAAGAGTGGAGGGGAACTCATACTTACATTTCAACAGGGAAGCACCTGTCCCCACACAAGGACTGATTACTCCCTACTGGTAGTCTGGAGCTAGGGCTGGGATTAAATTGGGGCCTGTGCACTTCAAGTAGTTGCTTTGAAGAGACTCTCACTTCAAGGGCACTTTTGGGTATAAGTACTGGGGCGCTGACCCTAGCAAATTGGTACACTTCTGGACTTTAGAAGAACTCTGCTGGGGTAAAGACAGCTCTGTTGTAAGGATTTCCACTTGGTCTGGACTGACTGTTCAAAGGAACTGCTTCTTTGCTTTGCTGAGCTGCCCTGCTGCCTGCATATCTATGCCCCGCTGAGGACAAGGACTGGACCCATCCTGCTGAACCGAGAGGGACTAAAAGGCCATGTTGGCTTGCCTCCTGTTCTTCTGCAGTCTCAGGGACATCAGAGACTACCTCCAACTCACCTGGTGCTGCGTGTCTTTGCCATCTGTGAGTACTATCCTTGTCTGTGGTCCTCCCTCCATTCCTGGGCCTTAGAAGTGGGTTTTGCAGCTGATTTCTGCAAAAACCAACACATAACCTTGAATAAGGAAGAAATTGTGATGCATCGCTCCCTCAACGCCAGTGCAGATGCTACTTGATGGCAGCAGAATCAGAGCCTGCTTGGCTGGATGATGATAGTCTGTGCAGATTGATGATGCGTTACATTCACTTCAGTGGAGCTCAATGAAGATCGGACTGTGTGGAAAACACCAACACATTGCCCTCAACATTGACACTTTGCTACATTAAAGGTATGGTTTCAGTGGACCCTACATGGGTTTTTTGGCCGGGCTACTTCCCATTGCAGTCAACCGGGTTTTTGGTTTGCACCAGTCTCTCATGTTTTCAAGAAATCGTTTGACCGCAACTGACTTCTAAGCATTGTTCTCACATTTAGGTCTTCATTATAACATTGGCGGTAAATCCCATTTACTGCCGCGGTGACGGCAACAAACATACCGTTGTGGGAGTGAACATCCGTTCGCCATATTATGACACACACACACTAAACTGACGAAATACTGCCACAAACACAAATCCTCCAGATCAAAGGTAAGTGTTAAACTGTTGGTACGAACACCCACACCGTCACGCCAACAAAACATCGCTGGTAAACCATAGGCGGTACACACTGGCGCTGTCAGAATGGCCACCCAAATACAAAACAACACAACATTGGCCAACACCAAATCACACACTTGACACAAATACATGCACCACACCCACCCACCAACAGCACTATAACACACCCACCCACATTAACCACAACCCTTTCCGAACACGAAAAATAGCCATGAGACAGACATGCAAATCACAGACACAACTAAACACACCACTAACACCCAGCCATCCGTCACGCACCCCACACCCCATCACATTATTCAATACGCACTTCACAACACACACCACACAACACCCATGTCCCCACAAAGGCACCCCCATTTCACAGATGAGGAGTTGCGGGTCATGGCGTAGGAAATAGTCAGGGTAGAGTCACAGCTTTTTGGAGCACAGGTACATCAAACATCCTTTTGCAAGGAAGATGGAGTTATGGCTGAGAAGTGTGGACTGGTTGAACGCCGTGAAACAGCATCCAAGAACAAGGGACAACATCAGGAAGAGGTGGAACGACCTACAGGGGAAGGTACGTTCCATGGCAGCAAGGCACCAGATCACCATCCAACGAACTGGTGGTGGACGCCCACCTCCTCCCCCACAGCTGATAGCATGGGAGGAGCAAGTCTTGGCAATACTGCATTCTGAGGGACTCACTGGAATAGCTGGAGGACTGGACACTGGTGAGTCAAATTTTACTACCTATCACCCCCAATCCTACATGCCATTTCACCCCCTCACCCTGACTCCCATCTCTTCACTCCATCCCACACAATGCACCTACACATATGACTAACTCCAATGCCAAGCCCTGCATGCCATACCCACTAATTGTACAGCCCTCCCAGCCCTGCATGGATGCCCACCACCTATGCATGCACAGCATGGAGAACTAACACTCACACAATACATCACCATACACAAACAAAGGTGGCAGGGCAACAGAAACGATATAGGGGAAACTAGAGATGTACAATATGTCACAGACATGAAGCATAATACATCACTCACATCCCTGCAGGTGCTACAGCCAATCCCAGAGGTGAGGAGGTGCCATGGCTATCCAGTGCCCCAACAGAAAATACCTCCAGTGATGTCAGTAACTCTGGACATCTGGATGAACTTCCTTACCCATCAGGGACCACTGGTCAGTCCGCCACACCAGCCCACTCCCAGTCCATTAAGAGCCTCCCCCCTCAGTTTCCAATACCACAACACCCACCCAACGTCCCCATACCTCTGTCCCCAGGACACGTCAATCAGCAGTGTGACCACCTGTATAGGGACCCCAGTCCACACCTCACAGGCAAGACAATCAGGGTCCTGGGTCAGTGGCAGTGGGCACACCATTCAGGGGACACAGGCACAGGGGGACAAGGATACAGCTGTGTGCCAGGGAGAGGACATGCTCAGGGAACCGACTGTCTTGGAGGCACTCACTAATGTCCTGGGGGCTTGCCAACAATCCCAGGACAAGATGGGCCAGAATCTTGACATCCTGCAGGAGGTACACTATCAGGAGATCAGGAAAGATTTAAAGGCCATCAACACCACTGTGGTTCCATAGAAGGGATGCTGGCTGACATGGCTAACATAATGAGGGAATACACAGCAAACCAGCGGGCCCCTTCTACTAGCCAGTCAACTGAACAGCCCTCCACATCTGCTGCAGCTGGTGGACAGGAGGCCCTGCCACAGGACCCACAGGCCACTAGCACCCCTCCCCATGCAGAAGGTGAACCACCCCGCAAACATTCCCTGAGACCCAGTCAGATGCCAGAGACACTTGCCAAGACCAAGACCACCACAAGGAATTGAGCTCCTACTGAATGTCCCCCTTGTGTCCCAATCTGTCATCTTGTCTTTATGAACTTCTGTTGCTCCCCTTCCTATGGCCCCTTGGATACAGCACCTTTGCTACAAACAGACTGGACCAAAACCCTGGACTTACCTCTACCATCACTCCATTCCATTGCACTATTCCGTCTATAAATTTCACTACAATAAACAGCCTTGAACACAACTTGAGTGATAGTGCTTTATATAAAGAAAATGTGCAATTATGGTAAGAGTTAGATCTTATGCACATGACCTGAACTCTGTGATAGCATAGAAGTAATGACCTGTAGCTGTCTGTAGTCATCACATCAGTACATAGTAGTTATAACACCAGCATCTGCAAAATGAGAAGGCATAGATGACAGTCAGTTGAGATTCAAGGGAATTGACTGCCATCATGCCACAGCCACACTGAAAGGATAAATAATCAGAGGAATGGTCAGTTCCACTATCTCACCTGTGTGTCATTGGAAGTACTTCCATATAACGGATGTTCTGTTGTCCACATCCTCATCCTCTGCCTCCTCATACTCACTGTTCTCAGGGTCCACTGCTGCCACAAGGCCTTTTCCAATATCCTCCTCCTGCAGATAAGGCGCATGTCGCCCGAGGGCCAGGTTGTACACCATGCAGCATTCTACAACTATCTGGCAAACCTTCTAAGGGGAGTAGCACAGGGATCCATCTGTCATATGGAGGCACCTGAACCTGGCCTTCTGGGAGTCCCATGATACGTTCTATGATATACCTGGTTCGCCCATGTGCATTATTCTCAGCCCATATTCTGGCATTCCTCACAGGGGTCAGGAGCCTCAATAGCTTTGGGTAGCCAGAGTCACCTGCAAGTATTGAGGACAAACAGCCTAACACAATGGTATGGGGGATGACTCCTGAAGGAATATACTGACATACAGTGGGTGGGGACTCTGGCTTACCTATTAGTCAAACCCTGTGCCTCATATTTGGGATGCTGCTATTCCTCAGGACGAAGGCATCATGCACTGACCCAGGATACTTGCCAGTGACATGGGAGATGTGCTGGTCAGCCAGGCACAGCATTTGCACATTTAGTGAGTGGCAACTCTTCCTATTCCTGAATACCTGTTCATTGTTCTGGGGGGTGGGACAAAAGCAATATGTGTTTCATCAATCGCCCCAATAATATTTGGCATATGTTCCATTGCACAGAATCCAGCATTCACAGTGGCCAAATATTCCACTTGGGGGGAAAGAGATGTAGCTGCACATATGTTTGACCAAGGCAGAAAAAATCCTTTCCAGCACTATTGAGAACATTGACTGTGGCATTCCTGCTGCCAAGCCCACTGTCACTTGGGAAGAACCAATTGCCAGGAAAATGGAGCACTGATAGAACTTGCACAAGAGGGGGGATCCCAGTGTGATGAAGGATAGCTGATATCAGATCAGGCTCCAATTGAGTACACAGCTCTGTGATTGTGCCCTGTCCAGTCTATAGGTCAGCATTAAGTGCCTGTCCTCCAGTGTAGCCAAGTCCACAGGGGGTCTGTACACCGGCTCTTGACTCCTCCTCCTATTCCTCCTCAGTGGTAGGTATCTAAGGGACACAAGAGTGAGTAGGGTGTCACAATCTCAACAATGGAACCACCACCTCAGAATACATGAGAGCATGTAGGTAATCAGACAATGTGAATGGCAATGTATGAGCAATTTATAGCAATGACGCAGTTTACAATTTCTGAATGTTGTCCACCACCATAAAATGTCGACCTCTTGTCCTGTAAGTATGGACAGGTGGAAGTGATATAACTCCTCTGGCGTTGGGTGTCATGACGGAAGGTGGTCTTGCACCACTGTGCTATTACTCATTGGCTAAAAGGGGTCTATGGAGTACAGTGTCCAATGGGGATCACCGGCAGCGGTGACGGTGTACACTGCCGTGGACTTGACCACCATTTTCTGTCTATACCCTCACTTGATTCCTGACTTTCCACAGGACAGCTCCTACACTGTGTGTGCTGCTGTGACCTGTGTCTGGATCCTGCCATGGCCAATGTGAAAGGGGAAGGGCCCCTGCCTTCACTTCGGAGGAGTTAGAGTGCCTGGTGGATAGGGTCTTACCCATGTATGACAGCTGTATGGGCCTCCAGACCAACAGGTGAGTACACCATGTGCATGATGCATGTGACAAGGTTGCATGGAGGTGTGTGTGCTAGCAGTGTGTAATTTGGGTGGGGGTATGTCTGCTAGTAGTGTACATGCAGTGCTCCGGGTCAAGTGTGTACCAATTGAGAAGGAAATGGTGTTTTTGGGCCATATGTGTGACAGGCTCGATTGTATGGTTAACAGTGTCCTCCTGTCTGTATTACCTCTGCAGGTCAGCACCTATCAGAAGAAGGGATTGTGGTGTGCCATTGCCAAGGATGTGCGGACCCTGGCGGTCTATAGCAGGTGGAGCACCCACTGTTGGAAAAGGTGGAAAATCCTGAGACGCTGGGCCCGGAAGACTGAGGAGACCCAGCTGGGAATGGCCTCCCAACGAGGGTGGGGTGCCCGTCGGATCCTGACCCCCTGATAGCCCGCATACTGGCAGTGGCCTACCCAGGGCTGGATGGGCGCTTGAGGGCAGTACAGCAGCCACAAGGGGGTGAGTACAGTAAGTGTGACAACAATTATTTTTGGGTGCATGGGATCCTGGTGGTGGGTTTCAGTTAGTGGGTGCCCCTAACTGCCAACTCAGCCATTACTGCGTGATCCAGCTCAAGGTAAATGGGTACATAGCCAAATCGAGTAACCTAGATATTCGATGTCAGCCAGGGGTTAGTGGGTCCCAGGAGGGGTGCAGTTGGCAGTGGTTGCCTCTCATCTTGCTGTGGCACTTAGCAAATGTAATGCCAGTGTGATGTATAGTGCTCAATCCTGATCCCTGTGTATGATGGTATGTGTATGTCAACTGTGGTGTTGTTGCTGCAATTGACCCAGTGCTCCCTTTCTCTCTCCCCCCATTATCTTCTGTTATCCTGTCCATTTGTGCATTACCATCATCTGGTGGAGGAGCAGGGGCACTGATGACTGGGGTAACTGTATACCACATGAATCAGTAGGCAGAGTCCACCGATGCTGAGGGGACCAGTGGGAATGAGAGCGAGTGGACTACCACATCAGAGACAGGAGGTGACAACACTGACTCTGTTTCCTCTACTGATGGAAGCTCCCTGGTGGTGGCGGACACCTCTGGAAGCACCCTAGCTATAGGTACAGCCACCTCCCCCATAACAGCACCGCCCTTCCAGCAGACCCCCACCCAGTTGCTGGTGCCCACTCACCCAGGAGGGTGGGCATCTCCTTCACCACAGACACCTCACGTCCTGCCCCAGTGAGCCCTGTTGCCCACTGTAAGGAGGCTATTGACCGCCTGAAAACCATCTCTGTATGGCAGTCAAACATAGTGAATGCCATCCAGGGTGCTAGCATCAGAGATGAAGCAATGCAATGCATATCTGGATAGCATCCACAATGGTTTGGCAGCCCTACAGAGATCGTTCCAGGCTCTGGTCTCCTCTCTGATGGCAGCCAGTATTCCTGTACCTACCGTCCCCCCTCCAAGTATCACTTCCCAGTCCCAGTGTCCTCAGTCCCAAACCATCCAGGGCACAGATACAGACAAGCATGCACACAAAACATCACACAAGAGTAGCACAGTCAAACACAGGCAGCCCACTTTAGGCCACATGCACTCATGCAAACAACACACACTTGCACACGCAACCACATCCACTGCCTCCATTGTTTCCCCCTCCTCCTCCCTCACAGTCATATCCGCACTCACACCTGAATGCAATGCATCAACAGCCACCTCCATTATCACCACATCATGCACCACACATACCTCACTTGCAGACACCTCCACAGCATCCATCCATGCGTCCCCTTTTCTTCTCCCACCCTGTCTGCCACCCCTCCTAAGAGACACAAACAGACACCCAATAGTCATCCACCTCACACACGCACACTGTCCAAGCACCTGCACCCACGTCCAGCAGACGTACACCTATGACAACCACTCCCTCAACCTCTACTCACATCCCTCCTCCCACATCCCACCCCAAAGCCCCTAAGAAGCTTTTTCTTGCACGTCTTGACCTCTTCCTCCCCCCCCCACCCCTGTCCTGCCTGTAACAGCACGGTCCCAACCACCCAGCCCAGCACCTCAGCGAAACAGTCTGACACTGCTCCCATCAAATCATCAACTGCTGGCACAAAGGGGCCCCAGAGTGTGACTGATGACACTCCTACTGAGAGCACATCTTCGGCTCAGAAAGGGAGGACTAGGGTGGTGAAAAGCATGAGACGCGGACCTTGGAGGCTCCTCCTAGTCCTGGAGGCAAGGAGTGGGTTCCGGATTGTGTCAGGAGTCAAGTTGGGCTTTGAACTGTGCCCTGTGGCCCGTTTGTACTTTGGACTGGCCATTGGCCGATTCTGAACATTGTCGCCTGCATTTGGAATCGAATGGCCAATATGGTGGCTGTTGGGATCAAATTACAGTGTTTTCTGATTTTCATATTTGTCCTTGTTTTATTTTAACGTGTGTTCTTTGAGATTGGTTTAACTGTACAGGTAGTTCTGTGTATGAAGTGTGTGAATCATGTGTGTTTTGTGTCTGAGTGTCCCTCTCATTTTCCTCCCTACCTACCTCAGAAAGGGAGGACTAGGGTGGTGAAAGTCAAGGGACATGAGACGGGGACAGTTGAGACACCTCCTAGTCCTGGAGGCAAGGACACAAGTGACATGTCTAAGGCCAAGGGGACCTGTCACAAGAGGGGACACATGGATCCCCCTCCACCAGCAAAGAAAGTGGAGGTTCCCACTCCACCACCAATGAAAGAGAAGGTTCCCACTCAACCACCAATGAAATTGAAGGTTCCCACTCAACCACCAATTAAAGGCAAGAGGCCTACTCCACCACCAATGAAAGGCAAGAGGCCCAATCCACCAGCAGAGGGCAAGGAGCCTCCACCTCAAGCAGAGACACAGCAGCCCTCACCTCCAGCCAAGGGCAGGAAGCCCCCACCTCCAGCAGAAACACAGCAGCCCTCACCTCCAGCAGAGACACAGCAGCCCTCACCTTCAGCAGAGGGAAGGGAGCCCCCACCTCCAGCAGAAACACAGCAGCCCTCACCTCCAGCAGAGAGACAGCAGTCCTCACCTCCAGCAGAGACACAGCAGCCTTCACCTCCACAAGAGGGCATGTAGGCCACCCTCAGGGACTGTTGTATAATGAGCCCCCTCCAGAACCACTGGGCAAGTTTCCCACTTCAGTGACTGTGGCCTTACAGTCACCAGCAAAGACAAATAGGCATGGAGCTCCTTCCAGAACCAGTAGTCAAGTTCCCTACTTCAGTGACTGTGGCTCTGCACTCCACAACAAATGACAAATGGGCATTGAGTCCTCTCCAGAACCAGTGGCCAGGTTTCCCATTTCAGAGACTGGCCTTGTACTCCTCAGCAAAGACAAATGGGCATGTAACCCCCTCCAGAACCAGTGGGCAAGTTCCCCACTTCAGTGGCTGGGGTCTTGCACTCCCCAGCAAAGACAAATGGGCATGGAGCCCCCTCCAGAACCAGTGGGCAAGTTCCCCACTTCAGTGACTGTGGCCTTGCACTCCCCAGTAAAGACAAATGGGCATGGAGCCCCCTCCAGAACCAGTGGGCAAGTTCCCCACGTCGGCTGAGGTCCACCCTTCCTCCTGAGGTACCTGCCCATTTCCAACCTATTGCCCCTGAACAGTGGGATCCGGATTGTGTCAGGAGTCAAGTTGGGCCTTGGACTATGCCCTGTGGCCATGTGGCCCTTTTGTACTTTAGACTGGCCATTGGCCGATTCTGAACATTCTCGCCTGTATTTGGAATCGAATGGCCAATATGGTGGCTGTTGGAATCAAATTACAGTGTTTTCTGATTTTCATATTTGTCCATGTTTTATTTAACGTGTGTTCTGTGAGACTGGTTTAACTGTGCAGGTGGTTCTGTGTATGGAGTGTGTGAATCATGTGTGTTTTGCGCATGATTTTCACTCTCATTTTCCTCCCTACCTGCCTTGTGTGCTAGGTGGCTGTACTCACCGTCGTCGTCTTCACCGGCGTGGGTGTTCCATGAGGGCCATGGCACAAAATAGCATTGGGAAGACTTGAAGTTCTTGTTCCATGGCGGCGCGAGAGTCCTCTTTGTATCGGTTGATGAGTCTTTTGTTTACTACGTTCTGTTTCTGCCAGGCTTTTGATGGCGTTGCTACAACCCTAGAAATCGTGGCGGTTTTCCATGTCATAATATGGTGGGTGGTACCTTGACTTCCGCCTGGGTGTTGATAACTACCGCCGTGGTGAGTGGTGTTCACGCGCTGGAGGTTGGTGTGATACATTGCCTGTCTATCAGAGGTATCACTGCCATGGTCATAATTTGGTGGTATTTACCACCACTTTATCGCTCACCGCCAATGTCATAATGACCACCTTAATCTTAATACTACCGGCGGGGCAGATTACCACTACCCATATTATGACACACACATAGCAATCCGTCACTATACAGCCACCCACACAAGTCTGCCAGCCCAAAGGTCACTGATAAACTGGCGGTACCAAAACCCACACTGTTAGGCCAACAGAACTACGCCCACAGCATTATGACCCATGAATCACAGTGGTGAACATTCAACCGTGGTAAACCATTGGCAGTACATACCCCGTGCTCAAAATACACGCAACCTAACAAAACAACACCACATTGGACAATTCAAACTACACACACCTGACACACATACACACACCACACCCCCACCACTATAAAACACACACCCACACTACCCACAGCCCCTTACGACCCAAAACCATTGACAATTGAGAGAGACAGACTATGAGCACCCATATAACCAGAGCCACAAAACACCATTACCCTTACATCATCCACGCACCTTAAGCACACACCCCAACACATCACCCCACACACCCTCACACACACCACTCACACTACACCCATGGCACCACAAAGACACCGTAGGTTCTCAGCGGAGGAGCTAAGGGTCATGATGGAGGAAATCATCCGGGTAGAGCCACAGCCATTCGGATCACAGGTGCAGCAGACATCCATTGTTGGGAAGATGGAGCCATGGCCGGGAATCGTGGACAGTGTCAATGCCATTGGACAGCACCCCAGAACAAGGGATGACATCAGGAAGAGGTGGAACGACCTACTGGGGAAGGTGCGTTCCGTGGTAGCAAGAAACCAGATAGCTGTACAGAGGACTGGCTATGCCCCCACAACAAACAACATGGGAGGAGCAAGTCTTGCCAGTACTGCATCCTGAGGGCCTGGCAGGAGTAGCAGGAGGACTCGATTCTGGTAAGTCAACTCTTAACTACTTTCTCCCCCCTACCTGCATGCCATCACATACCCCCCTCCCCTCAATCCCATCACTTCACCACCTCACACACACACCCCACCATCACAACCCACCCCTCCCAAAACCAAGCCCTGCATGCAACACCAATGCATGGACACCCATCACAGACCTGCATGGACAACTATCACTAAAGCATGCACACTGGAGACCATCACCTAGCCCACCAAATCACTACTCACACAAGGCAAAGCTGCCAGGGCAATAACAACCATACAGGGCAACAAACCCATGCACAAGATGTCACACGCAGAAACTATAACACTGCTAGTGCATCCCCACAGGTCCCCCTTCCAACATCACCGGAGAGGAGGTGCCAGCAACATCCATTCACCCCCAGAAGAGGCCCACAGTGATGACAGTAGCTGTGGACGCCTGGATCTGGATGACCAACCTGGCCCATCAGAGACGTCTGGACAGTCGGTTACCCAGACACAGTCCCATACCATCACAGAGCCTCCTCCTCAGGAAATACCACCACAGCACCCACCCAGCTGGCCCATACTTCTGTCCCCAGGACATGTCAATCAGCAGTGTGTCCACCACTACAGGGACCCCAGGACACCCCACAAACACAGGACAATCAGGGACCTGGGGTCAGTGGCAGTGGGCACACGTTTCAGGGGACAGAGGCACAGGACAACAGGGAAGGTGAGAGGACTGCTGTGCGACAGGGGCATGACAGGCCCAGGGAACTGACTCTCCACGAGGCACTCATCAACATCCTGGGAGCATACCACCATTCCCAGGAGACGATGGGCCAGATACTGGCCAAGTTGCATTGCAGGAGACCCAGTGGCTGCAGGAGGTACAGTACCTGGGGATCAGGGAGGAACTGAGGGACATCCACACCACCCTGGTCACCATTGCATGGGTGTTGGCAGACATGGCCAACACCATGAGGGAGGCAGTGGCACACCAATGGGCCCTTGACAGTAGCCACACCGATGAACAGCCCTCCACCTCCGCTGCCGCTAGTGGACAGGAGGCCCCGCCACAGGGACAACAGGCTACCAGCACCACTATCCCTGCAGAAGGAGAACCACCCCGCAAACAGTCCCTGCGATCCAGGCAGAAGCCAGAGAACATTGCCAAGACACCCTGGACTTTCCTCCATCAGCAACCCAGCCCATTGCACACCCCCCTCCACTTATTAGCACCTTAATAAACACCCTTGGTAAAACTACAAGTATATAGTCTGTCAATTGAGTAAACTATGTATTTGTTTAACAAGCTGTAAACATTGCAATTCAAATGTACAGTAATGTATACATAGGTATGCCCTGTAGTTGGCTACAGTCAACACACCAGGAGCCAGAGTGGGGCACAGACATCTGCAAACAGAGATGCCAAAGGGTTCAGTAAGTGGCCATAGTAATGTAAAAACCAGCCTGCCATGTACAATGTCCAACACAAAACTGTCAATGGAAGGTGAAGTTACAGTGTCCTACCTGTGTGTCACTGGAAGTACTGCTGAATGATTGCTGTTCTGTTGTCCTCATCCACTGCCTCTTCTTCGTCACTGTCCACAGGGTCCACTGCTGACACACGCCTATCTCCAGCCTCATCCTCCTGGAGAAATGGCACCTGGCGTCTCAAAGCAAGGTTGTGCAACATACAGCATGCCACGATGATCTGGCAAACCTTCTTGGATGAGTAGCACAGGGAGCCACCTGTTAGATGGAGGCACCGAAACCTGGCATCAGGAGGCTGAATGTCCTCTTGATTCTTCTTCTTGTAGGCATCCACTACTGGACAGATGTCTGTGGGTGTGAAGTATGCTGGTATTGGAGTTAAGTATTCCTGTCCTTGGGCTTGATGACTAGCATTATGACTGGTAGTGCATTGCATAGAGCGTAGGCCTGTGTGAGGGTGCTGTGTACGCCAACTGTGGTGTTGGTGCAACCATTGACCAAGTGTATCCTTAGTCTCCCCCTCCTCTTTGTTTTGTCACCCTGTCATTCTGTGCATTTGCATCATCTGGCGGAGGAGCAGAGGCACCGACGACGGAGGGAGCTGCATCCCACATGGCCCATGAGGCCGAATCCACCGATGGTGAGGGCACCAGTGGGACAGAGGGTGAGGGGAGCACCACAGCAGAGACTGGATGGGACAGTTCTGACAGTGATACCTCCTCCGAAGGAAACTCCCTGGTGGTGGCGGTCACCTCTGTGACCCCCCTATTACAGGTACAGCCGCCACCCCCGTACCAGCACTCTGCCCTGCTAGCAGCCCCTCAGCATGATTCCCGTGCCCACTCACCCAGGAGGGTCGGCATCTCCTTTGGCCCAGGCACGTCAGGCCCTGCCCCAGTTAGCCCTGCTGCCCTGAGTGAGAAGGCTATTGACCTCCTGAGATCCATCTCTGTTGGGCAGTCAACCATAGTGAATGCCATCCAGGGGCTAGCAGGCCATTTGTAGAAAACAAATGCATTCCTGGAGGGCATTCACTCTGGCATGGTGGCCCAACAGAGATCAATCCAGGCTCTGGCTTCCTCCCTGATGGTAGCCATTGTTCCTGTCTCTAGCCTCCCCCTCCAAATTCCTTTGCCCAGTCCCATTCACCTGAACCCCAAACTATCCCAAGCACACATTCAGACCAGCATGCACCCAAGACAACACACAGGAGTGGATCAGGCAAACACATGCACCACACATCATCACACAGACACTCACACAAACACCATCCAGATGCAGACACACCAACATCCACTAGCTCTACTGTGTCCCCCTCCTCCTCATCATCCACCACCCTCCCAGTAGCGTCTCCACTGACACCTGCATGCACTATATCCTCATCCACTACCCCATCACCATCACACCTATCACTACACACCCCTCACTGGCAGTCACCACCCCCACATCCATGCACACATCCCCTGTATCCTCTCCCACTGTGTCTGTGCCCCCTCCTCCCAAAGTACACAAACGCAAGCAATCAGACACCCAACAGCCATCCACCTCACAACAGCGTCCAGCCCATGCACCTGCACCCAAACACAGCAGACAGACACCTCCAACAACCACTACCTCTTCCTCCACTCCCACCCCTTCACCCTAAGAAGCTTTTTCTCACCGCCGTTGACCTCTTCCCTACCCCTTCCCCCATCCTTCACACTGGGCCAGGATGGTCAGAACCCAGGCGAGCACCTCAGCCACCCAGTCCACCGCCACAGTAGTGTCAGCAGCTACTGCAGGTGGGAGAGGCTCCAGGGAACCAGCCATCAGCACTGACAAGAGAAAGGAGGCACCACCAGCTCCTAAGGGAAAGAGCAAGGAGGCACCACCACCTGCCAAGGTGAAGGGCAAGAAGGCACCACCAGCTGCTAAGGGCAAGAAGGCACCACCACCAGCCAAGGGCAAGGAGGGACCACCAGCTATCAAAGTGAAGAGCAAGGAGGCACCACCAGCTGGGGAGGGCAAGGGGCCTTCCCCAAAGGCAGGAAGGACAGGAGGCCTGTGCTGGCACTGATTCTGAGCCCCCACCACCAACCATGGTGGTTCACCTGTCCGAGGATGCAGGGGAAGTGCTGGAGCCTCCCCCACCACTGGCATTCCTGACAACAGCACCAGCACCGCCACAAGCACCAGCAGCAGCAGCCCCAGTGGGCAGCCATCTGAGGCTGCAGGGGACAAACAGGAGCCTACCCCCACCACTGCTAGCACCACCAGCAGCCCCAGTAGGCAGCCATCCGAGGCTGCAGGGTACGGGCAGGAGCCAGGAGATAGGCAGGAGCCTCCCCCCACCAGCACCGCCAGCAGCCCCAGTGGGCAGCCATCCGAGGCTACAGGGGACAGGCAGGAGCCTCCCCCCACCACTGCCAGGCCCGCAACCAGCCCCACTACTGCCACCACTGACCAGCCATCACTGCTGGCAGGCAGTGTGTTGTCCTGCCTCCATGGACTGTAATGCATACTGGAACATGCAAATCCTGTGGGTGTGCTACCCAGGTGAGAGACTGTGACCTTGCATTCCCCAAGATTAGCATCACTGGGCACAAAGCTCCCACCAGAACCAGCGGAAGAAGCCATCCACTCACTGCATCCTTGCCAGGATGAAGCACACTGGGAATAAAGCCCCCTCCAGAACCAGTGGAAGAAGCTATCAACTCACTGCATCCTTGCCAGGATGAAGCACACTGGGCACAAAGCCCTCTCCAGAACCAGTGGAAAAAGCCATCCACTCACCGTCTCTTTGCCAGTATGAAACACACTGGGCAGAAAGCCCCCTCCAGAACCAGTGGAAGAAGCCATCCACTCACCCCCTCCTTGCCAGGATGAAGCATACTGGGCACAAAGCCCCATCCAGAACCAGTGGAAGAAGCCATCCACTTGAGAGACTGTGGCCTTGCACTCCCCAAGCAGTCGGCAAACCACCCACTCAAGAGACTGTGGCTTTGCACTCCCCAGGACCAAGCAGTGGGCAAACAACCCACTTGAGAGACTGTGGCCTTGCACTCCCCAGGACATTGTCTGAGGTGCCCCTCGTTCCCTGTCCCCCTGAGGTGCCTGTGTATTTTCGACCTGATGCCCCCGTGGTTTTCTCTCTGTGTTGTTGCAGGAGTCAAGTGGGGCGTTTGCCTATGTGATGTGGCCCTGTGGGCTGTGTCCCTCCATTTGTATATATATATATATCTCTGTCTCTCTCTCTCTCTCTCTCTATATATATATATATATATATATATATATATATAATCCTCAACAGATGGAACAATAACCATCCGACGGCTGCACCAATCCCATTAGTTAAATCCCGAACATTTGAACAAAGTCGTATTCAACAATGCCAAATTCAATTGTATCTAATTTATTCCTTGTAATGGTTACACAGAGTCCTGCATTAAAATGTCAACACGTTTCGGAAGAACGCCTTCTACTGGACAAATCTGCCCAACAAACTGGCACCATATATATACAAGTTAAAATCCATCATTTGTTTTCATAGCATTTTTATGTGATCTACTGCAGCGGCCATCTTAAAACATTATATACCTCACATATTTCATAAATATAAAATACATATCCTTAATTTGATATAATAAAAATATGTGTTATTACATTATTTTGACCAATATCATCAATCTTTCTGATCAACAATCATCATTCTAATTAATCTAATATTTATAGGATATACTCTCCAATGTGGGTTTCTGTATATAAATATGAATATAAATATCTCAAATATTGCAATTATTGTAAATAGTATGAAATGCTATAAAATGTTATAAATAGTTAATACATATAAACCAATCAGCAAAATAACTACTATTCTATAATTCAATGTAAAAATGACATCCAATGTGGTTATAATTTACAATAAATAAGATCTTAATCATTATTGAATTAAAATTTTTAAACCAATGATAGAGTGTCAAATACACCTCATATATTCAACTCATTACAATATCAAGCTAAACCCCATTGGAATTTCATCTTTTGTGTAGTCTACATCTTCAATGTCAATCTATACTTTAACCCCTATATGTGATCGGTAAGTTCATTTAACCATAAAATTACCTTATTCTATCATGATGTGTTACATTGACATCCTAAAAGCAATAAATTTGTTTTATGAGGTAAATCTTCTCTATTTTAATCTATATTATAGGGTCCTAATTAATGCATGTATATGAGTGGAAATAAAAAGAGGCCACAGACTAAAGTGCAAAGTGCTAATTAAACAAAAATATTTCTCTATTAAGTTAAGTGTCTAGAACTAGTGAAAAATAGTGCTAAAAACTTGTATCTGTATATCCACTCTTCTATAGATATTGGTTTCAAAAGGAAGAAAAAATCTAAAAAGATGTAAAAGATGACAAATTCAGAAAAATTCAATGAATATCAATTAGAGACAAATACATATTCCTAAAATGTCTGCAAAATCACATATATCATTTATATTGTTGAAAGCACCCCTTATAAGTGGCAGTTATAGAGATTGTATTGTGTCCACAGTTCCATATAAGCAAAGTTTTATAACACTTTAGATCCCTCTACTGTTATTTCATAAATACAATAAACATTCTATGTTTTATCTAAGATGGACATGTAATTCAGCATCAAGGTTATGTCCCCAGGGAGATTCAGAACCCAGTAATAAAATCATCTTCGATTCCATTTGTCTAAGCTCAGATGTTCTGTCACCAGCCCTAGGATTATTTTTGATAGATTTAATACCATAGAATGACAATGTACTGGAATCCCCTTTGTGTGTATCCCAAAAGTGTTTGGCCAGGGGATATGTTCTATCTTGATTTTTAATGGCTCTAAAATGTTGTAAAAATCTAACTTTTAACTTGTGGATGGTGCTACAATATATTTTTTATGACATCCACATTCAACAACATAAACCACAAATTCATTGTCACACGTAATGCGATCCTTGATGTCACAATAGTGACCATCAAAAGTTTGATATCTTTGCATATTTTGTGCATACGTGCATGCCTTACAATGGCCACACTTCCAAAATCCCAAACTTTTTTTGCTCAACCAGGATGTACTTTCTTTTGTAGAGAAAAAACTTCTAGTTAAATGATCCCCTAGTGAGCAAGCCTTACGGAAAGTTAGTGACGGATGTGGACCAATACTGTCCCTGATAATGGGATCATCCTGTAGGATGTGCCAATTCTTCTGAAGTATGGTTTTCAAAGAGCCATGTTGCTGATTATATTGCAAAAATATTCTAGGAGACGATTGTTTCGTCTCACTATTTGTAGATATGTTATTGAAAAGTAACTCATCTCTGCTTTTATTTTTGACTCTATTCTGTGCACCACCAAAATTTTAAGAGGATATCCTCTGTTTAGAAATCTTTCCATCATGGTCCTGATTTCCAGATCATATCTACTCTCATCTGAGCATATTCTGCGAGCCCGCAGAAACTGGCTATATGGTATACTCCATGTCGTGGGATGCCCACTATTAGCTTGTAGGATAGAATTGCATGCAATGGGTTTGCGATATATGGTGGTCTCTAACTGATCATTCTTCACTTCTAGTAAGACATCTAAAAATTCAATAGTCTCTCTACTAAAAGTGGCTTCTAAATGGATGTTAAGTTGGTTATCATTTAGTATGTTTATATATTCCAACAATGACTCATCAGTACCATCCCAAATGATGAAAATATCATCAACATAACACACCCACAGCACAACCTTATCCATATCGATATTATTATTATCAGACCATGCCACCTCTTTCTCCCACCAGCCCATATATAAATTGGCGTACTTGTGAGCAAAAGAAGCCCCCATAGCCGTCCTTTGTTTTTGTAAAAAACAATCATTGTCAAATAGGAACAGGTTATGGGTTAAACAAAATTGTAGCATGGATAAAAGCATGTTAGTGTGCTCAAGAAATTCAATAGCTCGTGTTTGTAAGAAATATCTACATGCATGTAACCCGTATTGATGTTTGATAGAGGTATACAGCGAGGCCAAATCCATGGTGACCATTAGATAATCTTTATACCATGGAATGTTGTGTATCATTAGTATCACGTAGATATGATGGTAATTCAGTGACAAAGGTGCACAGAAACAGGTCTGAATATCGCAAGGTATTTTCTAGCAGCGTCTGGTTCATGCTAACTATAGGTCTGCCTGGGGGATGTAATTTATTCTTATGGATTTTTGGGCAGAAAATAAATACATGGAATTTTGGGATAGTCAATCTTCAAATATGTAAACTCATCATAATCCATAAGTTGTTTGGTGTGCCATTCATTAAGCATCTCATGATATGTCACTTGATATTGAGTTATAGGATTAATCCGCAACTTATCATAATGATCTACATTCATCAATTGTCGGTAAGCTTCTTTGGTGTAGTCACATGTGTCCATAATAACAATGTTACCGCCCTTATCAGAGGGCTTCATGATAATGGATGTGTTGGATCTCAGTACATTCAGATCTTTCCAGTCTTGTTGAGTAAAATTGGATCTATTTGTTGTTTTAGATAGAACTTTCATGCAGAATTTACCAATGTCGCCAATTACTAGCTTATGGAATGTATCAATCAAATTTCCACTTGGTAGTGGGGGATTACATCTGCTCGACGATTTCAGATGACTGGTATCATGAAGATTAGTAACAAACCCCATCTCACTAAGCGTAGAGGTGTTAATGCTGGTATCGTCATATGTCAAGCATCCAAGTTCATTGCTTTCCTTGGCTAGATCATTAATGGCAATCAATTCTGTACTTTCCGCAATATTAAATCCTGAGACTGGAGCCCTTCTGTTCACATTATCTGCAAAGAGGTTTTTATCCTTGTTAGAGAAATGTTTAATTAAAGTAATTTGCGAACAAATTTGTAGAGCTCAATTCGTGTACTGACATAGTCCCATTGGACATTAGGACAGAAGCTTAATCGTAAATCAAGTATACGTATTTGATTATCTGTGAAAATGCTATTGGAGATGTTTACAACAGTACTCGAGTGATTCAAACTGCTAGGGGAATGAGGGTTCAATCCTGTTCCTATTGTTGATTATATATACTGCTTTGATTTTGAAGTGCAAATTTCTAGATTTTTATCTTATTACACCAACTTTAATCAATTCCTTTTGTCCTTTCATTATTCCTGAGAGGTACGGAGTAAATATGTTTTCTTACTGCATCTGCTTGTGTGTCTGGTGTTGGGGGTGGGGGTGTTGTGTGTGTGTTTCCCTCTCTTTTTCCTCCCTCCCTTCTTCGCCGGCGTTGATGTTCATAGTGAAGAAGGAGATAGATGAGCATGGGGAACACCTGCAACTTGGACTCCATGGATGAATGGTTCTTTCCTAAGTCTCCAGAAGTGAGTCCTTTGTCTTCTGAGATCTGTTTCCGCTATGCTTTTGATGTCGTTGGTACCGCCCCGGAAAAGATGGCGGATAGGCCTGTTGTAATAGTGTGGGTGTTACATTGTCATCTGCCACGGTGCTTGTTGCTACCGTCGTGATGGTCGGTGTGTTAAAGTAGCTGTCTGTGTAGGTGGTTTCCCCCGTGGTCATAATTCCCTTTTTGCTACTGCCGGCCTGTTAGCGGTATTACCGCTGCTTTATCGCCGACTGCCAGGGTTGTAATGAGGGCCCATATCTTGGCTTCTACTGATTTGATATTTGTTGTTTTGGTCTTGTTTTACTCAGATAAATAGTCTCTCTGTTTTTAAACTGGTATGAAGTCCTTATTGTGTTTCTTCATTGTGTTACTGTTTGTGTGTGTTGCACAAATGCTTACACATTACCTCTTAAGTTAAGTCTGACTGTTTTCTGCCTAGCTACCTCACGGTGACTAAAGGTTAATTTAGGGTGATCATCTGACTTACACTGACTAGGATTGTGAGCACAACTTCGACAGGGTTCATACCTCTGTCAACTGGAGTCCCATGGACATATGTACAAGGAGCTTCACTGCAGCTACATCATTTTTTGATGTAGTGGTGGCACAGTCACTGTTCCATATTTACAAAGAGACACATTAGGGAAAATGAATCATTTCTCTGTCCTGCGTCATTTTTAACCTGTGCTACTACTTGCTATTTAAGGTAAAGATAATCAAATGCACGATAGGTGTTACCCCTTAAAATCTGATTCAGACCTGATGCATCCATATCTACAAGTTTATAGAAAAGCAAAAAAAAATCTGTGCATTGGCAACCCAGGCATAAAACTGATGCTTTGGCCCTGGACAGTAAGCAGAACATACGTAGAACATTCTGACAAGCTCAACAACACCATGGAGCTACTCGTACTGCAGCTAGGAGCACTGAGAAAACAGGTAACCCCACCACCCCAGTGGCACAGCGGCAAAGCAGCAGAAGGGAGCAGATATACCCTCATTGACCTCAGAGAAGAGAAGATCATTACCTAATACTGGCTCAAGAGGGAGTCCACTGCCCAGCTCATGCACCAGCTTGCACCAAGGTTGCAGACAACATACCAGAGGTACACCAACATCCCTCTGCAGACCAGGCTGATGTTAATACTACACATGCTGGTATCTGGCTGATTTCAAACCACCACAGTCAGAGTGGCAGGAATATCCAAGACATCATTTTCTGCATTCCTCTCCTCCATTCTCAATGTCATCATAAGCCTCACACCATGGTACCTCATGTTCCCCAACACACATCAGAAACAACTGGAAAACCAGCAGGGCTTCTCTGAAATGGCTGAAAGGTTGGGGGCAATGGAATGCACTCATGTGCCTGTGAGCTGAAGCACAGAGTATGTGCATGGGAATTCCGATCGACCCATACAGTCTACATATGCTGCATCAATGTCTGCAGGCACACATTAAATCCATTGTGACATCTCACAAAACACAAATAAATGCAAAATACTGAACTCAGCCAGTGTATCACTGGCTACCTAGTACCAATGATGCCACACCTGCCCCACTAGGTTAATATGCAAATAGATCAGGGATGTATCCTACCATGTTGGTGTGTGACACTCAGATACAAACAATGGGTTCACTCCTATGACTATATTTCATGTGTGATTGAAAAAAAAAACTACACAAAGAGTCAGAATGTGAAACATTTACACAGAAGCAATGCCTAAATGCAAGGTGAATCCAGCCAACGTACCATGCAATTATGCATTCCAGGACAGAGTGAAGAATGTGACAATACATACCCAGGTTACTACCTTGTATGAATGCACAGCCACATCCTAAGTACAAGTAACCCCTCAATATAGCAATGCTAGACTTGGCATCCTTGGCGTAGTCTCCCCTAACTTTTTGCCTCGGCTTCCCAGGTTGTTTCTGTGTGCTAGACTCTGTTTTTGCTGTTTTATTTGCTCTGGACACTTTACCACTGCTGAACAGTGCTAAAGTGTGAATGTTACCGGTTTAAATTCTATATGTAAGTTGGCTTGTCCCTGATTGGCATAGTTGATTTACTAGTAAGTCCCTAATAAAGTGTTCTAGAGGTACCCAGGGCCTGTAAATCAAATGCCTGAAGCGCTGGTTGTGCCACCCTCATTAGTAGCCTGTAAACATGTCTCAGACCTGCCACTGCAGTGTCTGTGTGTGCAGTTTAAACTGCAAATTCATCTTGGTAAGTGTACCTAAATGCCAAGCCTAAATCTTGCCTTTTTATACTTACAAGGCACCCATAAGGTAGGCTCTAGGTATCCCCATGGGCAGGGTGAAGGGTATGTTAAAGGTGGGACGTACTGATGTGTTTTACATGTCCTAACAGTGAAATACTGCTGAATTAGTTTTTCACTGTTGCAAGGCCTTTCTCTCTCTCATAGGTTGATATGGGGGCTGCCCTTAAAAATCATTAAAGCGTAGATTCCCTTTGGAAGCAGATAGGAATATGGAGTTTAGCGTCTATGAACTCACAATGTAAAAATACATCTTTTGGTAAAGGCTGTTCTTAGAATGTGTGTTTGAAAATGCCACTTTTAGAAAGAAGGCATTTTCTTGCTTAAACCATTCTGTGACTCTGCCCGTTTGTGGATTCCCTGTCTGGGTCAGTTTGACAGTTGGGTTATTTGCACCTCTCCTCTAGACAGTGACACAAAGGGAGCTGGGGTGTAGCCTGAATATCCTTATCGGCCATCTGAGCTGGAGGGGAGAGAAGGAGTGGTAGAAAGGGGTATAAGAAGAGGACCCAAAACCCCTCAAAATCAGATTACTTCTGGACCCAAGAAGAACCTCAGCCCGGGTGAAGAGCTGAAGAAGTTGGAGGAGTAGTACTGCCCCTTTGCCTGTGACTATGCTTGCTGGGTTGGCCTGCAGTTGCTGCTTCTGCCTGAGAAAGGACAAAGATTGACTTTTGTGTGACTTCCCACCGGGGAAGAATCTCCAAGACTTGAACTGAGCTTGTCTCCTGTTGTTTAAGTCTCAGAGACAACAAAGACTTCTCTCTTCCAGCACCTGTGCTTTCTGCTGGGAGTCCTGTCTGCCAAGTGGTGCCCTAACCTGTCTCTGGGCCATTGAAATATGAAGCGGTAGAAAAGGACAGAAATCCATGCGAAGACCGCCATGCGGAGAAAACTTTCGACGCATCACATACCCTACAGCTGATAAACGATGCTCCACTGGCCTCATGGCTAAAAGTGATGTTCCACCTGCATCGGTGCTGGGAAATCGATGCAACACAGCTGGAGAAACGATGTGTCACACCCACAGCAGCTGCTGTTAATGACGCAAACCCCCACGCAGCGCAGTTTCTTGACACCGTGCTATAGGATTTCAACGCAACATCATGGGCATGGAAAATCAACGCAAAGCCTGCCAGGACCCAAGGGGCCCATCCAGGATCGACACATCGCTCTCTTGTGGGAGAGAAGAAATGATGCACGCTGACCTGACCGGAGGAGGAACAATGCACGGTCTTGCTTGCGAGTGAGAAATGAACGCTTTGCTGGCCTTTTTCGATGCACACATGCTTGTGCAGCTTTATTTTGATGCTACTCAGGTACTTTTGTGCAATAACAGCATTCTCACTGTTTCTAATAGTTAAGACTCTTATTTTTTTTTATTCATATTTTGACTTGTGTATGTTGTACTTTTGTCGTTTTGGTCTTGTTTTGATTAGATAAATATTACCTATTTTTCTAAACCTGTGTTGTGTAATTTAGTAGTGTTTTCACTGGGTTTCTGTGTGTGTTGGTCCAAATACTTTATATATTGTTTCTGAAGTTGAGCCTGCCTGCTCGTGCCAAGCTACCAAGGGGGTGAGCAGGGCTTAACTGAGGGTGATTCTCTGTTACTCTGACTAGATTGAGGGTCCTTGCTTGGACAGGGGGTAGCCTGACTGCCAACCAAAGACCCCTTATCGAACAAGCAATTTATTGTGACACGTGCCAATAGCAAACCAATACCTCCTTGGAATAAACCAGAATGTTTTGCTATCCAAGATGGCATTGTGATCACCAAAATAAAGAGAAAGATATGAGGCAAGCTCTAATGTGTATTGGCACTGTGCATATGCAACAAATATCCTTCCAGACCCAAGCCCATATAGCAGATGTGTGTACCATGACATGATATGGTGGTTGTTGGAAATGACTCTCTAGCATCTGTTGGTATGCGCATATCAACATGTGTCATAACTGCCTAGACACATCCAATGCAAATCTGTCTCCTGGATGCCATATATACTCTAGAATGACTGAGCTAGCCAGTGTATGTCACTCCTTGAGTAATACATCTGCAAGACATCTTAGTATTTCAATGAATACAGATATGCTAATATGAAGGTAAATGTATTGTCAATCACTGTAGGCCAACATCATAGAAGGGCTGGCAGAGGAGCCATAACCAAAATGCCTTAGTCTGTTAAAATATGTGTTAGAGGATTTGTAGGTGAACATGGCTGGGTATGGTTAACCTTCCAAATGCATGTCAGATGCACATTGCTACTGTAGTCGTCTAGATTGCGTTCTATATCCATTTTGTATGCCTTGTCCACACAGGATGTGAGCATTCACACCTCAGTGAAGACAGAAAGAATAAGCGTAGCAGGCCCAAATGTCAGAATTCCACACATGGTAATGCAACTGAAGGCCTCACTCATGTCGTTTAATGTCCCATTTAAAATTTTGGATACATAGACATATCTTTGCACTGTCTTCTTAACAGAAATGTCAAGGTGTGTTTGAACAGAGGTATGTCTGCACAGCATAGTCATCTGACAGCCCATTACACAATCCACCTTCTGGTGGTGTTACCCATGACAGCATGCCAACAAATTCTCACCCAGGCTTACACACTTCTCTAACACTTGCTACTTACATCAAAATATACCTGTGCAGATGAGATGTACAGCATGCATGCACACACCCATCACGTGGATATCCTGCGTGATGATGTGCAGCAAGGTGTCATTAATAGCTGACATGTAGGGACAGACTATAGGCTATGTAGAGGGGCACATGCCTGCATGTGATGAGCCATGGCATGGTTTCCCATGGATTTACATTAATCAATGTAGGAGATGGTTCCAACCTTTCTGTTCGATGTGAGTTAGCTAGCCAACCTCCATTCATATTCCCATAACCAGGGACATGGTAAGTCAATGTAACAATGTGTCAAAAGATGTGTCCTTGCCATATCGGGGACAATAATATTCAGACACAATACATGTACTTGGTAGACATTGCTCATCTTACATCTGTTAATGGCCATAAAATGAACCCATTGAAAGCTGCAGACAGGACACAAACAATCAGTAATAGGGATATGCATACCATACCATGTATACACAACAGCATTGTTCCTATGCATACTCTGTACTGACACGGTCATACCTAGATGTGGCAAGACAATCCAATTGCAATAGCCACACATCTTTGTATTTTGACCCAATTAAATTTGGAGATGAAAATGTGTTTGTAGATGGATGGTCACTTTACCCTTAATGATGAATTTTGGGTTTTTAGCAAGGCCACATGTGATGTTTGATACTAAATGAATCATTATGATGATTGACACAGTTCTTAGTTACCCTTTTGTCAATTCCGCTCTAACAAACCCTGGAGCAGAAGGAGGCACACCTCATCCATGCCAAACATCACCACATCTACCTTGTGACAAAGGCTTATAGGATGGTCAAACAGTTTTTGGAGAAGAGGGCAGTCGGATCTGGCACACCACATCCCAGGGCTTAGCCAAACCTGCCAATCCAGCCAAAAGTCACAATGTTACAGCAGACCAGGATAGTGCATCTGAACCCATGCCTAGCACTTCAATCGGTCAGCCCACAGTACCAGCTGTGCCCTAATTACAGACCCCAGGACATGGTTTAACCTTTGAACAGATTATGATGAAGGACATGTTTGACCTAAAACTATGGGCAGCAGGCCTTGAGCACAAGGCGGGCACTGCCATCTTGTTGTTACAAACTCTGCAGCAGACTGTGGACAGGATTTCAGCATGATTGTAGGCCACAGGGACCCTTTCTGTCCTTCCCCATGCTTTAGTTTTTGGTTTTCGTATACTGTTTTTATAGCATTTTTTAGGAATAGTATTGTAGACATAGGTCAGGTAGAGTGGTTTTAATATTTTAGGTGTGGTGGATTATTTATTAGGTGCTAGGGTATCTAGTGGGTGGGGTTATTGCATAGGATAAGTGTCATATGACCACAAAAAAAACAAAAACACAATAAATATATCTTTGGTTAGGTTTATATATTTAGGTAGTTTGTATATGAGTGGAGTTTACTTAGTTTTTATCTGAAGATGTGTATTAACAAGGGGGTGAAGTTTAACATGTATTCTATGTGTAGATTAAGATACTTTAAGATAAGGTAGTTGTAGATGTTTTAGTATAAGATAGAGTAGTTTAGATTAGATAGATAGGTTAGGGTAGGTAAGGTAGTTTTAGGTAGGATACGTTTTATAATTATATTATTAAATAATATGATTCCTTTCTACATACAAGTCAAAATCATGATTCACTGTGTAGGAGGAAACATATCTGCATAGGTTAAATTTAAGTATATACAGTTTGCTTTGGTAGCAGTGTTCATAGACACGTGTGACTAGGTGAGAGACCCATGGAGACAAATGTGGCAGGTTGGGCATGGAATCACACAAGGGAACTACAAACATAGTTGTGCATTTTAAGTGATACTCTCACTGTGAATAAATAGACAGGACAAAACAGGTATTCACATTCTGTTGCTCTGTGTGGGTAAGTCATGCAACAGGGTTTGGTGTACGGTTATGTCAAAATATTATCACAAATTAAGGACTTTTGGGGTCATACACTGATGCCAGCCTCTTACACACTGACCCTTACATTATTTGCTTGCTACAGCCATGTTGTTTGCGGGCTAGTATCCATGGATGGGCTCCCCACCAGTGCTTTGACTTCATTCACCATCAACATTGACTGCATGCTACTTGTTGCACTTCATGCCTGTGACCTTGGGTAACTACTTGCAAGTGTACATACACATAGGGCTCACCTTCTATAATTCCTTTAGCCTGTGTAGCATTGTCCATGGATCTAATACACACATGCTCCTTTGGGGAGTAGTTGGTTTCTTTGCCTCATACAATCCACTATGTTCTATTTAGTCCATACTCTAACAGACATACAACGTACAGGTTGAACTCAGTGCATTTCTTTGCATGTGCAAAAAATCATTTGTAGGATCACAGGCACATTTCTTACAGAAACAACCACAAAACCTTGCTTGAGCCTTTAAATTTTCAGGCAGAGTCCTTGGGGGATACACTGTATGTGACATGCTGAGGAGAGGAATGCTTCAGTCAGGAAGCAAATTTACAAATTGCCGATAGGGAAAATAGACCACATTAACAGTCCATAAATAAGTGAGATCAACTGGTAGGACAGTAAATTGAGGACAGTGCCATTTGGGAAGTACACTGGCATGGTCATCAGCACTGGGCAAAGGAGGAACTAGCATTTTGGAACAGGGACATGCTACCTGCAGTTTTACTCTGGAAACAAGTGAAGTACACATCTTCCTCCTCTGATGTGCATGGTGCTTCCCATGGGGGGGTGTTGTAGGTGCTAGAGCTGACGGAGGCACATACACATCAGGGGCTGAAGATGTGGAGCCTCAGTTTGCAGCAGCATTTCTCTGTGCCAATAAGTGAAGCAGCACTGCACTGAGAAGGGCCTGCATGTTTGCCAGCACAGCACCAGCATCACAGTGATAGGCACCCATTGTGGCAATGTATGTGTCCTGTTTCCACTCCATGGAGCCCAGAATGTTGCGGATTGCCCCCAGCTGGTTGGCAACCACATTGGCGCCATTTTGGTAGGGCAGCTGCTTGTGCGTCTGCCTCATGACACCAGCAATGGCATCCAGAGACTGTTCAAGTCCGCAGAGCTGAGGGTAGGAGCCTCATATAGTGACTGAGATGTCCTTATTGGGACTGAGGCACCTACGGACTGCTTCTTGGGTACCCACCACAGACTCCATTCCAAACCACACCACATCTAACATCTCCGTCTGGACTCCCACCATACGACATTTGAATTCGAGATGGTGTGTCAAAGGATTTGCATGAGGGTGTCTTGGTCGTGGGTTGGCAAGCTGTCATCCTCAGCCAGATCATCATTCCGGACAAGCAGCTGCTCAGCAGGTGTAGGTACATCCTCTGCAATGAGATGGAGAAATGTTGATGGTGTTCAATGTTAGATGTTGACATGATTAATCTGATTGACAATCAGACTTGCTAATATTTGCCTTTTGATTCAACCCTGAGGCTTAGGATGTTTGTTCCATGGAGGTACAGAGTTCACGTTGCACTGTAGTTGCCTTTCATATGGCATTATCTCTACATTCTTCATACAACTACTGCATGACAAGGCAGTCTTTCTGTCTCATGACACATTGCAACACATTTAAACTATTTACTGGGCCTACCATTCCTGGACCAAGGTGATTTTCATTGTTTTTCATGATGCCAATACTGATTGTGTTTTAACACGTTGACACCACGACTGTTCAAATTGCACCTAATCCCCAGGGGACTACATTCACTTTGGCCAGTATTCAGCCCACTGTTCCCATGCAGGTGATATAGGTGTGGAAATGACTTTGTTAGGATCATGCTATCAGTCTATTACACTTTACACTATGGCAGTCTGCCTTGTTGTGCTGTTTTGCATTCACATTGTGAATTAATGTGGTCAAGGGTTAGTTATGTTACCCTTATCCTGCACAACTTTAAATACCAAATACTCTTGCTACTGAAGGAATGTGTGAGGGTAGCTACTTACCATGTATTTTCTATTTCAGTCTCTTCATTTGATTTGTTTGGATACATTTTTGACTTCGTCATTATGGATAGTTGTCAGTGTGTATCAAATATGAGGGTATGGGCCCTGTCACACTAGTTATTTGCTAGCACTGGCAAGCTCCACAGGTGATAATTACCAAAGTGGGGTACATTCATGGTATGACACATCAATTGACTCCTGCCCAGTCACTTGTACGTGTACATGCCTCCTCTGTCAATCCTCATTTTATGCCAGTGACTCAAACTAATGTCACATAGTAATGTAACTCAGATCATATATTGACTCTCATATGCCTATAATACCAACAATATGTGTGACCCTATTCAATGATCTGACATGTCTGGCTATTGTTGAGGGCTACGGCTCAAGCTGTACCCCACATGGTAATAGTGCTGTGATTGGTAACATGTATCTACACAGGGTTTCAACATCACTGCATAGCCAACTCAATCTCTGACCATCGCTGACTCCTGCCCTTTGTGGTGATAGGCTAGTTTTTCATGCCCCTTGACAGATCCCTATTTCAACATCCTCCTATTGAGACATATGTGGTATGGTGAGACAAATTCCTTTCAGACTCCCCCTTCCACAGGCTACATCTTCACACAGGACCACATGACACAAAGTATGTTGTACCTTAATGGGCTCTTATTTGCCAGCTGCAACACAAGTGTGACACTGGTAGACACCGCAATACATGTGTATTTCTGAGGCCACCTTGCAGAAAATATATATTCTGACCTCCTTGTTATGCAGTGTCTCCCCATTTAGAGAGAGTGGCATTTTAACATACCCAACCAGCACTTACAATGCCCTGCCCATAAAAGGACCTACCAGGGTCACAGATTTGTGCTGGTTTCAACAAACATGGTCCTCTGATATGCAAAACTTGTATTAACCATGACCCAGTCAGCCACGGTGTGTGTTCTAATGGTCACTACCATGGGAAATGTCTCACCACGCACATCAAGCCAGCTGTGTACTATTTATTGTCATTCCAGTTAATGTACATGTGTATCTTGGCATGTTCCCTTGTGTTGATACTTCCTATCCCCCACATGTGACCCCCCCTCTCAGATGAGCTGTTTCTCCTCTGAACAGCACATGTTTGTTTTCTTCATAGTGCAGATGTGTGTGCATGGGCCCATGTAAGACACAGTGGCCTCATGGTGCAAGGTGGCCTGCGTTGTCACCGTCAGTTTGTATGGAGTTTAGGTGTCCATGAATGATGTGTTGTTCCAGGCCATGGGCACATTTTCATGCAGCTTTTGCTGCTGGTGCGCCAATATTTGTGACACATCGGCACAGCAGGTTGTGGCCCCATATCTCCCAGGCCATACAAAGCCATTTTGCATGGCTTTTCATGACTTTGTAAGTATAGAGTAAGCCAAGGCAGTGGCAGTCACTGCTTTACCTTATTCTATGTGAGGGGCGCGTACCATGTGTGTTGCAGAGGGTATTCTTGTAGTTCTGTTGACTCATGTTGTGCATTCCACTACTCATGCCAGTATACAAAGCTAGCACTGGACTTGTGAAGCACTTTATACATGTGAGGTAGAACTGTGATGGAGCATGACTGAGCTGTGCAACATGTAACTGTGCAGTATGACTGACATTTCTGGGCCACTAAAAAGGCACACAATTAAGATTCCTGCCATTTGCCCTACACACAGCAAAGTGGAACGCCGGGACATAACTAGCTGTACTGTACAGCGTGGTCTTTTTGCCCACAGTGTCCCTTATTAATGTTTAACCTATGTCTGTGGTTGTTTCTCGAGGGCTGCACTGCCATGTCTGGGTACTCCAGCCACTCACTCATCTGGGATGACAGCTGCCACCTGCTCCTCCAATGCATCCAGCTCTTCTTGGGGCACAGGGCTCCCTCCTCTGGTTTGCATGGCCGCCTTCAGGGAGTCTGTCTGAACATCCTGGCTTATACTGGGGTTGTTGTCCCTTCTTCTGCTGCCTGATCCCTGCTCCATGGCTGCTTTCTGTGCAGACCAGTTTCTCCTTTGTCTGATGCTAATAATCATGTCCGCGCTACTTGTAGTTGTTGACAGTCCATTTTGTTTGTCCCACACTGCTAACCTTCTCGACTACGGACTGTCAAATGGACTCCTTCCTCACTAGTGGCAATTTAGAGGTGACAAAGAGCTAGTGTTGGAGCTCTGTCACCTCGGTGATCAAGATGTCATTGTCCTCATCGACTTCCTGTTCCTCTTCTCTTGGGAGTCTGTCTGAACATCCTGGCTTGTACTGGGGTTGTTGCCCCTGCTCCATGACTGCTTTCTGTGCAGATTCCCACTTTTCCACAAAGCATAATTTTTTTAACTTTTCTAAGGTATTCCACACTCAAAAGTGATGCAGGGATGAGCAGCATCACTTTACGTACCACAAGTCAGGCGTGCATCACTTTTGCAGCAGAGAGTCACATTTTCCTACAACAAAGAAAAAACTGATGCGTATTTTTTTTCATGCAGCCTGGTATCTCACGTCAAGGTGTGCCACGCTGTTATTATAACACATCCATTGCATAGGATTCTGTTGTAGCAAAGTGCATGTTTTTTTATGCATTAGTGATGCAATTCAGCGATGTGTCATTTCTTGCAAATATGGTAGTCAGTTTCTTAGTGATCCGCTGTGACGATAGGAATTGTGTTTGTGCAATACCATATAGTATAGCCTTACGGGCCTGGGCAAAGTCACAGGTTGCAAGGGATTATGACCTGGACAAGAAGCCAGAAATTCCTGAGGAAGATGAGGAGCTGACCCTCGATGCCAATGTGAATATGGGACTGCCTGCGGAAGGGGACAACAACTTGCCAGCAGTAGTGGTTGATCCCAGAGCAGGAGCGGTGTCGTATCAGGGAACCTGTCTCCAGAGGATGGGGAGAATAGGAAAAAGGAGAGGAAATTAAAATTGGAGATTGCCAAGTTAGAGAAGGTGAAGGCCCTTGTGGAGAAAATGCTGACCATGAAGAAGAAGAGGATGGCCCATCAGCATTGCCTGAGAGAGCTGGACATAAGAGTCCTAGAAGTGGGGTCCAGCAACAGCATTAATGGTGGCAGTAATCTCGGAGTGTGGTGTTTTGCTTTCAATAATGACCGAGCTGACAAAAATCTCTGGAATGCACTTCTTAGTTTAAAGAAGGCATTTATTATTATTCCACCACGAGGTTCCTAAAAAGGAATTAGTAGGTCGGAGGCACACATTTAAAAATAGTCACAGCAATGAAAGGAAAATATATCAAAGTGATTCTCAACTGCAAAGTACACAGCAAATATATGTGATTATATCATAGCATAAATGCAAAACAAAGGATAAAGTCAAAATTCATCACCGTAGGGCCTGCCAAGGCTCTTCATCTTTCTTATTCCAGCAAGTTGAGGACCCCTGTTCAACTGCGAGAAAGAGATATCCACCCTCATGGGACAAGTGCCTGTGTTAGGCAATTGACGTCCAATCCTGACCGAGGTCTCGGAAATTCCCCTTGCTACTGACCAGGGCCACCTTTTATAGCTTAAACAATCATGGAAAAAACCTTCTGAAAGGCCCTACCCTCTCAGATGTAAATATTCAAAACATGCTGGCTACTGTAGGTCAGAGTTGGAAGACAAAACATTGAAAATTGGCCAACATTTCAAGGCTCCCTCTTCCAACGCCAACCTGTTCCCTGCACTGAAGAAAAACAAAAAATATGTGCTTTCTTATCATGCTATTGTCTTCAGTAAGAGAAAATACGGAGAACACAAACTTAGTTTACCATGTGGAAAAACACAGCTCATCTGCAATGTCTCAACTGCAATGTCTAATGCCATGATAAAGCCAATAGGCAGCTAAACTGAATGCAAAATGTAATATCTAACACCACAATAAAGCCAATAGGCAGCTAAACTGAATACAAAATGTAATCTGCAACTGGTGAACATTGAACAACTAATATGCACAGTGGTGAAACACAGAGTCAGTGGTCAAACCTACCTATTTTCACTACAGGTGGTCAAGTGAGACCAGATGCCATATCCCAAAGAATGTGGTGCCCAGTTACAGTGTGGGGAATGATGTAGACAAATGGTTGGCATCCTACGAAGTGGCTTGAAAAGTGCCCAAGGTCATGGAGGAGCTCTGTGGGCAGGTGTAGAATTTGGTGGCACATGCCCATAGTGGGGAGGGACACACTCCTTGCATTAGAGGTGGAGGACCAGGCCAACTACAATGTCATGAAGACCGTTCTGCCAGGCCTGTTGTGCACCGGAATGCCCCATGTGCAGTGCATACAGGACAGGCCAGTACACAAGAGGCCTCAAATGGCAGCTTACACTGCCTAAGGCCCTGGTCCTCCTTTCCTTGTCATCTGATGGTGAGGATGAGTCCTCTCCAGTGACTGCCTCCCTCAACTGCTCTGGTGTGCACTGCAGCCTATACTGGGCTGCAGTGTGCTCCATGTGAACTCCGCTCTACTAGCAGGGCTAGCAGAGTCTTTTGGATAACTCTGCACTCCAAGCAGAGCGCGGAGTTCAAAATACTCTGTTAGCTCCACCAGAGGAGCTCCCCGCACACTCCTAGTTAACACCCTGTTAAAAAGGGTGGCCTTCAGCATTGTTGGGCCTATGGATCCAGGGCCAGGGGTCACAGGTTTATCCTGGTTCTTGTAGATCATGCCACATGGTACCCAGAAGCCATCTCTCCGAGACCACCACTGTAGCTGTCGTGGCAAAGGCTCTGATGAGACTTTTTACCCAAGTGGGTTTCTGTAAGGAAATTGTGCCTGATAGGGACACAAACGTCATGTCTGCATATATGCAGTATATGTGGAAAGAGTGTGGAGTAACATACAAGTTCTATAAACCTTAGCACCCCCAAACCAATGGGCTTGTTGAGAGGTTCAACAAGACCCTGAAAGTCATGGTCAGAAGTCTTCCCGGGGGCCTGAGGAAAAAGTGGAATATTCTCTTGCCCCGTTTGTTGTTAGCTTACAGGGATGTACCACAGAAGGGAGGAGGCTTCAGCCTCTTTGAGCTTCCGTATTGACACAATGTCAGAGGACCTCCCAGTTTGTGAAAGAGGGGTCGTCGACAGCTTCCAAGAAAGTTCTCTATGAATCACTAAGTTACATGCTGGCCTTCCAAAGCCAAGTGGTTATGTTGTGGAAGAAAGCTTCAGACAACTTAGAAGCCAGTCAAGCTGTGATGAAGGAGTGGTATGACCAAAGTGTTACCACCATGCAATTCCAGCCTGAGCTGAAATTATTGGTGTTGGAACCCATGGAGATTGTGACCCTCAAGGTCCATTGCACAGGGCCCTATGAAGTGAGTGGGAAGAAGTGTAAGGCCACCTATACGGTAGGTTTTAAGAACCACAGGTATCCCCACAGGGGGCTTCATAATAATTGATCAAACCACACTTTGAGAGGTCCAAGCTCACCATGCTGCTGGTGACTGTTGGAGCCAAGGAGGAGGAGAGTGAACTTCTCCTTGACCTCTTGGCCTCCAAGGAGAAAAATGGGACTGTACAAGGAGTAATCCTTTCCCCCACTCTGACTCCTGAGCAGCAGAGAGACTATTGTTGAGTGTTGGAATATTACTTCTCTCTTTTCTCCCTTACTCCTTAGGTACCCATGATGTGGACAAAGGAGACAACCTCCCTGTCAAGAAGAAATCTTACAGGTTGTCGGAAAAGATGAGGGCCAGCATCAAGAGTGAAGTGTCTAAGATGAAGGAGTTGGGGGTGATAGAACCCTCCAGTAGGCCCTCGTCCAGTCCTGTAGTTCTGGTACCAAAAACTGTCCCATAGTGCACAACACTTAAACTGAGGCTCTGTGTGAATTATAGTGTCTGTAACAAAGGCTGATGCTCACCCCATTCTCCGGGATGGACAAGCTCATTGACAGGTGTGAGGCTCCTTAATATTAAAGCACTAGGCCTAGGCAGAGTGGGCAGAGTCACGCTACGTGGAACTCCACGAACTAGCAAAAAATCTCTGCCTCACTAATTGGAGTTCCGCAGGCAGGCAGAATTCCTTGTCACTCCAGGTCATGTTGTGTTTTAAATCAAAGTATTTTCCTGTATTCAAAATCATGTGTGAACGTCACCACGTGCTTTGCAAGGGCTCACCATCTTGTTTTTCACTGTGTTTATGGTGGTGGGCCTGTTTTTCAACCATCATCAATCTTTTCAATCCTCTACCCTTCTAATTAATCTACCCCTCATTTTTATTTATTGTTTTAGTGTGTCTTTTTGTGGCCAACTATTTTTACGTTTTTCATTTTTTCTGCTATTTGTGACTTTTTGTGTTTTTGTTTATTTTTTCCTAATTAATTTTCCCCCTTCCTTCTTATCCTATTTCTGTTCTTCTTCACCCCACCACCCAGCACCATGGCAGAGTGTGCAGTGCCGGCAAACAGGGGAGTGGCAGTGACAGGCCCCCCAGACAGCCAGCAGCAGCTGCCTACCTTGTAGGCAGCGGCACCACCAAGGGGTGCAGCCTTGGCCCATCTTTAGTGATTAGGAGGTAGCAGTGCTGTTTTTTATGTGCAGCTTTACCTCCCCTCCATATTTGTAGCAGGAAGCAGACCTGGGAGCTCTTACTCCCTACAGGAGCGTTGGCAGCATTGGGCTAGCGTGGCCAGTGTGTCTGACAAACCACACAGGTACTTCGCACCACCCAGCAGCTGTTGCACCGCTGGGTGCACATCATTAACCATGATCAGGAACTCCTCGACCAGCTAGGCATAGCATGGTGCTGACACTCATAGGTAAATTTTGTTTAGTTTATGTTAAGAATATTAATATGTGACCCAGTTTGAGCTAGGCAGGTGCTTGGTGTTGCCTAATTGTACACATCGGTGCTCTCTTTAGCTGGTTATTTAAGAATCCATTGAAATGCATACTCCTCTCTCCTCCAGTCACCATAGTGAATTAGTGATATCAGTGAGTTAGCATTCTCTGTCATTTTCTTTATCTAGCTCGTACAGTCCCAAGCAATGTCTCAGTGATGTGTAGTACGAGTATGCATCCATACATTTTAAAAAAGGGAGACTGAGTTGGTCCATTAAGGGGGTTTAGAAATGAGGATAGAATCAAAAATCATTCATTGCAATGTATTAGTTCCAAATGTACTTTTTGTTAATTAAATTTAGAATAGGCATTTTAGGAGTATAGCTAACTCAGCGATAGTCAGTCATACTAGTACCATTAGCAATCTGATTTAGAAAAATACGTTACTGCGTTTACCTGTTATAATAATTTTGTGGAGATTGACTGTACCATTAATCCATTTTTAAAATATTTTTTATTTCTTACATCAACACCCAAGGGCAAGAAGAGGAATACCACAAAGGTGGATCTGGCAGGAGGTGGGAAGGTACCAACTATCAGCGCCAATGCTGGGTGCTCTACTCATCCCAGTAAGTCCTATTATTTAATATTATTATTTCTCCAACCTTTACCTCTGCCCTCTATGATACTATTTTTAATTTGCCTTCTTGTCTTTTTTTATACTTTCTCCTCTTTTCCAATTCCCCATCCCATTTTTGTTTAATTCCTGTTAACCCTGCATTATCTTTTTTCTGTCTTTCATTGACAATTTTTACTCTACCCCTTCATTGCGCTTCAATGATTCTGATTCATCGTCATCATATGCTATAACTCTGCCCCTCCAATACGCAATTTGTTTGGTTGACTTGACCACCTGACTTTTAAAACATTGTGAATCAACAAAATGCCCAAAGTGATATTTTTAATAAAAGATACTTCAGTGCTAAGTGAACTGTAATGATGTATTGCATTGCATTTTTTTATTTAAAAAAAATAAGGGAAGGTGTACCTCTCATCTAAAAATTGTACAATGCTATTCTCTAGCCACACTGACCACCGTTGGAGCTGGCCTAAGTTCCTCTGCAGGACCAGAAGGAGCGGGAGGAGAAGTGGCAGCAGGGATGTGCAGTGGTAAGTCAGATTGCTTGCTTATTTACAATTACTATTACTCACTAGCTAGAAGGGCATCGTCAAGATCATGAACACCCCCCCCCCCACGTTACAGCTACAGCAGTGGTTGCGTTACTTATGGTTCTTTCTAACTACAACTCAGCAAAAGCACAAATAATGTACGCTAAAAATGGTAGTTTGATGGAAAAGGGAAATAACAGAAGATTAAAAGAAAGGATGGGTGTAATGAGCAAAGGAAATGATGTGTGGGTGGATTAAAGAATGTGTGGGTGAGTATTGAGAAAATGGATGGATATATGAAAGGATGATTGAAAGAAATGGTTAATAGTTGATATTGAATTGATGTGTAATGTGTTCTGAATTTTGGTGAAAGACTGGATGAGAGAAAGTAAAGCTTATGTTATGATGTCTATGGATGAATAATATAGTGGGACAAATGAAAGGATGACTGAATAATTGCTTGAATGAATAAACAAGGGAGCCCTTCTGTAGAGGGACATGCTGCTTACCTACTTTTCTTATTTTATGTTTTACGGTTATCAAAGCTATGGTTCAAAATGCAGGGTATTTTAATTTGTGTTCTATCCCTTCACTCACTGTGTTTGCTAAATGAGGCAGACATGTATCCCACTCATCATCATCATCTTTCATCAACCCCCTCCCTTCCTGTGGCATTTCACCACCCATGCAGTATGGGTCAATTTGTGCCTGCACTGTTGGCTGTGCAATGTGCATCTGCTTCAGTTTGTGCAACATTTACAAAGTGTTTAATGCACTGCAAACCAAACACACAAGGTGTATTGTTTTCCCTTCACCCACTCAGTCACCTCTTAGTACTCCTTTTCTTTCCTACGTCCTTCCATTCCAGCCTACCAATCAAATTGAAAATTCAATTCTTGGCATGTGCCACATTTTTTATGACTATGTGAAGTGTTTCCAAAATATATTTCATGTTTCCCATACCAGATTTATTTTACACCTGCTCAGATTTTTTCCTTTACACTTTCATCTATAAAGTATTTGAATTAGACAAAGATTAGACACATGGTGAAGCACTCATCTATTCTATAGCAAAAGCTCTATCTATCTGCCTAATCCTTCTGCCTTACTCTGCAGTAGAGTAAGTCACGTTTTCTTACCCTACTGCCCAGCAAACTCATTTTTTGGAAAGAATGTGTGGTGGTGAGGGAGACCACTGAATAAATTAGGGCTAGTAAGGGCCTAAATCGATTTCAAGTTTAGCCTAAAGGATACTCTGTGATGAAGGTGCAAAATGCAATCTAGATAACTTGTTCCCTTCCCTGTAGTGCAGTGCATCATTTTCCCCACTGTCTGCTTATGGCAGGTAGGATAAATGACCTAGCCACATTTTATACATGACATGTGTGACACATCTTATTTATTCATCTGCCTCTTTGTAGTCAGGGTAGAAACTGAGTGAAAGGCATTTGGGGAAAAGCAGCAGCATTGGAATTAACGATTGTTAATTGTCAACTACAGCTGCCCTAGCTGCAGAAAGTAGCAAAGTACTAGAAGTGCTGGCTAGCATGCCTCCATGAATTTGGAACGACAACTTGTAGTCCATAGTACATAATGCCTTGATCATAATTGAGAGGTAAGTCATTTTTATTTTTCCACTAAAAGTCTTTGTTTAGTTACCAGAAAACTATTTAAAAGAAAAGAAATGAAATCACAGTTTTTTAATCTGGTGTTGTTCTGGCATAATTCTTTTCTACCAGACAGTCAGTACTTTTTATGTGAGGCATGTGTGGGTACCCAAATACAATTGGTCCTGTGACTCTCCTAATCAAAATCACATCAAAGTCCAATGTCCCTAGGGCCCCTTCAATGTGCCACCCACTACCTAACTTTAAAAAGAAGTGTTTGTTCAGGGCATTTTTACAATTTGTCTTTTTTATTTTTGTCTTTCTTGACATGGCTACTCCTGCTCGATGACCACCAACCAGACAGGAGTTAGAGGCCCATCTGAAGCAGCAGAGGCTGTAGAACATCTAAGTCGAGTACTGGTGGCTGGTGGTCCTGGAGAAGGAAAAGACTGAAATAGTTGCCTTGGACCCAGAACCCAGCCCAGAAGCATGCCAGCACCATCCTCCTGCCTCCAGGCCACTACACTGCCAGTGCTGCCACCCGCTGTCAGGGCCTATGACTGCCACTCCTGCCACCCCTTCCTCCTTGGACAGGATATCCCAGGGTCATATCCTGCAGTGGCTAGACCACATTGAAAGCTGGCTAGGGACCAAGTAGCAGAGCCTACACCAGCTCCAGACCCGTATGGACAATGCTGTTTCATAAGCCCTGTTTTAATTTTTTGTTTTAGTGGGAAGCACTTGTTGTGGGTGGAGACAGTAGGGATCGAGTTGGGACTGGGCTTCACTTTGAACTTCAGTTGGACATTTCGGGGATGTGTTTAAAAATAAAAATGGCATAATTTATTTTACATTGATTTATTCCTCAAATGTTCTTTTTGGTGATTTAGTTTGCACTGATGTCTCTTAGTGTAGACTGTTGTTTAAATCTGCTTAAAAAGTGTATGTCATTTACTTATACCCTTGTTCTACTACCCTTTGCAAATATAGTGACAGATAAGGGATGGTTTCCATTGCCTATTTTGCTTACAACAACCAGACTTCTTTAGTAGGAGTTAATTACTAACTAAACAAGTTAACTTCATACCATAATTATTCTCTTACCTGAATAGATGAAGCAAGGGTGTCTTCTTACAGCAGGGTTTTCCCCAAGGTGGAATCTTAAAAGGGTGATAGGTAGCAGTAGTAGCATGCTAGCAAGGAAGAAAGAAGGTGCCACTCCCACCTAGGCAAGCTCCAACTGGAGGATTGATCAAAGGGTTATCCATCACTGTCAATTAGATTGAATGAAAATAGCGAGTTTGTGGGTCATACTATATCATAACTTTAAGAAGAATGAAACCAGACTACCACAATGACAGTATTTGACACACAAGGAGGACCTGATATGATAATGAAAACTAGCAATATCAGCTTCTTCTGGGCAATGGTGGGTAGCTAGCATTTAAAAATTAAACTTAGGAAATAAAATCATGGAGTCAGAAGAAGTTGTCTCACAGTAAAGAGTGGTTGAACAAGTTTAAGCTTTTATGCAACACACAACACAACAGGCCTAACTGATGATGTTGATGGGGCCAATGTGAAATATTGTTCAGGTAATAGAAGATCAATATGTGAGTTGGTGTCGCTTTCTCCACATCCAAGTGTGTGATCCATTTACGATGTAAAATTAAGTTGCACCTCAATAAATCACAAAGCAGAGAGAATAGGGTTAGGGGCCTCGATGAATAGATGGGAAAGAGGATTTGGGGGAAAGGTGTGACAAAGACAAACATGACACAAAATAAACCATGACAATATTCATCAGGCACCAAGCAGCACAACATCATCAATCTGTTGTGGAAGGAAATGATGAAGAGATAAGTATGACACAATTCAGTTGAATGCATTGCAAACTGTCCCTCTTCTGCCCCAGAGAGATCCAAGATAGTATATCACTAAATGTTATATATTTTACGTTTGAAAAATACGTTTGAAAAATACAAATTATGGAGGACTGAATTAACCCACCCAGTTCGAAAAATGATGATTCATAAAAGGAAAATGATACTGAATTGCCAAATTAGGCAGTGAATTGCCATTTGTCTTGGATTATCCATCTCTTTTAGGTGCCTGGCTAAACCTGTCCAGTAGGTAAGCAGGAGTCTTGAGCTTTTACCAAGTTTTGTTCATGCAGGAGAGGACTAGGAGAAGGCCTGCACACTGAAAAATAACTGAAACTGTACCACAGAATAAAGGAGAAGGACAAAAGGAAGAAAGATAAGATTCATGAGGAGTCAGAAGAAGACTCAGAGCCAGAGCAAGAACATAACAGGAGTTAGATGTTTGAGCCAGTAATGCAGCAAACACATCCTGAGCAGCTTCTCCCAACAACGCACCTTTCTCCAGTCCACGGAGCTGAGTGAGTACTAGGCCCAGAGTCTCCGCCATCATCATGATTTCTCTTTGAAGTCAATATTTTTCTACCTGTTGGGTTATCCTACCCTGAGTTCTTCCATTCTCCTCCTGACTCTGAAGATCTGTGTCTCAGTCCCAGACCAAGCAAGGTAGACCTGTGTAGTCAAGTGCATTGCTGTCGAAAAACACATAGAGAAACAGAACTGGAGTTGTTGGTGTAGATTTGATTTTGGTAACTAAAGTGAATGGCCTGGTCTGAGGAACCAGAAAAAAGTGGACCCTGCAGGTAAATTCCACTAAGATTGAAAGTCCAAACACTTTCAGGAAACAATTATCACCCATCAGCCCCCACAACACTTCAAATCATCAGAACCAAGTTTACAAATTTGTTGAACTCCCTCTTTCACTGTCATCAATCTTCACTCATGATCTCTCAATATATATCCCCACTCATTGGTGCAGTAGTTAGTAGTTATCTCTTCCAATCCAATCATGTGGTTGAACAAAATATTATCTCGCCCATTGGTAGGAAGTAGCAATACACTGGAATTTGGCATTGGCACTGTTAGTCTTTTATTCAATGATTCTCTGGGGCAGCCCTGCTAGGTGATGTAAAAACAAAGGATAGGCAATGGCATGTAAGGGAGGCAGGCATTGTCTCCAGTGTCCTGAAGGGAATGTGGCTGCTTCTTCACTGCACAAGGGTCCAACTCCAATCCTGCAAAAATGCTGGAGCAGCATAAACCTAACACAAACATAATGTTCCACTTGCATTTATTTGTTTGCAAAGAAAAACAGAGAAATAATTTAAAAGTTCTATGGTGGCACTAGTATACTCAGACCAGAAAGTAGAGTTTGTTCTCAAACTCACGTAGTTCACCCAAAAGTTGGTCAGCAAATATACTAGATTCTGACCAACAATCCTCTTCCTCTTTCTGTGGTGTTTTGGGGACAGTGTAATCAGGAGGTATAAAATTGTGCTTCATTTTGATCATGGTTAATCTCTCCATGTTTTGAGGTGAGGGACTGGTCATTTTCAGTGTAACAACTAAACCTGATGCACTGAACACACATTCAGCAGACACGCTGGCTAGAGGACAAACCATATACTTTATTGCTAGCCTACTGAGCTCTTTGGCGCATCTTCCCATTCCAATACACCAATGTATTGTCATCCACATATACCTCTTTTGGGTCATCCAGAAACTCCCCAAACATCCTCTTGAGTGTCATTGGTTCTTCCACTTGCTCGACCTCTTTTGCCTTTGCCTCTGCATTGGACTTAAGACCTGCCACTTCAAACCAAGCCAATGCAGATGTTGAGTCAGATTCTTCTGGTGTTGTTGTTGCTGGTGTTCTTTTTGTTGGGATTGGCTGCTGTGAGACAAGACTGCTCTCTCTGGGGGTTGAATGTGGCACCCCAGGACTATGGAGTGGACTCTAAGTCCGGATCAAGCAGGGTGGCACAGTTGTACTATATAGATGAGGTAATATCATGTTGCAGCCTTGCTTTACAAGCGAAGCCAAAGATTAAGCTGTCAACTAAGGCATGAGCTTCTGGGTTTTCGTTCACACCTCTGAGCGTGAACCTTTCAGACACCTTTTTTAGCTGGCCCTGTGGCATATAGAACAAGGGGATAGATTGGCTCTCTGTACTGTCCTCCTTGCCAACTTCCTGCATAAAGGCCTCAAAAGGGAACAGTGTCTGTGTCAGGTGTTGGGCTAGGCTCCATTTTTCCACGTCTATGGTCATAGCTTTCCCAATTGAATCCCTTCCTCTTTGAATGACAAAGTCATTGATCTGCCTGCACTGCTCAAACATACAGTGCCACATATCATAGGTTGAGTTCCAATGTGTTGGCGCCTGCTGTATCAGGGCTTTAACTTGCACTCTGTTACCATACTGAATAATCTGCAACTGTTTCCGGGCTTTGAAAGAATGGCTAAAATAAGGGTTGATTAATCTGCAGGTGGCCAGTATGTTGCTGACTATGGGCCTCATTATGAACATGGCTGTCCAGACCACCTGGCTGGCGGTGGGGGAAATTACCGCCACCGGCATGGCGGTCTGGAAAGCCATATAATGAACACGGGGGACCGCCACAGGCAGCCCTCCGCCACTGGCAGGCTACTGCCACCAGGTAGCCTGACTATGGTGGATTTCTCTATCCGACAGGGCAGCGCTGCAAGCAGGGCAGTGATATGCGTGACTGGTGATGCTTCACCCGCCGCACTGCGACATTGACAACAGGTCCATATGGAGCCATCAGCAATGTCCAGGCCCAGCATTCCGCTGGGCTGGCTGGCAGAAACACTGTTCCCCCCGCCGGCTGGAATGTTGGTAATACGGCCTGCGGGGTCGTCAAACGGCAGACCGTCTGTGTTCATAATGAGGCCCTATGTCTTCTTTTCTGAGAAAGTCTTGCACAACCAGGTTGAATCAATGAGCCAAACACAGGACCCTGAAATAGCCACCATCTGTCATGGCCTTCACTATGTTACTACCATTGTTTTTGGCGACAAGTCCAGTTTGGAGACCTCTGAGCCAGAACCATTCAGACACCTTGCTAGTAAATTCCTCCAAGATGATTGTAGCTGTGTGTGACTTCTCCACCATGGCAAACATAGCTTTGGTTGCATGCCACTGAATGCTCTAAAATATTTCTCAGGGCCAAGACCTGTAGATAGCTTTTGCTTTACCCCCATCCAGATCCAGTGTGCAGTGATGCACATGTAATCCATCGCCTGACATCTGGTCCAAATGTCTGTTGTCAGGTGGATAGTGTGGACAACATTTTGCTGCAAAGTTTGTCCAACTGATTGCAGCACATTGTGATGCAGGGCTGGTACAGCAACTCTGACAAAACAGGTTGGACTTGGAACATTTCTTTTGGGCAGATGGCTGCCACAATCTCTAAGAATCCAACTCCTTGCACAAAAGAAAAAGAGGGGAGATCAAGCGTTAACATTTTTGTCTGCTTTCCATTGTTCAAATGGGCCATTGGGTGGTTGTAGGGCCCCTCCTGCCTAAACATGGCGATAATTTTAGCCTGGATTTCCTTCTTTTGTGGGGTCACTGCTTCAGGTGACTATAGACATGTAGGTGGTGGCAGGCTCAATGTGCATTGTGTTACAGTCTCTGTATGCTGTGGTATCTCGGTCTGGCTCTGAGTCTTACTGTGCCATTGTGAGGTCCCTGAGGTGTGTGATTCGGGTGCACCGCTTGGGATAGGGCTGCTTTGCATGAGAATGTCACCCTCTTCTTCCTCACCTTCTACTGTGATTTGACCAGTTGTAGCTGATGTTTTCTGACCATCCGTACCTTCAAAATTGCAACCACGTTCAGCAACTTTTTAAGGTGCTCCTCCCACTGGATTGTATGATGTTTTTTCATATGGGTCTCCTGGCCGCCAGTAAATCAGCCTTACCTCGACAATCACTTGCATGGCAAATGGAGCATATCGCAATGTTCACCTCCTGTTTGCTAATCATAAAGGCGGTCATTCTGACCCTGGCGGTAAAAACCGCCAGGGCCGGGGACCGCGGGAGCACCGCCAACAGGCTGGCGGTGCTCCTTTGGGCATTCTGACCGCGGCGGTACAGCCGCGGCCAGAAACGGAAAGTCGGCGGTCTCCCGCCGGCTTTCCGCTGCCCAGGGGAATCCTCCATGGCGGTGCAGCTTGCTGCGCCGCCATGGGGATTCCGACCCCCATACCGCCATCCTGTTCCTGGCGGTTTCGGCCGCCAGGAACAGGATGGCGGTATGGGGTGTTGTGGGGCCCCTGGGGGCCCCTGCAGTGCCCATGCCAGTGGCATGGGCACTGCAGGGGCCCCCGTAAGAGGGCCCCACTTAGAATTTCAGTGTCTGCTTAGCCGGCTTCCTCATGGAAGGGTGTTTCCCGCTGGGCTGGCGGGCGGCCTTTTGGCGGTCGCCCGCCAGCCCAGTGGGAAACCCAGAATGACCGCCGCGGTCTTTTGACCGCGGTACGGTCTTCTGGCGGTTCCTGCTTGGCGGGCGGCTCCTGCCGCCCGCCAAGCTCAGAATCACCCCCAAAATGTCCTAAACTTGGGAGAAGAACTTTCTTATTAGGCCACTGCCAATGCCTGAAAAAAAACTGGAGGTAGGTGGGTGTATTGATTGACTCACTGCAGTGCATACTTCTACTGAGGTACTCAGCTCGGCCCTTACAAATGTGGGAGCTGGTAGTGCTTCCTGTGCCACATCCCTCAGAGCAGGCTGGTTAGTCATGTCATACTCCTCTGTGCATCTTTAACAGTGACTGGCTCATTATCATCACCCTCCTAATCATCACCCCCTTCCATGAATCAAAGGCTTTCTGGAACTTTTCATTTCTCCTGCCTCTCCTTGCATCTCCTGAACTCTGCCGGGGTCCACCCCATGTCCCTATCAGGTACTATCATCACCATCAGAAGTGATGCTTGGAGATGATGGTAGAGTAGTACCTTTCCTTTTTCTTGCTGAAGATCTGGAAACCGTTGATTCGAAAAGAAGAGGTTCTTGCTCAGCAGGAAGTTCAACCTCCTGTTATGCTCTAACTTCAGGAAGATCTACTATTGCAGCTGCGGCTACTATCCACTTTGCTCTGCTTCCTGAAATGATTGGGTACTTCCGAAAGGGACAAACCCAATTCAACATCACTGTTTGTCAGCGTTGCCATGATTGCAGTGGCTGCCTCACTAACAGACATGGTATTGGGCTTAGATTGGGGGGGGGGGTGCTGTTGATGCAGGAGTGCTGCTCCCAAGTTCTTCCCCGTAGGCTGTTGTGGCAGGCAAAAGTCTCCCAAAAAAGGTTGTGGTTGGCACACCACAGGTAGAAAGCTGTCTTTTCTCACTTGCCACTTTCTTGGAAGCAACTTTCTTTAGGTCAGTTTTAAGCTCTATGCTGGCAGTGGCAGTAAAATGCACAAGTGGAAGAGTTTGGAGAACAGACGTTAGTGTAAGGCCTTCCCTTTGGCAGTACTGTGGGTGATGTGGGGTCCCCTCACTTGAGCACCTAAAAGCAACCAAGCAAGAAAAACATGTAGTTAGGGAAAAATGGCATTGTTGCAGGTTAAAATAGTACAGACAAATGCAACCTTACTGAGGTTGGTTACTTCTGTAATAAATACCAATTTAATCAAACATTTTAAAATCAAACCACACCACCACACCCTAAACTGTGGTTTCAAATCTGGCAGCACAACATGCAGATATAACTCTTTGCTTTATTTCCACCTGTTTTAAAGGGGATCCCTGGGGTAGTCAGAGACGGTGCATAGGTGAATGGAATAATCCTTAAAAAACCTATGGCCGCAAGGTGGTTTAGGGGAAATGGAATAATCATTATAAAAATTAATTGTGCTCCTAATTTGTCTGCAGTGCTCTGCAGCCAGGGTGTCCAGGAGGAAATGGAATTATAATGCTCCTAAGAAACTGAATGATGTAGTGGTCTGTGCTGGTTGGCAGCTCCCCTTGTGCATTCTACCTAGACAGCCATAAAAACAGGCCATTCAGTCACATCTGCATTCATCTGCATACTGAATGGGTCTCCCTGCGCAGGAAGGGTGGAGAGCCTCTCTCTTACATTTCAAAGGTCAGTGGCCTGCCCTCACACAAAGGTCTGATACTCCCCCCCAGCTCCTGGCAGACATGATTGGGCTGAAAGGGTAACTTGTGCACTTCCAAACCACTGTTTGAAGTTTCCCCCACTTTAAAGACATTTTTGGGTATATAAACAACAAATCGGACACTTCTGAACCTACACCTGGGTTCTGTCAGAGAGCCTGCCTGGCTGACCAAACGACTCATCTGGACTGCTTTGCTGAATGACTGCTTTTCTGCTTGTTGCCCTGCTGCCTGGTGCTCCTGACTCAGCTGAAGGACTCTGCCTTCCTCCTAAAGTGCTCTCCAAGGGCTTGGATGGAGCTTGCATGCTGTTTCTAAAGTCTCAGCACCAACAAAGACTCCACCCCTTCAGGAAATCCCCGAGCGTAGGAAAATCATTGCAACACCTGCAGAAATCAATGCAGCGCCTGCTTTTCAGCTGGAAATTCACTGCATCGTCTACCAGATCGACACAGCACCTGTTCCTTCTACCAGCACGTCAAGGATTTTCAACGCATCATCCCTGGGCATCAAAATATCCTTGCATCTCAGTGAGGAACCAAGACTGCTCTCCTGGAAATCGACACATCATTTTGCAGCGTGTAAAGAAACAATACATCATCTGTGCCGCAAAATCTAATAAAGCACCTTCTTTTTCAATGCATCTCTGTATCTGCATTCCCCATACCTTGTTATTTTTTATGCATCCCAGGTACTGTGTGTTTCAAAGTTACAAAAACTGAATCTTAAGTATTGAGAATCATTTAAATCTTTAAAAAGTGATATCTCAACTTGTGCATTTTGCATTTTTTCATGTCGTTTAGCTTATTTCATTCAGGTAAATATTATCTATTTTCTGAACCTGTGTGGTGTATTTGTTCTGGTGTTTTCACTGTTTCTCTAAAAGTTGTTCCACAAAAACTTTACACATTGCCAAGCCACAAGTGGGTGGCAAAAAATAATTTGGATTGTCTGTGACTTACCCTTACTAGGATTGTGGTCCCTACTTGGACAAGGGTGTGTACCTCTGCTAATTAGAAATCACATTTTTAACACAATTTAAAAATAAAAAATGAAAATAGAAAATAAAGAATGAAATAGAAACTCAAATTTAAAAAATGGCTAAGATACACTGAGTAGATGTACAAAATGGCTGCCAGCCACATGGTCAAACAATAACATGGAGCAAGGAGACATAGCAAACAAAGAACACATGAAAGCCTATGGCAGAGGGACCCTGGCTGGGTGGACCAAATGGCCTGCAGCCACATGGTCAAGCAACAACAAGGAGCAAGGAGGCATGACAAACAAAGAACACATGCAATCCTGTGGCAAGGAGGGCCTAGTTGGATGGAAACATGGCTTCCAGCCACATGGCAAAAAACAAGAAAGAGGAAGCAGGCAATGCAAACACGGAACACATGCACGCCTGTGGCAAAGGCACACTCGCTGGATGGACAAAATGGCCATCAGTCACATGGTCAAACAACAACAATAAGGAGCAAGGAGGCATGGGGAACAAAGGAAGAATGCAAGCAAGTCTATGGTAAAGGAACACTGGCTGCATGGACAAAATAGCTGTCAGTCACAATGGCTGCATGGACAAATAGGCTGCCAGACACATAGTCAAACAACAGGAAGGAGCAAGGAGGCATGGCAAACAAAGAACAGATGCAAGCCTATGGCAAAAAGACACTGGCTGGATGGACAAAATAGCCACCAACACATGGATAAACAACAGGGAGGTATGGGAACAAAGAAAGACCACATGGAAGCCTATGGCAAAGGAACACTGGCTGCATGCACAAAATGACCACCAGCCACATGTTCAAACAACAACAAGGAGCAAGGAGAACAAAGAAGAACACATGAAAGCCTATGGCAAAGACATACTTGCTGGATGCATAGAATGGCTGCTAGTCACACGGTCAAACAACTTCGAACAAGGAGGCATGGAGAACAAAGAACACATGCAAGCCTATGGACATAGACTACACAAAATATCCCCTGGCCACATGGCATGGAGAACAATGACAAATGGTAGATGATCACAAACACACACACACACTGGCCATAAGGAGGCATGGTTGTAACATGGAAGAAAACACTAACATTTATTCAGCAATGCAAAACACAAAAATGACCTCCGCTAGAAAACTTTCTTAGCAACAATACACACATCCTCCTATGCCATCAAATATTACCACACAACACACACACTTTTTGCAAAAAAAATGAAATGCAAAAAATAGCCATCTAATGTCATCCCTGTTCTAAAAACACATATTACTGATACATTTATTTAATGCACTACTATTACTGGGCCTACTATCTATATGGCTTTTTGGATATCTAGGCCAAAATAATAAAATAATATTGCAAATGTTACAAAAATGTAGGAAAGGTACTGAGCTTTTCAACAATGTTCCATTACAAAAGATGAAAAGTCAATGAAATGCAAAGAAAATAACTAGGCCCATACTTAAACCTCACGCTCTCCACCACTATAAAAATGGACAAAGCACTAAGAGGAGCCTGCTGGACAGGAACAGGAGGTTGGAATCTCTGGGTCACTCCCTTCCTGTTTGAAAAATAGGCTTTTTAATCTAAAAAACAACTTGAAGAGTCAATTGGCGAAGAAAATCCACTCAAAAACACTTTTCAACTTCATTAAATGTATCTGGAGTAGACAATCCACTCCAGGTGCATTCGAGCTCGTGAGCAGGAATGTTTATGCTGCTGTCGTGGCTGGGAGAAACACATATGACTGTGAAGTCTAGCGCCCATGGCCAGAAACAGTGTGATTGAATGCAGAGTCTTGCACACACTAGCTAGCAGATGGAGAGTATCATGGCGATCGCGAGAGAGCATCAAATTCCAATGATGTGCATGTGCACAAACTCCACTCCACGCCGGATTGTGGACTTCAGAAACTCTGCGCTACTCTGCGTAGTGCATAATGCCTGAATTCCACAAACTCTGTAGGTGGATCAAATTTCTACGCCTTGGCCTATTAAGCACCTTTGAGATTGCATCAGGGTACTGGCAAATCACACTAACAGAAGAGGTCAAATATAGGTCAGGCTTCTCTACTCCTGAGGGCCACTTTCAGTTTAGGGTGATGTCCTATGGATTAAAGAATGCTCCTTCCACCTTTCAGAGGTTGGTAAATCATATCCTTGCTTGGTTGGATGCCTTCTCTGCTGCCTATCTGGATGACCTAGCTGTCTTCACTAGCAGGGAGGATCACCTCTTTCAAATATGGGAAATGCTTCAGTCCCTGCAACAGACAGGCCTGACTATCAAGGCCAGAAAGTGTTGGATAGGGCTGGGTTGGTGGTATAGTTGGGACACCTGGTGGGCATGGGTAAGTTTCAGCCCCTCCAGGTCAAGATTGAAAATATCATTGTCTGGAAGCCCCCCCCCCCCAAAACCCAGACTAAGGTCAGAGCAATCTTAGGCCTCACTTGATACTATAGGAGGTTTGTCAAGGGATGTTGCACCATTGTTGTCCACTTAACTGAGCTGACTTCAAAGAAGGAGCTCAAAAATGTGATTTGGGCAGATGCATGCCAGAAAGCATTTGGCTCCCTGAGGCAAGCCATGTGTACAGCCCCTGTGCTCAATGCCCTTGATTTCTCGAAGGAGTTTATCATTCAAACAAATTCCTCAGAGCATGGCACAGGGGCAGTGTTATCACAGCTCAATGAGGAAGAACTGGACCATCCGTTGGCCTTCATTTCTAGGAGTTTACTTTCCCATGAACAGAGGTGGAGTGCTATCAACAGAGAAGCATTTGCTGTGGTTTGGGCCCTCAAGAAGTTGAGGCAATACCTCTTTGGCACTCACTTCCTGGTTCAGACTGATTGCACGTACCTCAGATTGCTCACGCAAATGAGGGGTGAGAATCCAAAGCTGTTGAGGTTGTCCATTTCCCTACACGGTATGGTCTTCAGAGTGCAACACTGACGTGGGGCAGACCAATCTATTGCTGAAGGTCTATATAGGGTTTTCCACCGTAGTGTTGAGAACTCTATAGAGGGTGAGTATCTCTCCCTGCTGGGGAGGGTACATGTTAAACATGGCATACTTATGTTGGTCTTACTCCAGACTTTTTGTCTTTTATCTCCTGTTTTTCGCTGTATCTTTTTGAGACCTTAAACTCAGATAATCAGTGATAAAGAGCATGTGCTTCTCCCCTGAGCATGGTTATACTGGCATATCAACAACTGGCATTTTTAATTTACTTACATGTCCCTTGTGAAGTAGTATAACATATACTCAGGGCCTGTAAATTAATGCTACTAGTGGGCCTACAGCACTGATTGTGTCACCTACCTAAGTAGCCCTAGAAACAGGTGTCAGGCCTGTCACTGCAGGGCCTGTGTGTGTGGTTCCACTGCCACATCGACTTGGCATTTAAAACTTTGTGCCAAGCATTAATCTACCCCTTTTTTGACATATGTCACCTCTAAGGTAGGACCTAGGTTGCCCATATGGCAGGCTACTATGTAAGAAAAAGACAGGGCATGTACTTTTAAGTTTTACATGCCCTTGCAATGAAAAACTCCCAAAGCCTACTTTTCTTATAGGCCAGCATTGAGAATTCCTTAATATACTTTTAAGTTGTAGTTCCTGATCAGAAAGGAGTAGCTACATCACGTTTCATATCATTGACATGGTAATGATAAATCATCTTTAATGGTAAGGTCAGATTTAACATTACCTTTTAGAAATGCCACTGTTTTGAAAGTGAGCATTCCTATTCTCCAACTGCTCTGTGTGCCTTGCAGCATGTGTCTAATACATATCTGGGCTAGGTGGTAACTACATTTTGCAAATTTCTCCCATATATCCAAAAACACAGGAAGCGTGAGTGTGACAAATTACTTGTGCATTCATCTGCATTCTGATGGGCCTTCCTGGGGTTGAAGAGAGTAGGGGAACTCACACTTCAATAGGGAAGTGCTTATCCTCTCACAAGGGGCTCATTACCCCCTACTGGTAGTCTGGAGCCAGGGCTGGGATGAAAGTGGGACCTCTTTACTTCAAGGAACTGTTTTGAAGTGACCCCACTTTAAAGGCACCTTTGGGTATAAGTACTGGGGCTCTGACCCTAGTAAATCAGTACACGTCTGGTCTTGGGATGGACTCTGTGAGAGTAAAGACAGCTGTGTTGGACGGACTAGCAGGTTGTCTGGACTGTCTTTTCAGAGGAACTGCTTTTCTGGTTTGCTGAGCTGCCCTGCTGCCTGCTGATCTATGCCTTGCTGAGGACAAGGACCGGACCCATCCTGCTGAACCCAGAGTGACTAAAAGGCCTTTCTGGCTTGCCCCTTGTTCTTTTGTAGTCTCAGGGATATCAAAGACTGTCTGCAACTCTCCTGGTGCTGCTGGACTATGCCATCGCGAGTATTACCTTTGTCTGATGCTCTGTGATCCTGCTGGAAGGACTCTGCCTTCCCTCCAAGTTGGATCTTAAAGGGCTTCCTGGCTTGCCCCCTGTTCTCCTACAGTCTTGGGGACATCAAAGTCTGTCGACAACTCTCCTGGTGCTGCTGGACTCTGCTCTGTGTGAGTCTCATCTTTGCATGAGGTGCCCGCACCAAGCTTTTGGAGTAAGAAGTGGGTTCTGCAGCTGATGCCTGCAAAAACTGATGCATCGCCTGAGTGTGAGTAAAATGTTGCTACTTCACTCCTTTGGTGCCGGAACAGAGGCTGTTCAATGACATCAGATTCACAGCCTGCGTGACTCGATGTCAATGATCTGTGCAGCTTGGCAACAACACATTGCAATTACTTCAGTGAAGCCTGACAATGATGCAGTGACCCAGCTACATGTAAAATACTGACACATCATGCCCTCAACGTTGATGCCTTGCTCTATCAAAGGTACTGTTTCAGCGGACTCTGCGTGGGCTCTGTAGCCGGCCTACTTTCCATCGTAGTCAGCATGAACTTTGGATTTGCACCGGTTCCTCACGACCTCAAACAACCTTTTGACTGCTAGTGAATTCTAAGCACTAGTTTTGATTTTATCTTTCAAATTTCATATCTCAACTTCTACTGCTTGGATTGTTGTTTTGATCTTTTTTACTCAGATACATATTCTTTATTGCTCTAACCTGGAGTGGAGCTTTTTGGTGGTGTTTTCACTGTATTTTCTGTAAGAGTTTTTGCATAAATACTTTACACATTGTCTTTGAAGTTAAGCCTGACTGCTCTGTGCCAAGCTACAAGAGGGTGAGCATAGGATAATTTAGGTTGTTTTGTGACTGACCCTGACTAGGATTGTGGTCCCTACTTGGACTGAGTGCCTACCTCTGCCAACTAAATACCCCATTTCCAGCAATATCCAAGATCGGGTTAAATCCAAAGTTCAGGTGGACCGTGATAGAGAGTATGCTGTATACAGGACCCACCCAGGGCCCGCTGAAAGCGTATCTTGTATGGAGCAAGCGTCAGTGTCAAAGTCTTGATGCATACATTCTATTCAGCTGAGTCGGGTAGATGCGTTGTCATCGAGCCTCATAGTTTAGTCCTACATCAGCGTCAAACCACTTTTAATACAGGGAATGTGTTGTCATCGATCCATGCAGCAAGGTCCTCAGATGGGCACTGCCTTGTTGTTGAACCTCACGCTCGGGTTCCACATAATCATTGAATTGGCAGTGTATTGGTGCGGAAGGGCATTGTGTTGATTTGGACCTGTGCTACTGCCTCTGTGCAACTCATTTTGAAGAAAAACAACAGCAGAGTCCACTCTCAAGGCTCAGGACTAGATTGGTGCCTCTTGACAGGGCAGGACTCATAGTGGGCAGAGTCCAACATCTGAAGCAGAGTTGAGAGAAGTCTTTGATGGCCCTGAAACTTCCAGAACAGGAGGCATACCAGCAAGCCATTGGAGTCACTTGGTTCTGGGGATGGATGGATGCAGGTCCAGTTCTTCTCACTCACAGGAAATGAGGACAGAAGAGCAGACACAGCAAAGCCAGAATTCAGCAGATTCCAGCAAAGTTATAGGAGAGTGGCATCCTTTTCAGCAGCACAGCAGTCCTTCTTCCTGGCACATTATGCCCAGGTCCAGAAGTGTACTGATTTTGTAGGGTCAGAAGTCTAATTCTTAGAAGCAGTGGTGCCTTTGAAGTGGGTGTGACTTCAAAGAGGAGCTTGGAAGTACACACAGGTTCTCCGATCCCTGCCCTGGCTCCAGACACACTACAGAGGGTTATGCAGCTGTTTGTAAGGGGAGAGGTACAGGGGTAAGTATGAGGTCCTCTCTCCCATCTAGCTCCCATGTAGCTCAGGAAGGCCAATTAGTCTGGTGATGGGCCATCAGGATGTAAATGCTACACCTCAGCTCCTGTTGTGTGTGATGGTCAGAGGGAATTGCACAAAGCCCAGCTTTCACCCAACACAGACATGTTTTGAAGTCAGGCACACAAGGCTTAAGAGTAAAAAAATGCCAACTTTCTAAAAGTGGCATTTTAAAAGTTTCAATCATAAATGTAACTTCACCATCAAAAAGAGGATTCAAAAAGTAGACTTCTCCTTACAACAGGAAATACACATTGAGGGCTCTGAGTTGAATTCTTTATTTGGGCAAATGACACCGACACATGGTAGCGTGATCGAGACCTGTGGGCCAAATTGTGCCAATTACAGAAAGATCTTGACCCAAAAGATGTTAAAGAGGTGCTGGAAGGCAGATATAAAAGCAATTTCCATTGAAATTAACACCTCATTCAGTTTGGAAGGATGATCTTGCCCATTTAGCCATACCCCTAAATATTTGATTCAATGAACACTTTTGATTATATGGCCATTTATAAACCATGTGACATACTTCATCTTTCTTTACCAAATACTAAGATCTTGTATTTGTTGTGCTGATGGTAATCATGTTGAATTAACAATAGCATGCCAGGCTGGTAAGTGATCTTTGAATATTTGGTCCATTAAAATGGTGTCATGAGCGTACTGCAAGAGGTGCAGAACAGCACCGGCAATATTAGGAGGAAATATTTATCCGTGTTTAGACGATCAATCAGATCTGCCAAGTACCAATTAAAGAGTGAAAGGGCCAATATGCAACCCACTTTCAGCGCCCTGTTAGTGTAAATCTCCACAACGGTAGTCCATTTGATAGAAACTCTCACCTTTACCCAAGTATTTATCAAGAGGCTCATGGGGACGGTCAGCAGGCGCAGAGGGATCCCCGAGTAGCTAATATGTACCAAAGCAGCCCTCTGTTCACCTTATCGAAAGCTGTAGCAAAGTCTATGAATGCACAAAATAGAGAACGAGTGCCATTTTTTATAGAGCAGTGTATTAGTGCTTTTAGACATAACAAGTGAATCTATTTCCCATTACCCTTCTGGAAACCCATTTGTGTGAGCGGAATCATTTTGTCATCAAATGTCCAATCCTCAGATTCTTTCATCAAGATTCTCATTAAACATTTTCCCTCCACGTCAAGTAAGGAAATAGGATGGAAGTTTTTTTGCCTGTCATAAGAGCCCTTTCTATTGATAGGGACTAAAAGAACACCCCTGCAGCTCTCCCAAATCTGGGTTCTAATCAAACATTCATTGAAAAGTGCAGTGAGGTGGAGTGAGGCATTATGCTTTTGCTGCCTTGAATAAACTGACAGGAAGCCCATTTGCACCTGTGGGGTGCATCTTGACCCATGTGTCAGCAACCATTTCATCCGTGATTACATCAAGAGCTGGAACAGGAACACACACCCTATCATTATCTTGGGCAGCCACTTGGTGGAACACCAAAACAGAAGGGTCAAAATATAGAGTAACAATATCAGCAGACTACCCAATCGCCAAAATGTTAATTAATTCCCTGGTTGAAAGGCCGCGAGAGAATCTATGAACCATTAGCAAAAGAGTCTTAAGGTTTTCAGATTTTACTGCTTCAAACCCAGCAATCAATTGCTCACCTGGCCACCACTGTTTATCTTCGTACAGTGAAGGTATATTTTTCGTGCGCTATATGGTAAGTTACCCTTTCAAGGCAACTTTGGCTTTGTCCTTATTCGCTGCTCTTATTGCTCTATTTAATTGTATTTTTACAATGAAAGATTGCTTTTTTTGTAAGAGAGAATGAACACCGTGTTCCTGATGGCATGACAAACGGGGGCAAGAGAAGTGAATACACCACCAGTGAAGGCAGACCAGCCTTCAATTAAATGCTGATTTGCCTTCAATGAGGAGGAAACGGAACTTTAAATTTTTCCATCTTGCTGTCAGTAAACCTACAATCCCACTGAAGCTTTCTGACCACTTCCATTTCCTATTGATGACTGAATGGAGTTCCCTTTTGCAGGGAAGCAGCAATCAGAGGGAAGGAACATGACAAAACAGCATGATCGCTAATGTCTGTGCGGTCAATTTTAAAATGTTCGAACCAGTGAAAGTGCTGGAATGTTATCCACAGAAAATTAAGTATGGCTAGACTCATATGCTTCTGAATTTCAGTGATCTTACACCCAGAGCATTCAAAGCTGAAGTCAATGTCATACTAGCGTTCGTGCTTCTAGTAAGAGTCGCGGTTACTTGAGGGATTCTCCATAAATGATTCTCAGTGCCAAGCTATTACTGATCGTTCAATGGGGGTAACAAGTTGAAACTGAAAAACTGCTATTAGCAACCATATTGATTTTAAATTGGCAGGCTTTAATTGGCAGAGGATATCAGCAGTTAATTCTCCATAATAGCCCTTTTCTTAGCTGGATTAGGATTGTTGTATATATTTGCCAGCGCCACCGAATTGAGAAAGACATTTAGGATACTGCATGACTCAGTATGCAGTTCCAGCTTTATTATGATAATCTCACCATTGCATTCTGCCAGAGTAGTTGCATGTTGATTTTGTGCATAGATTGACATGCTGCTGGAACGGGGGCTGCCCTTGTCTGATCTCTGTGTTCCTGAATAAGACTCAGTGTAATCAGACCAAGCATTTAAGGTTATTTGTCAGCTTTCTTGAATGCAAACTATTTTGAAAGTTCGAACATGTTCTAAATAGACACCTGGAGATTAGATTGTTATAGCCGTGACGTTCCACAAGTATACGAATTGTCGAGAATAATTTTAACAGGTTTCCTCTATCAATATGTCTTCCTCGCAGCATGATACATATTTAGAGTATAATATTAAACGTCCTGGGCAGTTTCATCATGATCAAGTGATTTGCCCATCAAATTAGAGGTCTGGAAAATTGACATGACGAGATGTCCATACTGGATCCTGCAATGACCCTGTAACCTGCCTATATGCAGCATCAATATTCTTTAGTAGCATAGTATTTGCCCATTGCTCAGTTTGTGAGGCCTGAAATGACTGACTTTTGCTAATTGAGGGTGACTTCTTGTTTACGAGCTTTGAAGATTTGGGGACATCTCTATTCTTATTTAGCAAAGTGGTGTCCCATATGTCAGTTTGTGAGAAGTGAGAGGACTAGTGTTTGCTTTTAACTGGAAACTGTTTATTTCCTTGCTTTGAAGATCTCTGTCACCCAGCTGTAAAGTAACTACAACGTGCATCCCCACATCCACAATGTTGTCATTAATGATGTTGCAGTGATTTTATAAATGATATCATAGAACATGTGATGTGTGATTAATATGCAAAGTAACTAGCATGCATGATAAGGGCACAAATTATTGTTTTACTTGATAAAACACAGAATTGCCACTGCTCAGTGGGAGTGAAAGAAAAGCTGCTCTCACTGGGTGGGAGCAATGCCAAGTCCTGTCATACCCAGGAAGGGTGCTGGCAGGGGAGTCAGCAGGGCTGTGGAAGCCTGCGCCTCTCCTCACAGTACCCAGTGTGGTACATGTTGTGGGGTGCTCTGGTTAGGCAGTGGGATACCCCTCTTTAAAAAACAAAAGTGGCTGACTCCTGTACTTGCATGTGGAGATCATTGAACAACAGTGATCATGGCCAATTTGGTGCTTTTACTGGGACATTATCAAGGATTTGGTTGTCTTTTAATTTAGGAAAGTGGAAAATTGTGCAGTCAGAATGCTTCCTGGGGATTGGTGTTAACGGAAAGAAAGGTGATAGGCCTACAGTTGGATAGGACATTGGGATCTTGATTAAACCTTATTAGATGCAGCCTAACTTGCATTGCTTCAGTTCTACTAGAAGTACAAGATTAAGGAAAGAATGATCATATCAGATATTATCTGAAATAGGCATGGAGGGCTTTTATGTAATACCTTGATTAGGATTGGGTCAAGGGGAGAACCTGACTAACATTTCCTAATAATTTGTTATATGACTTTTGAAGAAATGTTTTGAAAGTTGTATAACTGAAGGAAATAATATGTTCTCCGGTATAAGTTTCAGCTGTGCAATTTCCCTGTACAGAGGCTGGAATCTGACTATATTATTTCTATTGTAGCAGATATATATAGTGGTTAATAGAGTAACATTATTGTAATATATATATTTGGTGAACGAGAAACAATGGTTACTGGTATCTCAAAACCAGCACAGTGTCTCTTTCTTGGTTTATCACGTCTGTGGAAGATAATATTGTGTTGAACAGTGTTAATTTTTTAACTATACCTAAGTGAGACAAAATATGAAAGCTATAAAGGGGTAGAATGTTGCCTATTTTGGTGCCATATTTTGCTCAATAACACACAGTGAGGAGCACCCACTTGACTTTGGTGTTATTCAGGATATTGTTAGTGGGAGGAAAGAAGAGTTTGAGAGATTGCTGTCCAAGGTGCAAAGTAACTTTGGTTCCAATGAGATTAGATTAAAAAATATATCATGCAGATATAGGTTTATTGAGACAAGCCTGTTTACAGGTTTGGCACATTAGACAGATGCTGCTTAAGTATGAAATTTGTGGGTTCAGCTGAGGAGTCAGGGTTGGCTTAGGGATTTTCTTAACTTGGAGGGTTGATCTGATTAATTTCTTAGCTTGCAGTCCCACACAGTGGGCTTGTTTAACTGCGATTCTGTGTATGACACTAGAAATGTATTTTCCACAATTCCCAATATGGTGGCTGTGAAAACAAAAAGAGGAAATGAGGTGAAAGTCAAGGTGACTCAAGAATACACATACTATTTACCACCTCATCAAGTCTAGACTCACAAATGTATTTAACAGTTTAGTGAGACCCTCTTGGACCCAGGTTGGTTCCCTATGTTAGCTTCTTTTTATATTTCATATTTTCCACATTTTAACTGCATTGCTTTTTACCACACTTTGCTTGCATGATACTATTATCGATGTGAATCTGCCCAGACCCGAGGTGCCCATCCAGAAATAGACACACCTCTGCCTCGCGCAAGAGAAAAATGATTCATCGCCTATCAGACCGGAAAAGAAGCAACGCATGGCCTCACTCGCGAGTGAGGAATCAATGCTTCACTGCCTTTTCAGATGCACCCTCGCCCTGTGGGTTTACTTTTGATGTAACCATTGTTTTCTATGGAGTAAGATTTTTTTTTATTTAAAAATTCAGAATTTTACTTGTGTATGTTGAATTGTTGTTGCTTTGGTCTAGTGTGATTTAGATAATTTTTGGCTATATTTTCAAACTGGTGTTGTGTCCATTTTGTACTGTTTTCACTGTATTACTATGTGTGTTGGTAAAAATACTTTACATATTGCCTTTGAGATAAGCCTGAGTGCTTTTGCCAAGCTACCAAGGAGGCGAGCAAGGGTTATGTTAAGTGTGTGTCTCCATTGCCCTGACTAGAGTGAGGGTCCCTGCTTGGACAGAGTGCAAAATGACTGCCAACCGGAGGCCCCATTTCTAACAGTCATTCTTTCTATGCAAGACTACGATTGTTTCAATAAATGTATTGAAAAGTTCTCATATCTCTCTTGTGTTTCGCCTGGACATGCATGGGTAATACAATAAAAGTGTGAGATCTGTATTCCACAACTTCCTTTTGAGTCAGTGTGTCATGTTTAGGTTGCCACAATCACCTTACACCCTTGCAAGGTTAGGGGTGCAGGTGAGGCACTGTGAGCTAGCCAGGAATTGGGCCGACAACTCCTGATGGTGTGGATTGACTTAGGGTCTGATTTAGAACTTGGCCAATGGGTTCCTCTGTCACAACAGTGATGGATATCCTATCCGCGGAAATCTAAATCCCATTATGCCCTATGTGATTTAGATTTCAGAGGACAGGATATCCTTCTTCGTTACCCATCTGCTGAAATCTAACTCAGGCCCTTAGTCTCCCACATTTTAAAGGTCTGTCATCCTAATGTGCAGTCATATTAGCTGCTGTAACCTAGGAAGGGCACAAGCCGGAGTACTGGGACACTATGCTGATTTCTAGTCCCTCATTACAAATTAAATTCTCCACTTCATCTCATGGTGCATAGGTTTCTAGCTGGTTATAAAAATCGTAATATTTATCAGGATGTTGCATTACATATCCAGTTAGGTGATATGCTGCAGATATTCTTTACACTAAATTATGATAGAGGGTTGTAGATTTTCAAATGGAACATTTTAAATGGACCTGATGAAATGTGCACTGCTCAGACTGCGGTAGAAAATATGTCTCTTTAATTATTAGGGACTATTGACAATGATATGGTAGCCTTTACTGGTATCTGCCTCTTGGGAAATGATGAACATTAAGCTGACTTACTGTCATGTGAAATGGAGAATGAACATAGAGTAAATCTTGGTAATTATTAATGTAATGCATCCTCATTCTTAGGGAGGACAAACAGCCAGGCCGAGAGCATGTGTACTGAAAAGTGAGGAGTTTTGCAAATCTTTAGTATCCACCAGCAACAGTAGTGTCTATTTGATCCACACGCAAGCTATATTCAATCAAGTTTTCCAAGGATATGATGAACAGCTGCATAATCAAAAAGCCTCAGGCTGGAACCTAGGCTAAACTGAGTTTTTTTAATTGTCTGCCCTTCTTTAACAGGACATTTCACAAATATATTAATTCAAGTTAGAAACGATGTCTCTGCTCTTATGGTACATAATAACTCTATGGTATGACTTAGAACCATTAAAGATTCAGGTGTCCTTTAAGGGCAATATTCTTATACACATAGGCCCTCATTACGACCCTGGCGGTGTAACACCGCCAGGGCCGCTGTAGGCGGGAGCACCGCCGACAGCCTGGCGGTGCCCCGCGGGGCATTCTGACCGCGGCGCTTTGGCCGCGGTCAGAAAGGGAAAACCGGCGGTCTCCCGCCGGTTTTCCACTGCCCCTTAGAATCCTCCAAGGCGGCGCAGCTCGCTGCGCCGCCGAGGGGATTCTGACAATCCCTACCGCCATCCTGTTCCTGGCGGCTCGCCCGCCAGGAACAGGATGGCGGTAGGGATTGTCGTGGGGCCCCTGGGGGCCCCTGCAGTGCCCATGCCAATGGCATGGGCACTGCAGGGGCCCCCATAAGAGGGCCCCTAAAAGTATTTCACTGTCTGCTTGGCAGACAGTGAAATACGCGACGGGTGCAGTAGCACCCGTCGCACCTTCCCACTCCGCCGGCTCGATTACGAGCCGGCATCCTCGTGGGAAGGGAGTTTTTCCCTGGGCTGGCGGGCGGTCTTTTGGAGACCGCCCGCCAGCCCAGGGAAAAACTCATAATACCCTCCGCGGTCTTCTGACCGCGGAGCGGTATTATGGAGGGCGGCATCCTGGCGGGCGGCCTCCGCCGCCCGCCAGGGTCGTAATGAGGCCCATACACTGTAAGGTTGTAGTAAAATTTTGCAAAAAATAAGTGTGATTCGTTCCTATCAACATACAACTTTCCTTTTCTCATAAATTCAAATGCATCCTTGAAAAGTACTATAGCAGCAGGGTCTATATAGAATGTACTCCCATATCGGAACACCTATGCAAATATGATAGTATAAGACTAGAAATCACATATTTGAACTAACTTTTTTTTTTTTTTTTTTTTTTTAAATGTGTTTTTATTATTTATTATCACACAACAAAATTACACAAGTGAAAGCTGTCAATAAGAATAACATTTGCAACAGGTTCGTTCATCACATCACCCTAGACGGCTTATGTACCATGACTGGGCTATGCTGTACTTCGCCCACTTCCGCGCCACTGCCAGAGAGAACGTGTTGCCACGGGCTGGAGCAGGGGGGGGAATAGTCCTGACTGGACATCATATTAAAGCATCCTGTTGCATTGAAAAGAAAAAAAAAAAAAAAAAAAAAAAAACAGAAAAGAGAAAAGAAAGAAAGAGAAAGAGGGGAAATACTGTGGGGGGGAGATAAAGGCCGGGGGGGGCCCCCAGGACGGAGGAAACGGGGGCAGAGGAGGAAAGGAAGACACGCGCGCGAGCATTGGGTCATGCGTCCCTTTGTGTGCTGGTGTTATTGCTAGTTGGTTACCGCCTGTTAGGTTATACGATTTCATGTTGTCTCCCCCAGCTCCTGTCCGCCTTCCTCTATTTGACATTCTGATTCGAGCCTGATGAAGGGTGGTTGCGCGCTATCACTGGGGGGTTACAGCTATTTAGGACTATAAAATGCAGATTTTAATGTTCGTTGGGGGGGTCGTTCAGGGCGGGCGTTCGTCATCTTTTCTTTCTATTATTGCTACGAAAGTGTTCCAGGTGTCAAGACCTTTGACCAGAACACCCTTTGTTGATAGGAGCTGCAGCGTGTCGGCTTCGGCCCTGGCCCAACGCCGCAGCTCCGATCGCCATTGTTCAATGCTCGGCGCGACTGGTGCCTTCCAGTGCATGGCTATGAGGCGTCTGTACAACACCAGTGCCAGCGCTATGCATCTTAGGGTTTGTTTCCGTCTTTTAAGGCTTGGACCTACACCCAGCAAACACAGCTCCGGGGTGGGGGACATTTCAACAGCTGTCCAATCAACAAGCAGTACTATTATGTCTTCCCATACTTTCCGGATTGGGGGGCATTCCCAGGTCATGTGGTAAAAGGTGGCTTCGGGGGTGGCGCATCTAGGGCATGTTTGCTTTGAGTGGGGGAAAATACGGGTTATTCGGTGAGGTGATAAATATGTTTGATGTAAATAATTAAACTGGGTATAGCGAAAACGCGGGTTGCGTGATACTTCTTTTGTCATTGTCAACGCCTGATTCCAAGCGGGTTGTGGTAGAGGCTCTGCTAGCACTGCATCCCACTTGTTCTTTGATTGTACTTGTTTATCTTCAGCGCAAGAAGTTAAGATTATGTATGCTCTTGACACATTTATTGAATCTTCTATGCTACCTAGCAACTCATGCAATCTAGGGGAGATATTTGGTTCTGAGTTTTCATTGCCCCAGCAAAACCTTAGTGTCTGGCGTACAGCTCCATATGCTATAAAGCTTCCGCGCCCCAGTTCATATTTATCAATTAGTGTATTGAGAGTTAGGAGGCGTCCTTCACTATAGATGTCGCCGATGGTGCGTATTCCCTTTTCTGACCAACTGTTCAGGCCATCTCTAGCTGCTATGTTGGCTATTTTCGAGATGGCCAAAAATGGAAGCCTGGGGGAATATTGTGGTGTTTTATTGTTCATGATCACATGGTGGCCCCATATCCAGTGCGCAATTTTCAGTAGTATGTTGCGTGGGTGTTTGGGGGATTCGCGATTCATCAAGTATTGTATTAAGCCCCTGTTCCCCAAAGACGAGTGGATCATCTGTGATTCAGCTCCGTCTGGACGGCTTAGCCAGGATGAGATCCATTGTAACTGGGAAGCTGCGTAGTACATTTCGAATCTAGGCGCTCCCATTCCACCCATTGTTAGTGGGTGGTGTAATTTTGTTAGTGCCACTCGCCGTCTGCCGTTGCCCCATATGAGATTTATTAATAGGCTATTCAGAGGTTTAAAGAAAGAGGCTGGGAGAGTCAGTGGGAGGGCCATGAAGAAGTACAACAATCAGGGCAGGATCACCATCTTCGCTATGGCTACTCTGCCCAATGGTGATAGAGGGAGTGAGCACCAGAAGGGCAGGGAGCCTCTAATGGATCGAATCGCCTGCCCCAAGTTGCCGTCCCTGAGATCTCGTGCGTCGTGATATATGTTTACACCCAAGTATTTGAAAGTGGTGTAACACCATTTCAGTTCGCCAGGGTTGGAGGATAATCTGTGTGCTTCAGGGACAGGACACATAGGGAATATGCACGACTTAGACCAATTTACCTTGAGTCCGGCCAACGTGCCAAACCTGTGCAGTAACTTCAGCACTTCAGGTAGTGATTTTTGGTGATCTCGTAAGAAAATAAGTGCATCGTCTGCATATAGCGACACTATACGGTGTGTGTGGTCGTCTCGGATGCCCCATGCAGGGGCTACCGCTCGTAGGTGAGCTGCTAAGGGTTCGATTGCGAGGGCGAATAAAAGCGGGGATAATGGGCAGCCCTGCCTGGTTCCTCTCTCTATTTTAAACGGTTGCGAAATCGTGTCGCCCGTTTTGACTCTTGCAGAAGGGTTAGTGTAGAGTACCTCTATCCATCTGATAAATGTTCGACCGAAGCCCATACTGCGCAACGTCTCCATCAAGAAGGGCCAACCCAGCGTGTCGAATGCTTTTTCTATGTCCAGTGATACTGCCACTTGAGCATAGTCATCCGTTCGTGAGTTCGCCATAAGGCGCAATAAGTTTCGGATATTGCTAAATGTGCTCCGGCCAGGTATAAATCCAGCCTGGTCGTGGTGTATCAGGTCCGGCATACATGGGAGCAAACGGTTGGCTAGCAGTTTACCGAGTAGCTTACAGTCTGTGTTCAGTAGTGATAGTGGTCTATATGAACGTACATCCAATGGGTCTCTCCCCGGCTTAGGTAGCACTGCTATCAGCGCTTCACGGCATGTGTCTGGTAGTTGTCCACGCTCTAGCGCCTCCGTCAGCATCTCTAGATATGGGGTTAGTGTTTGAGTCGGGAACATGCTATAGTATTCAATAGGCAGTCCATCGTTGCCTGGTGCTTTGCCATGCGGCAATTGTTTTAGGGCCTGCTGTATCTCATTAATATCAATTGGTCTTTCCAGGTCTGCAACCTGAGCGGTCGTTAGTTGTTTCAGCTCGATATCAGTAAAAAACTCGCTCAGTGATGTTTCGGGTGGGGGGACGGGAGCTTTGTATAGTGTGCTGTAATACTCCTTAAAGGCTAGGTTGATATCGGCCTGTGCATTTACTATTAGTCCTGTTTCTAATCGGATGGCTCCTATGGGGGATTTCCGGCCACCATTGTGTATGAGCCATGACAGTAATTTACCCGATCTGTCACCCTCTGCGTGGTTACGAGCTATGTAGTGTCGATGATCAAACAGACCTAGTCGTCTATCAGCTTCGTGCCATTGTGCGCGCTTTCCAGCTAGTTCTGTGTGTGTAATCTCGCCCCTGGCGAAGTCTTTCTCGAAAGAATGTACTTCCTTTTCTAAGTTACTAAGCTCACGTGCTAGTGTTTGACGCGCGCCGACTGTTGCTGAGATGCATGTTCCTCGTATGACTGCCTTATGTGCGTCCCATTCTGTTGATCTAGAGCCCGTTGTCCCCTTGTTTTGGATGAAGTAAGAGGATATGTGTATGGCTAATTCATCTCGGAAAGGGGGGTCTTGTAGCAATCGGGACTGGAGGCGCCAAGTTGGGATGCATGTGCGCGGGCTGCCCCATCTGAAATGAGCGAAGAGAGGGGAGTGATCTGAGATTACCCTAGCGGTGTAATCAGCGCTAGTGATCTTGTGGGTGATGTCTTGGGAGATGAGGATAAGGTCTATGCGAGTGTGGAGGAGGTGTACTGGGGAGTAGTATGAGTATTCGCGATCATGGGGGTGTATATGCCTCCAGGTATCTATGAGACGGTGGTCTACCATCCATTGACGCAGCATCTGCGAATTTTTGATTGCTTGGGAGGCTGCTATGGGGGGGTGTGATCTATCCGTATCTATATGTGGAACGCAGTTCATATCCCCGCCCCAGATACATGTAGAGGGTAGGTCGTTTGAGAAGTGTGAGATTGTTTTGTGTAGGAATTCACTTTGTCCGACGTTCGGGACGTACAGTCCGTTCAGTGTTACTGGTTCCCCATCTAAGTGGCCTGTTAAATGTATGTATCTGCCCTCTATGTCAGAAACGCCGCGCCGCACAGTGTACGGGACCCCCGGGGCTATCCATATCAAAACCCCTCTTGCGTATGATGAATTTCCCGATCCGTGGACCTGCCCGCCCCACTTTCTTTCCAACCAGGGAATATCTACAGGGGTAATGTGCGTTTCTTGGAGAATGGCTATATGAATATTGTGACGCTTTAGGTGCGCGTGTATCCTATTGCGCTTTCTTATGCCCGCCATACCCTTAACATTCCACGTCATTATATTATATGTTGGTTCCTTTTTTGTCATGTTAAGTTAGGTTGTTGCACACCTATTTTTTTTGTACAGTTGGGTCAATCCCGTGACGCGTCCAGAGACTGCTGTTAGTCTAGTGCGCGCTGCCCACCCACGTCTCCCCTCCGCCACCAGCGCCCGCCCGCCAGCCCCCCCAGTCCTACAAAACAACATTATCATAAGAGAATAATAAAAATGAGAGCAAAAAAAATAATAGGCAAAAGGATATTTCGGGTAAAGCCCGGAGATAAACATAATGGCACAACTGGTGCCTAAACTGCAAACTGCGAAGTTAAGTTCCATTCGGGAGTGACTTGGTAGTCGGAGAGCGTGGTTTTGGTATAGCCGGGCGGGAACCGACCCGTCTCCAGGATAATTTTGTCCCTGCTCGGTCCAAATTGTAAGTACAACCGCTTTGGTTACCCTGTTAGTCCCAGTCAAGGAAGCTAGCGGCCAGTTCCCATCCCAAAGAAACCACCAAGCACCGCTCCAGGCCGCATAAGGGCGGAAGGTCGCGTGTCCCAACGCCGGACTCGTGTCTGTGGCGCAGTTCATATTCCCTCACGAGGTCTAGAGATCATCCGCAACGCGCGGTGTAAGGTCAGGGCCGGCCAGTAGGAAGGAGGAGGATGCACTTGATTCCCCTCCTGGGGATCCGCTGTCTGTAGCATCTGTGTCACTTCGGGTTTTGGATTGTGGTCGAGTGAAGGAGCTAGTTTCCCTTAATATTTGAGCTTGCTCTGATTCCATTTGCGATTTCGTTGGGCGCAATGTGGTCTTGCTTTGTTTTTTTTTCCTCCTGGAGCTGGGTGTTATCCAGTCCTCAGTTGTTGTCTTTTCCGTTGGCGGGCTGATCAAACCTTTAGCGTGAATCCAAGTCCATGCATCCTCTGGGGTAGGGAATATGAGCGTTTTCTCATCTATGGTGATACGCAGGCGGGCTGGGAACATGAGAGAATAAGTTATATTATTTTGTCGCAAGATTTGTTTGATCTTTACAAAGGTTGCTCTTCTACGTTGTACTTCCAGCGTATAGTCCGGGTATGCAGATATGTTATTATTTTCCAAGCTGATTTGACTGGAAGATCTAAAGTGTTGAAGAACAGAATCTCTTTCTCTGTGGTTAAGAAATCTAGCTATCATGGGTCGGGGTGGCGCTCCAGGCCGAGGGGGTCTGCCCGGTATTCTGTGGGCTCTCTCTATCATTGGTGATTTTGTGGCATCCTGAGTTTTCATTATTTCTTTCAGCCAGTTTTCTAAGAAATCCTCGGCTTTGGGTAGTTCCAATCGTTCTGGGATGCCAATGAATCTGATATTGTTACGTCTTGAGCGCCCCTCTGCTTCTTCAGCTCGGCGTTGTAGCTGTGCCAACTCAGTTTCCATCTGTTTGAATTTGCTTTTCATGTCTTTCATTTCCGGGTGAACCGTTTCTAGCGACAGTTCAGCATTATGCACTCTGTCAGACAGTTTGCGGTGGTCAGCTCGGAGTAGGGAGACCTCCAGCACTGGGGCATCAATTTTCCCTTCTAGCGAAGTTTTGGTTTCCATAATTGCCTGCATAATTTTATCAAATTGCTGGGAGTGTGCGCGTAGCGTCTCGCTCAGTTGAAGTTGCGTTGCCTTTTGCATGTCCAGTTGGCCCATGGAGGGGGGGGTGTCTCCCTCCGCAGAAGTCCCTGTTTTGGAATGCTTAGGCTTGACCATTGTGACCACTATGCGACCGGGGAGAATTAGGCCGTGTGAAATCAGCTATGTGTACTGGTGGGGCGAAGCAGAGCCACGCACGTCAAAGTGGGTGATTTTAGCGTTATCAGTGGTCCAGGCGTGGTTGCTTATTTTCAGGGATATTAGGAGTTAGTATGTTAATTTGTTGACTGAGGCCCTCCTCGTTGCAAGGCAGAGAGCTGAATGCCACTGGCCTGGTACAGGTGCGTTGGGTTTTTCACTTATTTGCTTGTGGCTTGATACTTTGGTGACCCAACGTGGTTGTTTTATGTGCGTTTAATTTATTCTGTGCCAGCGCTCACAATCTACTTGCTTCAATTTCTTTATCTTCTTCCTGTTTTTGTTTTTTTCATTCTTTTTTTTTTTCTCTTTTTTATTTCTTTTTTCCTTTATTCTGATTTTATTGGCTCCTCCTCTCTTTTTTATTTATGTATTTTTATTTTATTTTTTGTAAATTTTTTCCTTCTTCCTTTCTTTCCCGTTCCTCCGCCTCTGCTTCCTACTTTTTTATCTTCTGTGCTGGGTGCTGGTGCTTGAGGGTCGTGGTCGCTGGCCCAGTGCTCTGCACGGGAGGAGAGGCCGAAGGTCCCCCCAGCCGGTCCGGTACACTCCACCAAAGGCACGCCGGGCCCCCACTCCACCCGGGCACGCGTCCGCCGGCCGCCTCCACAGATCAAGGGCGGAGTGCCAGGGCGAGCCAGACGCCCGTTCCCGGCGCCGACACGTCCAAGGCCCGACCCCGCAAGGAAACACCGCCCAGTGCTCCCGCCGCAGCGTCACCGCACGACGCTGCTACCAGTTCTTGGTAGGGGGGCCACGTGGAGCTGTAGGGATGCTAAGCCATATCAGGGGGGGCTCGCTCACTGCCGCGCGCCCCCCGTGTTTCTTGTTGCTCCGATGGAGCGCGGCCGAACCGGAAGCCGCGGCGTCCCCCAGGCCGCGCCCCAGCCAGCAGGCCCGCTCCCAGGGCCCACCGCAGTCCAGGCCCAACAGCCCTCGACCCCCCCGGCGATCCCACGGGGAAGCCGAACGGGGCGACCCGACCGCCGTGCTCACGTCTCGCCGGCCGCGGGAGGGCCGCCTCACCTCCCGATCCACAGCACCAGGCGCGTCTTGCTTCCTCGAATCCAGCAGTTGATCACGGGGCCATCCGCAGCTACTTTTGTGTCCTTGAGGGCTGCCCCCGGCACTGGGGGGGTAGCCTCAGCATTTTATGGCCGACCGGGAACCAGGGACCAGGATATTCGGCAAGAAGGAGGGCCGCGAGCGGAGCTCTTTTCTCAAGCGTCCGCTCCGGCCGCCATCTTGGCCACGCCCCGACATATTTGAACTAACTTAAGCTGTGTATTGCTCTGGAGGTTGCCAGTTACCTGGATAGTGTCATATCAAAATTTAGTTTCAAAGAAAAAGGGCATTTGACACAATCGATCAGGAGTCCATGCACCAAGCCGTGACCTAAAGCCTCTTTGTCCCCACAATCCATGTCCAGTAGCTCAAATGAAGGACAATAGTTTGATTGCAAAGCTCTATAAGGTAGACACTGTAAATAATCCATCACCAGCTTAAAGTAATATAATGCAATAGCCATATATAGTAGAAACTACACAGTATTTCAGTAAAAACAATTATTTAATAATGCACTGTGACATAGGAAAAGTGAAACAGTGGTGTAAAAAAATCAAAACACTCATAATTTGGAAGGTTGGTTAAGTTCGAAACATCAGGAGGGACAAGGCCTGCAAAGGCAAAAACAGATCATACATATTTAAGTGGAAAGCCGACTGATATCCAATCTACTGCAAACGAGAAGTATTTCACTTGTAATTATGTATATTTATATATTATACACCAAGAATTAGAGTGATATGGTCAAGTAATGCCAGCTGAGTTTATCGCTCTCAACAGATTTCACTTGGCAGGATAAACCCTTTTTTTAATCGTTAATATAATACTTTTACCTAGCATGTATCCTTTGAAGTCTATCAATTTACAGAAATACAAACCTGACTTTGTTTCCGGGTCAATTGTTTTTCTTCAGGGTTTGTAACATATGATTGAGTACGTGCATATGTATATATTTAGAATTCTCATATTTCTGGACCTATGAAAAAGGGTCTACTTTGCACAGTTTGCATTTTTTTTTTACTTCTTCTACATTTAATAAAAAATAACTGGATATGATTTACAAACAAACACAATTCAACATTTCTGTTGTAGGTACCTATATAAGGGAATGCTCTACTAACAGCCATTCGCAGTCATTTTTACTTGCTAGCTTTAGTTTGAGGACTTTTTCCAGGGGCACTTAGGTATCCCATGATAAAACCTGAAAATTACAACAGTCTCCTAAAGAAACAAAGGGACAACTAGCATATCAGCTTTGAGCCTTCTGAGCTGTTTCCTGTTAATTCACTTTAATTAGCCAATAAGGTAGCCTTTATGTTAGTATGTTTACTGATTCCACTGTTGGGTTTATAACAAGAATCGACCTGCAGATTACCATATATTCAGACCTACAATCAGTTTTGAAAGTAACTAACACAGCACAAACTGCAAGTCTTCTGTATAGTTGTAACCAGAAGGATATATTTCACAGGATGGTGTAAGAGATCAATGATTTAAATGAACATTTTGTGAAAAGTAATGAGGTGTGCGTTCTTACTTAATGTGCTCTTGTGGTAAGGATTTTGCCCCCAAAATTACTGTTAATTATGCAAGGACGAGTGTAATTATCGGTAAATCTGCATAAAAGAATAATGGAAAATTACCGAAATAACTCTAATTTCTCTGGCATAAACGAAATTCTGCCCAGGCCTAGTGTTAATCATGCATTAGGTATGTGTTGAGCCACAAACAGGTTTATGTGGAGCAGCCATAGGTTGATCTCGCTTGTTTTACCTTATGATGTGGTCACTCGAGCTGAAGCAGGTGTAGGTGTGTTCTTTGGGGTGGTTGTCCAATGGTGGGCAAGATTTAAACATATTGAGGATACTTTATAAATTTCCAATTGCATTCCCCTGTTAGGATTGTGAAATGGAGTTGTTATTGTATTTCAACTTGCACGATGAAACGTTCGACCAAGAACAGCAAATTAAGACAAAAAACTCAGAATCACTTGTACGATTAAAGTATTCGTTTGATAATTAAAAAAAAAATGCACAGCATGAATGAAGCACGGGTTTCGCTCAAGAGTATGCGGACTGATATATGGACAATTCAAAAATAAACTTACACTTTGTTAAACAGAATATAAATGTGTGACCCCCGCTTAAGAATTAACGTTTAAATGATCGATATATCATTCATCTAACTTATTGATATCTGTAGACGTGTTTACTAAAAAATCTATACATGGCCATTAATCAGAAATATGTAGTCATGTCTTGTCAACATTATCCTAACTGAATGCAAAGTATGTCTGATCAGTACACTGCTGATAGCAAAGGAGAATATTATGCGTGATTCCGTAGCCAGTCAATAAATGTCAGGAACATTTAAAGGTAATACATCTAAAATTATGATAATGGTAATGCATGAGCACACATTTTTTGTAACGCCAATGTTTTCACAAGGCTTTCATTAAAATTATAATGATCATATTTACCATTCGATAGACAAATTCAATATTTTCTTTGGGTTTGCAATATTTTATCATGACACTTATTTAGTGTTACATTGAACCTGCATGTAAAGTAATGGTCACGTAAAAGGGGAATAGTCTTCTGCATTATAAACATATAAACATGATATGAAATATTATTCTCCCCTCTAGGGATCATTTTATTGAAAGATATGTTCAAATAAATATATGCCAGTGCAAGTTTGGAATGATGCCAATATTGGGATGGAATTTATGCAAACTGTTCTCTGGGGACAGTTTATATTTTACTAGGAAAGGAGCAGAAAAATGCAACGTTCACGCCTTTTTAAAATGTATCACAAAGTAAAATGAATGTGCCAAGGCAAAACACATTAGAGTATTATTTTTACTGCAATTTTCCCTCTTTAAGGAATATAATCCCTTTACTATAATACCCTTCCGTTTGTTTAATCGATTTCTCTTTCTTGTTGTTTAAGGGGACCTCACCGTGTACATCAAAGATGACTGCGGTATTAGGGTCGATTATTACATTTATACCATGAGTTCTAGTGGGCAAAAGGTATAACCGCGAAAAGTGGGATTACAAAATGCCCGCATGAGACAAATAATGCATAAGTACATATTTATTCATACATTTGTTTTTACAGTGCAAACATGACCAAAGGGTGTTAAGGTGCTTTAGAAAGAGAAACCATGCAGTGATAAAGGCATTATTAAAGAAAATACAACCAATCAAACAGAAACAGGTAGGAACAATATAACTGTATGACGTTTACACAGGAGAGTGGGAAGTAGATAGTCGAGTCACAGCAGTGGAATAGCCCAACCTGCTGAATGTGATGATGAGGGGCATGAGAGTCCCCCATATCTCACAGATATTCATTGGCTTTAAGCTGAATAGGGCACACTAAAGGAATGGGGCCTCTGAGGGGTTGGAGGGAGAAGTGAACAACAGGGACCTAGGTTATGCCCCTGAGCCACAGCATCAAGAGAGAGAATGGTGAGAGGCAGAGTGGACTCAGGCGTCATAATAGAATTATCTTTGAAGCACGAGAGCTTTCAGTTATTTTTGTAATATTGTAGATAGACGGTATGCAGGAGGAAGAGAATTCCAAGGTTGTGTCACAGTGGCAGAGAAAGCCTGAGAGAGTTGTTTCTTCTTTTGAATAAAAGCAGCTCCGGAGGCTAGTGCTAGTGAATACACAAAGTTCCATGAATGCTCTCCACTCAGTGGGAATTGACAACTTGCCCTTTTGCAGAAACTCTTGAATAACATACCACATGTAAAACATAGCAAAAACACAGTTGGCAATAGCCATGGCTTCAGTCAGGCTCCCACTGAGAAATTTTCAACACAACCTGCACAATGGAGACATATACATATGCAAAGGAAATTCATTATGTTATTGTAATGCACCAGCAAAGCAAGAACAATTGAAAAACAAAAAAGGAAATATTTTATCCCAAAAACTATCACACATGTGGTAGAGCCAAAATGTTAGTTAAACATTTTGTTTACCATGTAAATCTTACCAACTCATCAAGACAGAAATCTCTGCTCAAAGTACTGGGTCGACAGACTTTTGACATAAGTGAAAATAATTCAGGATCTGGACAAACAAATCAAATAATCATCTCAGTTGTTAATTTCAATCTCTTGAGAGTCAATGATGAGATTTGGCATGAGTTTCAAAGCTTTTTTAAAGTATCAGAATCTCGTTTATTCTTTGGTAGAATCCATATTAAATCTCATCAATTCAATTAGAGCAATTAATCAATCACAAGTGATCATTAACAATATAAGTAATTAAGCATGTTCCATGAAGGAATTGGTCTCTTTTCTAAAGTTAGAAAGTACAGGGGAAAAGTCAATCAAACCCCATAAAGGGCTCTCATTTGAGAGGTGAAAGCATGAAGCTTTGGCATCAATTCTCAAATATTAAGAAAAGCAGAACTTCCCATAAAGAGAGGTTAATGGAACTCAATAGAGTCACAGAGTAGCATAAATTCAGGAAGGGAAATGACAGGTTCTTTCAGAATTAATGTAAGTAGTGTCCCAGCAATAGGCTCTACAGAGAAGTCAGGAAGTTATGAAGGGATCTCTCTCAGAAAACGACTGAGATGGGGTCTGCTGTGGGTCTGCTGTCTACTGTAGGAACATGCACTATGATAACATATCATCTCTAGACTTTTGAAACCAATTTGCAGCTCCCATCTGGTTTTCAACCAATCACCAACCGATGGTTTCATGGGAACAGGAAATCTGTTGTAGTGTATGCATTCAAAGAACAATGGCCTCCAATTATCAACATTAGAGTGAACATTATGTGAAACATAACTCAAGAGAGTTCCCGCCATTTGTTGACTATAGGAAAACTACAGTTCATGGTTAGGCCTTTACATCAATTTAATAAGTTCCTCATATATTTCAGTTGACTAAACAATTGTTCATGTAGAAACATTCTTCAAAAATTAAACTAATCATTTTAATACATTGTTATTTTTTATGAAACACAAGCCTATGTGAAGGTCATAATCTACATTATTCGTTAAGTCATACATTCCCTAACTGTTGGGCGTTTTTGCTTATGCAGGGTCATCCCTAATCGTTTTGCCTCCTGCCTCCTATTTTTTCTGACCTATTGCTGTTGGCTTTTGAACTCTGAGCACTTTACCACTGCAAACCAGTGCTAAAGTGCACATGCTCTCTGTGTAAATTGTATTGTTGTTTGGTGTATCCATGACTGGCATATTTGATTTACTAGTAAGTCCCTAGTAAAGTGCACTGGAGGTGCCAGGGGTCTGTAAATTAAATGCTACTAGTGGGCCTGCAGCACTGGTGGTGCCACCCACATAAGTAGCTCTGTGATCATGTCTCAGACCTGCCATTGCAGTGTCTGTTTTTGCAGTTTTAACTGTAAAATCGACTTGGCATGTGTACCTACTTGCCAGGCCTAAACCGTCCCTTTTCTTACATGTCAGACACCCCTAAGTTAGGCCCTAGGTAGCCCCAAGGGCAGGGTGCAGTGTATGGTTAAGGTAGGACATATAGTAATGTGTTTTATATGTCCTTACATTATATTGCTAAATTCTTTTTTCACTGTTGCAAGACCTGTCCCTCTCATAGGTTAACATGGGGGCTACCTTTAAATCTGAATAAAGTGTAGATTTCCTTTGGGATCAGATGGACATGTGAGTTTGGGGTCTCTGAGCTCACAATTAAAAAATACATCTTTTAGTAAAGTTTATTTTAAGATTGTGTGTTTGAAAATGGCACTTTTAGAAAGGGAGCATTTTCTTGCTTATACCATTTCTGTGACTCTGCCTGTTTATGGATTCCCTGTCTGGTTCAGTTTGACGGTTTGGCTGGTTGCACCTCAAACTAGACAATGACACAAAGGGAGCTGGGGTGTAGTCTGCATTTCCTGATGAGCCATCTGTGCTAAGAGGGAGGGGAGGAGTGGTCGCTTACACCTGAATGGGCTGTGCCTGTCCTTACACAATGCCGTCTCCGACCCCCTGGTGAGTGTCTGGGGCCTGGCCTGGGAAAGGCAGGATTTCACATTCAAAGGTACTTTACTTTGAAGTAGACCTACTTCAAAGGAGAAATTGGGTATAAAAAGGGCACCCAAAACCACAGACTTTAGAACACTTCTGGACATCAAGAGGAACCTCTGCCTGGAGAAGAGCTGAAGAGCTGAGGAGATATGCTACCCTGCCTGTGACTGTGCTTTGTGGAGCTATCCTGCAGTTGCTGCTTCTGCCAGAGTAAGAGGGCAAAGACTGGACTTTGTGTGCCTTCCATCTTGTGAAGAAATCTCCAAGGGCTTGATTTAGAGCTTGCCTCCTGTTGTTTGAAGTCTCAGGGACAGCAAAGACTTCTCTCTGCCAGCACCTGGAGTCTCTGGAGAGACTCCTGCTCTGACAAGTGGTCACCTATCCAGTTCCTGGGCCCTTGAAAGGAAAGCTGGTGGAAATCCAAGGAAATTGACTTCGGACGACTTTGGACCACCGCAGCTGCTGAATCCGGTGACGCCGCCTGCAACCGACTCCGTGATCTTCGCTGGAACACGACGACCTTCGCAGGCCCGATGCCGCTGCAGCCCCGCTGAAGTCCGCGACTCCATGTAAGTCGCCGCACCACGTCGTGACCGAGGCTGCTTGAAGTACGCAGATTCAACGTTTCATACAGACGCCGCTATCCCGACTTCTCGCATCAACTTGTTTTCACTCTTCACCAAAGGTACTGTACTTGGGAGTCTAAGCAACTCCGTGTCTGGCCCCACTGGTGTCGGCTTGTTGGAAACGACTCTGTCACAGCGCTGTGTTAATACCTCATCGAAGCATTTTGTGTTTCTAAGCACTATTTTTGAGTTTAATCTTTAAAAATTCATAATTTGACTTGTGTATGTCGGATTTTTGTTGTTTTGGTCTTGTTTTGTTTAGATAAATAGTTCCTATTTTTCTAAACTGGTGTTGTGTCATTTTGTAGTGTTTTCAATGAGTTACTGTGTGTGTTGGTACAAATACTTTACACCTAGCACTCTGAAGTTAAGCCTACTGCTCTGCCAAGCTACCAAGGGGGTAAGCAGGGGTAAGCTGAGGGTGATTCTCTTCTACCCTGACTAGAGTGAGGGTCCTTGCTTGAACAGGGGGTAACCTGACTGTGAACCAAAGACCCCATTTCAAACACTAACATATCATCTTTACTAGATATTCACATTTTGCCTTCTTAACCTAGGTCAGCTTCTGCAAGAAGTGTGTTCTATGGCTATTCAAACCTAATACGCATAACTGTGATGGCCTAGTGCTCTCACTTGCTTTAAAAATATGTTTTTTCCTCTATCACCTACATGTTATTTTTTCATGTTAATTACATTCATTTTTAAGATTTAAAACACCTTAACACATGGTACGATAATTTCAACATATTTAATATTGCATTGGCAAGGTATTAATTCAGCATCAATTGTGACCTGAGCACCCAGAACTGTCAAACAAAATAAAGCATCTCTGGCAGCTTTTCATGACCCTAGTGCTGATCACCTGTACAAGAAAAACATACAAAACCTCACAGAAATGGTGACATCATCAAAATGCAATGCTCGGTTATGCACAAATGTATATACGGAATAGAACAAGAACAAGATGACACAGGTAAAGGAGATTCCTAATCAGAACATTCCACTATTTGAATAATCAGGAATGTCTACAGAGATACTGCCTCAATGAGGAGAGAATCACCAACCTACTTGTTAGAAACTGGGTCTCTGGTTGGCAGAGGTATGCACTCTCTTCAGGTAGGGACCACAATGCTAGTCAAGGCAAGTAAATTGACCCAAATTATCCTGTGCTCACCCTTGGGTAGCTTGGCAGAGAGCAGGCAGGCTTAACTTAGAAGGCAGTGTGTAAAGTATTTGTGCAAAAACGCATCTGTAACACAGTAAAAACACTATAAAAAGACTCCACACCAGGTTAGAAAGATAGATTATGATTTTAGCAATAACTTAATACCAGTATAACAAACATTCAATGTGTAGAAGTTAAGTTATTATTTTTGTAAGTATAAATCCAAAATAGCACCTAGAATCCATTAGCATTCTTAAGGGTTACTTACGATAGTGCTGGACCAGGGCAAAGTCAAAGTTTGGGCGAACCGCAATAAAGTGCACACCAGCTAAAGGCCCCATGTGGCCTTCCTTTACTGATCCCAGCAGTGAGATGCATGGCAAAATGTGCTGATCTGTCTAACGCAGTGAGGCAATGCATCTGTTCCGAAGACAAGCGCTAGAGCCGATATGCATTGGATCCAAAGAGCGATGCACCAGAAGTCCCCACACAGTCAATGGATGCATGGATCTCTGTAGACTGTTGTGGTGGCAAAGTGTGGTTCTGATGCGGTGGGCTTTCAAGGCAATGCACTCATTGTTCTCCAGCAACTGGGCCGAGATGCATCAAATTCTGTGTTTCAAGTCTCTGGATCCACTTCCAGGGAACCAGGCACTGGAGTAAGGATATTCTGAGTCTGAAGCAACAGAAGGCCGATCATTTGTGTTGCAAGGCAGAGTGCAACTCTCCTTCGGCAGGGTCAGAGAGCAGCAGGCAGAAGGGCAGTACAACCGAAAAGCAGTCCTTCAAGGTCAGCAGTCCAGCAGAGTAACAGTCCTTGGTGCAGCACAGAAATTCTTCTGACAGAGACCAGTTGTAGGTCTCTACATTTGGTGGGATGAGAGACCCAGTACTTATACCCAAATATGTCTTTGGAGTGAGAGTGACTTCAAAGAGTGGCTTTGAATTGCACAAGTGTCCCTTACAGCCTAGGCCGGTCCTGTCTGCCAGGCCACATGTGGGGGTAATCAGTCCTTTGTGTAGGGGTGAGGTCACTATCCATTGAAGTGTGTGTGTTAGCCCCCTCCTCCCCTGCTATCCAGGGGGGGCACCATCATGCAGATGTATGTAGTTGGATACTGAGCCACATCTAGCTTTCCTGTGTTTGTGGCTGTCCAAAGGTAATGCACAAAGGGTAGCTGTCACCCCACCCACATATGTATTGGAGACAAGCTGTAAAGCACACAGAGAATGAAGAACAGAGAAATGCACAATTGCTAAAAGTGGCCTTTCTAAAATAGTAATGTTAAATGCAATTTTACCAGTAAACAGGATTTATCATTACCATTTCAAACATATGAAACATAATGTACCTACTCCTTTCTGATCAGGAATTACAGCTTAAATGTATATAGAGAAATTCCCTGTTCTGGCCTTTGAGAGGAGTAGGCCACACAGTAGTGAAAAATGACTTTGGGAACTTTTCACTACCAGGACATGTGAAACCTAAACCTACATGTCCTGCATTTTAAATGCACTGCACCCTGCCCTGTGGGTCACAAAGAGCCTAACTTAGGGACGACATATGAAATAAAAAGGGAGTTTAAGGCTTGGCAATGGATTTTAAATGCCAAGCTCTAGGAGGCAGTAAACTGCACACACAGGCCTTGCAATGGAGAGCCTGAGACATGGTTAAGGGCTACTTATATGGGTGGCACAATCAGTGCTGGAGGCCCACTAGTAGCATTTAATTTATGGTCCATGGGCACATGTAGTGCACTTTACTAGGAATGTAACCTAAATTAAATATGTCAGTTGGGTAGGAGCCAATATTACCATGTTTAGGAGAGAGAGAGTGCCCAAGCACATTAGCATGGGTCAGCAGTAGTAAAGTGCACAGAGTACCAAAACTAGCAATAATGAGGTCAGAGAAATAGAGGGAGGCAGACAAATAGTTGGGGGAAGACCACCCTAAGACTGTGAGGTATAACACTACTATTATTGACAAAAATACAAAGCTCTCAGTATGTCAGGATTAAGTCTGATAGTACCATGAAGGATATACAAGCATCAAAGGCGAGTAATTATGTTATGTCCACAAACATTTGGCTGCATGTTCTAAATGCTTAATGGAGTTTGGAATTGTACTGCCTTTCTGGACAAATGCGATGACAGTGGAACTAAAACCTGCTCAGCGAATCTACTTTTCAGGTACATGAAACCCCATGCATCATGTACACACATGGACACCATTCATGACTATGTGATCCCTCAAATAGGTCTAGTGGGTTTCCATTTCAAACCTAGTTGTTGAGGCACTAGTACAACCATCTCACTAGAAAAAAGGAGATGGAAACAGGTCAACGTCTGCACATGATGTATCCAGGAGTCTGCATGAGCCAAGTGCACTTGCTAGAGGCGGGGAACCTACAGCAGAGAAAGAGCAGAATCCACAACATGGCTCTACCACTATCCCAGTTACTGAGGCAAGGGAGGACCGAGCAATAATCCAAACACCACAATGCAGAAAGTGCCTTTGGCCTGAAGAAGATGGCAACAACTCTGGTGATGCACGTTGGAGACAGTTTGAAAATCAAATAGGAAAAGTGCACTTGTAAACCTAAGCTTGAGGATAATGCTGCAGTACCCACATTATGGGATCCACAAATAATCTATGTAGTACTTTAGACTTGTATAACCTTATAATGCCCTCATCGCATTTGTACAGGTAAAGGAGAATTGGACAGGTGGATATAATTAAAAGATATAGACAAGAAGAGAGTAAATATCTTTTCTGGAGTGAAGGAATCAAATGAATTTGCCATCGCAGTGTTGATAGAAAATGATTACTAAAGAGAGCATGAATAAATGCAGTCAGCAAAACGTATTTGCTAAAACAATATGGACCGTGCAGCATTCGTATTCTAGTTATCTTATTCATTTTTCAATTGTGGTATTTATAATGTATGAACCTAGTACTGAGGATCATCAGACTGCATTACAGTGCACAATAGTTAAGTACAGAAGGAAATTTGCAAAAAGGTTGTGTAGTAAAAAATGAGTGCAAGTAAACAATGTATGCAGATTAACCCATATGATAGGGACTCAGAATGGATGAAAATTGAAGAGTGGACTTACACAGCAAGTGTAGTCAGGATTACTGATCTATATAGTGGCATTTGTAGAACAGGGACAGTTCATTCTAAATGATGGATTAAATAGCAGAATAGATATTTCTCAACATTCTTTTATCTCTATTGCTAATATCTAGTCACATCATTTTGTGTAGTTCTATTGGTATATAACAGAAAGGTTTTTATTTTAGATCAGTTTTCTGACAAGGTGCTTCTTTATATATGATGCCTAATGTTTTGAATTGTATGTGTGCTAGATGTGTGAAGTAGTGAAGAACCACAAAGCTTGAACTGGTGTGGTCATTCTTATAGACTCCACTTACTAAACTGCATTGACAATAGTGTGGGAGTGAATTTCAAAAAGCCAGTGAGCAAGGTATTTCCTCTGTTAATATGTGAGAGGATAACTGCTTGCATTGTGGAGTGGAATGTCTTTGTTGGGAGAAGCAGTTTTATTTTTGCTGGTTCTATAGCTTTGGGGCTTTCTTCTTACTCATGTTCTTTAACTGAAAATAATTAATTGATGCAGAAGCCAACTGTTTTTGCACTGGTGGCAATTAATTTTGTTGAAGCCAATCAATTTTCTTTAATTGAGTAATTTTTCAATTTGAGCCTGAATCTGACAATGTTTATGAACTGGTGCATTAGCTACAGTGTACTTTTTAAGTGATGAAGTTATGTTCATGAAGGGGGTAAGAATAGTCAATAGGATTTATTGATCAATATTGTCAAAGCTTGCCTAGTGTTCAAAGACAAATATGAGATGTTCGTCAAATTTATGTTTTGATTGATTTGACATCAACGTTGATTATGGCATTTCCTATGCTGCACCACACACGTCACGTGGTCACTGTGGTAGAAGAAGATTGTGTCTTTAAATTTGGTTTTGAGTTTTTGTCATGGGTAACCACTGCCCATGTTAGTAAATTATCAAGGAAAAGGAAGTTAATGATTTTGCAATACTTGAAAAGGTATTCATGGCCTGGGTGTGGGTGTTTATTAGTGACACACAGCCAGATTCTTAGAAAAGTCATACATTTACATTCATATGTCTCCTACATGTAGATTGCATTTCTGACCTATTTATAAAAAAATAAAAAATCCAGGATTACTTGTGACAAAATTCAAGTGGCACAGGTTTCTCAGAAACATCCCTGAAAATCTTCTGTGAATTCGGTTTTCACATTAGTAAAGATCCTTTTGTATATTTGCTTACATGAAAATGTCAGAGAAACTAATCATACTTGCTAACTTTTTCTTGCCTCCACAGAGAAAATATATTCCTTTTTTTCGAATCAACTTCCACTGTAACCCAAATAATTTTGTGGGTGTTCCCTCTCTAGTCCTACCCTGGAACTGGAATTTCTCCTCCACTTGAGAGGATCACATCTTAACTCCAACATAATATTGTACCAAATTGGTGTGCCATGGTATATGCATTTGCTTCAGACAGATCTGTCATGGAGGATTTGACACTGGGGTGTCAACAGTAGGAAGGGGGAAAACCTACACCTTGCATATTCTATTGAGCTCAGATGAATCATCTCTGCCAATTCAACTCAGCCTCATTGATAGCTGAGCAATGGACAGAAGTTGACTGTGAGCTAATGCAAAGTAGCATCCTGCACACTCAATTACATAAAGGGTAAATTACTTTTAAAATATGTTTTACAAATCCCAGTTCACCATTGAACTGAATTTTAAAAAAATAGTAGTTTGTTTATTTATTTCTCTAGCTGGTCCCTTTCTCAACATGTTAATGTTAATGTTAATTTTCTACCTGTTGCATTTTAGACACCTTGGGCCTCATTTAGAAGGCCCACGGAACAGGGATGCACAGTAAGTGCCTTTCTGCACCGCCCTGCACCCCCGAGAAAGGGCAAAAATGTGCTGTATATACAAGATATAATGCATTGCTGTCCTCTCCCCTACACTGGCACACAAATAGCTGCATAGCGCTAGAATGCAGCATACATAGAAAGAGGAGACATGGGGAGAATTAAAGATATTTATCCCCATTGTGCCATTTTTACAACACCCCTGAGGTGGCGTAGGAATCCTATGCATTCCCAGACTTGTAACTCAGAGAATGCGTCAGATTCCTTAGCATTCCATTGGTGTTGAGAGGGAGCACCCACAGCAACACCATTGGAATGCCCTTTTCACACAGTTTTATGCGTCAAGGGGGCCCATATTTACAAGACCATGAAAAGCCATGCAAGATGGCTTTGCATAGCCTTGTAAATATGGGATGGCACACTGCACCACCGGAGCATCAAAAAAAATTATGCTGTGGTGGCACAGTGGTCCAAATGGCCTAAAAAAATGAGGCACATATTAATGTACCTTGTGGGCTACAAGGCCTACATAGGCATGTCTGACTAATGTTCAGAGGTACGTTTGTGCCTTTTAGGAAGGGTTATTTTGACATGCTCTACTGAAGATTTTGCACTACAGTAGTCAGGCTACAATGGTAAACCTGAAGCCATTTTTTCCTCTGTCATCCTAGGGGATGGCACAATACGTTCTGCATTCCATAGGTGTCATTTAACTTTTCATATCAAGGTTGAATTTCCACAAGGTTGTATTATGGCCGTGTCGGACTTTTTAAAAGCCAGTGATGGATTAGGCAATTTCTACATGTTTTAGGAGTCAGAAACATACACTGGGCACTGGAGAGCAATGCCTTAGTGCCTAAAAAAAGCAACAAAATAGCCACAGAAAATGTAACAATTCCTCACAGGAAATAATTAGGTTTTAATTATTGGGTAAACATATTTTTAAAACTGAGAAAATTGGGGCTATGAATTAACAGGTTGAAGTCTAATAAGTTTGATTGCTTTTTCTATTCAGTCATTAGTAAAAAAAAATCAATCAGGCGAACTGTCAGTTGGACTAGTAATGTTTATATGTCAAATGGACATGTTCTATTACATAAACATTCAAGGAGCAATGAATCAATAAATACCTATAATTTAGATGATGTTATTGTTATTTATTCCACAATTAAGTATTCCACGGCCAGCATAGCAAGCCCACCTCTTTGGCTGACGGCCTATATTTCTATCAGCATTTGTACGCACCAGTACAAGAGTGTTCATTTTGTGCATGTGGGTCTGCCCGGGACACAGTTCAGATAACTGTCTGTATCATGGCCTTCTCAAAACCAAACTGCACCCTGCAATAGACCAAATGACATTTGACCAAGATCCAGCTGGTATTCAGTGGTAATTGTGAGTGGCATTCTGTGCTAAAGCCCTCCAGTATCCATTTGAGCTGTGGCCCATGGGTTTTACATAAATATATGAACATGGTACTTGTAAAGCACTGGCTTATGCCCATATGCTTATCAGCCCTGAACCAGGCCTATCAATTCAAGGAGACCTAGCAAAGAAGCTGGGACGTAAGTACTTTCTGAAAGGTTTTACCTAACTTGATTTGTTGCAAACAGAGAAATTAACAATCATTTGCAAAGCCACTAGGTCTCGCTCACCTATGCAAGAGCTATTGGTTTTACCAATATGTTTTAACCATGTTTTACACCAGTGTGGCTGCTGTTCAGCATGGCTTAAAGTTAGAGTTGTACAGGAGAGTGGCGTGGAGTGTTGTAGAGCTGAATAATGAAGAGTGGAGTAGAGTGTTTTACAGTGGAATGACAGAGGGGGTTGTGCATTGGAGTGGGATGGTGTTGAGCTGCAGGGTGTGGCATACATGGAAGTGGCATAGAGTACAGTGGACTAGTCTAGAGTGCAGTAGCATAGAGTGTTGCAGAGCACAGTGGTGTAGAGTGCAGTGCATTGAGTGCAGTGACATTGAATTCAGTGGTGTAAAATGCAGCATCGTACAATTTAATAGCGTAGATTAGAGTGGTGCATAGTAAAATGTAGTAGTACACAATGCAGTGGTGCAGAGTGGGGTGGCGCAGAGTGGAGTGGCCCAGAGTGGAGTAGTGCAGAGTAGAGCGTCACAAAATTGAGTAGAGTGGTGTAGAGTGCAGAGGAATAGAGTGCAGTGGCATAGAGTAGAGTGGCATAGAGTGGTGCAGAGTGGAGTGGCGTAAATTTCAGTGATGCAGAGGGCAGTGGAGCAGAGTAGAGTCAAATTGCATAGAGTGCAGAGTGGAGTTGAGTGGCATGGAGTGCAGTGGCATACAGTTATGCAGCATAGAGTAGCACTGAGTGGTACAAAGTAGATTATAGTGCCATAGAGTGTAGTGGTGAAGAGCGCAGTGACATAGAGTGGAGTAGTGTAGAGTGGCATAGACTTCAGTGGCAGAAAGTGCAGTGTTGCAGAGTAGAGTGTCAGAATGCAGTAGAGTAGAATAGCATGGAGAGAAGTGGTGTAGAGTACAGTAATACAATATAGAGTGCAGTGACATTAAGCACAGTTGTGTACAGTGCATTGGAGTAGAGTCCAGTGGTTAAGAGTAGAGTGGCATAGAGTGCGATGGCATAGAGTGGAGTGGTGCAGAGTGGAGTAGAGTGTCATAGAGTGCAGTGTCATAGAGTAGATTGTTTCAAAGTAGAGTAAAGTGGGGTAGATTGGAGTGGTGCAGGGTTGATTGCAGTTGTGTAGAGTGGCATAGAATGTGAAGGGGTAAAGTGGTGTAGAGGGCAGTGGCATAGAGTGCAGTGGTGCAAAGTAGATTAGCACAGCATACAGTGGCTTGGCATAGAGTGCAGAGACATAGAATTGAGTGTTGCAGAGTAATGTGCATTGGAGCAAAGTGTGTTGGCATAGAGCACAGTGGTGTAGAGTGCAGTATTGCATAGTTGCATTGAGTACAGTGGCATAGATTGGGGTTGTGTAGAGTAAAGTGGTGAAGAGAGTATTGCATAGAGTAGAGTGGTGTAGGGTAGAGTAGATAGGTGTAGCGTGAAGTGGAATACCGTGTAATGGCATAGAGTGGAGTGGTGCAGAGTGCAGTGGCATGGAGTGGTGTAAAGTGGAGTGCTGCAGAGTAGAGTGGAGTTGTGTAGAGTGGAGTATTTATGGTCTGGTAGCACACTGCCATTATAAACAACACATTTTCAAATGAAATGATCATTACCTTTGCACAGATATACAGTTTTGGTAATACAACTATATAGCACACGGATTAAAATGAGTGGCAATTGCTTCTCCTAGTATAATGATTTGTTTTGATCATATTAAAGTATTTGTTTCCAGCACACTTCAGAAATAACAAATACATACACAGTTCATTTAAATGTTGTTGTGTGTTCGAAAAAACCTATTTCCTACCCCAGTAACCAGCAAGATAGTTACATAAATACTCTCACTTTGAATCCAGAGAAATAAAACTAAACAAGCCTCTCAGGAGAGAGCACCTGACATTTGACCTCGGTCTTTCAATGCACAGCAAATGTGATGAGATTAACAAATTTACAGGCCTGCTTGCAGAAAGGGAGCACTCAGAAGGATATTGTAAATAAAGTGTTGGAAAGGGAATGTCTAAACTCGAGATGGACAGCCTAAAACAAATAAAACCTGCAAATGAAATGCGAGAACATGTGAGTTACATACTACAAAGCCAATGGCAAGCAAAGGGTAGAATGCATTCCTAGGTCAGCTTTCTGAATGTCCCCAAGATGTTTTTAGCAAACCAGACAGCTGCTCTGTCTGGTAGGCTGCAATGTAAAAAAGAGTCACAGGAAAGAAAAGGAGTGTCAGGATTCAGAGAATGAGGAAGAACCTTGACGTAGAAATGGGTCTTCTTCAAAATTAAGAGATGATGCTTTGTGAGAAGATTGTGGTAAGCATTATCACGCAAACTGTTTGGGTTTTATAATTTGCAAATAAATTGTCATGTCTGTCACACATTTTACTAGTGCCCATTAGCAAACAATACAGTCAGGAAATTAGCCTCTTAGAAAAATGATCTGATCTGCTTTGTAATGCAATTCTTTGCTTTCAGTATAACCACATAGTAGAATGTAGTCCCAAGCTGTGCTTTAAAAAAAATATTGCTTTCCTAGGTAAACCTAGACATACTTCAAATGCCTGTTTAATTGATGATCTTAACTGAGCATTTTTTCCACCAGATTTTAGAACCCAGTAATCCCATAAAATAAAATATATTTGAGAAAATTATGACTGGATCAGTAATACATTTCTGAAATCTTGAATAGTGATTCTGTAATTGTGGTTTTGTGAATTCATTTTGAGATTGTAAAGCCCTTTGATTTTTATGGGAATGCATCAAACACCAGACAGTAAACAGGGTTTGTAAATTTTGACGACAGTTTAACTGTCCCTTTGAAGTCCTTGAAGAATTTCACACAAAAGGATATATAATATTTATTTTTTAAAATAACTAAAAACCCCCATACATGCGTGGTGAAGGTACAAATACCTACTTGTGTAGAACTTACAGCATGGTAAAGGTTATGTGGTAATACCATTGTGCATAAAGCCTGCTAGTACAGGTTGGTTCCCATCAGGTATCACTATCAGACAAATGGCCACTTATCTTACCATTAGAGAACACAAATTAAGTGGAGGAGATTAATATTCTATACGCAACACTCGCTTGTGGACTACTCGCAAATGAATTTAAATGCTCAAATGGTATATGGCTCATGGTATGGACACTCGAGTAAGCCTCTCTCTGAGTTAAAGCAGTCACTACATATTAATTTATGCAACTCACAATATACTACTGTGTCTGTGTGGTCAACTGACCTTCAGTTTTCCCCAGGTCTATGAATTTTTCTATGAAATATATGTGTTTGTTTGCTTTGATATTAGAGAGGTAGAATAAAGTATCATTCTTTATCTTTCAAAGTAAGCAGTTGTTCCTGAACTTACATAAGAACAAACCAATCCAGTAATAAGCGGGCACTGCAGGACACATAGGGGGTCATTACAACTCTGGTGGTCGGTGTTAAAGCGGCGGTAATACCGCAAACAGGCCGGCGGAGAAAAAAAGGGAATCATGACCCTGGCAGAAACCGCCAACAAAGACAGCCACTTCAACACACCGCCCGCCACGGCGGTACAGACAAGCAGCGCGGCGGTCACCGCCAACAGACAGGCGGAAGACAATGTACCGCCCATAGTATCACAACCCGCCAATCCGCCACCTTTTCCGGGGCATATTCACCGTGGATAAAAACACCTCGTAAACAGTTTCTGCAATGTGAAAACGCTCACCTGAACACATCCCACGAGGAAGGAGGACACCATGGAGCCGGAATTACAAATCCTACCGGCCCTTGTATTCCTACTCATCTACGAAGACCAACGCCGGCGCCGGCGAAGACAACAGTGAGTAGTGCACCTACGACATGGGGGGGAGGCAAAAGTCAGGGGGGACACACACGCAACACCCCCACCCCCACCTTTGCATATTACAACACACACACCAATGCATGTAGAAACATCACAGTAACAACCCACAACCCCCCCGGAAGAATGGAAAGACAAAACGAAATCAGTTCAAACATTGTAATGTATCAATATACATGTCTCGAATATATACAGATATATTATAAACTCATTCAAAAGTATATACATTACGGGAAGTAGTGCAGATATGTACATATCAATGTCCGTGCACCACTAGTCCAAAAATGCATGGGCGAGGCCCACACAAGATACCTGTCCACAAACGGAGAGAACACTGCTGGGGCATCAGAGAGAAATACAACAGACACCTCAGGGGGAAGGGAAGGAGGGGCACCTCAGCCGGATGAGTGCAAAGCCAGATACTCGTGCCCTCCTGGGCAATGACTCTGGCGGTGGTCTCCTGACCAGTGACGATACTTGGGCCCTCCTGGGCACTGACTCCGGCGGTGGCGGTGGTCTCCTGACCAGTGACGATACTTGGGCCCTCCTGGGCAATGATTCTGGCGGTGGTCTCCTGACCAGTGACGATACTTGGGCCCTCCTGGGCACTGACTCCGGCGGTGGCGGTGGTCTCCTGACCAGTGACGATACTTGGGCCCTCCTGGGCAATGACTCTGGCGGTGGTCTCCTGACCAGTGACGATACTTGGGCCCTCCTGGGCACCGACTCCGGCGGTGGCGGTGGTCTCCTGACCAGTGACGATACTTGGGCCCTCATGGGCACTGACTCCGGTGGTGGCGGTGGTCTCCTGACCAGTGACAATACTTGGGCCCTCCTGGGCACTGACTCCGGCGGTGGCGGTGGTCTCCTGACCAGTGACGATACTCGTGCCCTCCTGGGCAATGACTTTGGTGGTGGTCTCCTGACCAGTGACGATACTTGGGCCCTCCTGGGCACTGACTCCGGCGGTGGCCTCCTGACCAGTGACGATACTTGGGCCCTCCTGGGCAATGACTCTGGCGGTGGTCTCCTGACCAGTGATGATACTTGGGCCCTCCTGGGCACTGACTCCGGCCGTGGCAGTGGTCTCCTGACCAGTGACGACGGTGCTGGCGGTGGCGTCCCGGCCGCCGGGAAGGATGCCGCCCTTCTCTGCCGTGATGCTCACACCAGGCTGTGCAGACTTCTTCTGGCCCTTCCCCACCTTTGGAGGAGTCACAGCTGACTCTGCAATCCCCCTGGGATCCCTGTGAGCTGTTTTGCCTCCAGGAGTCTTCACACGGTCCCGTCGGCCACTTTCCAACTTCAGAGCCTTTACAGGGGGTGGACTGGCAGTGCCTTGGCTCCGTGTCACACTGCCTGCCCTGGTGGCCGGTGCACTCCACACACCTTGAACACGTAACACTGATACTGGAGGCTTTTTGGCTGAGGCGCTATGATGGGACTGATGAATTGGAGAGGGGGTGAGGGCAAAAAGGTCAACTTTGCAGAGGGACAGTTTCTGACGAACACTGGGATGGGTAGCTGGAGGGGGTCTGGGAGTGGAGGAAGAGGAGGTGGTTGTAGGAGGTGTCACTTTAGGTGTTTTGGGTGCAGGTGCAGGTACTGGAGGCTGTCGTGAGGTGGATGGATGTTGGGTGTGTGGGTGCCCGCGTTTGTGTACTTTGGGAGGGGGCGTCACAGACACACTGGGAGAGGACACAGGGGACGTGTAAATGGGAGTGGAGGTGGTGATTGCAGGTGATCGGGGTGTGGTGCTGGGTGTTCTGGTGCGAGTCCTGGTGCCTGTAGATGTAGTGCATGCAGGTGAGAGTGTAGACGACACTGGGAGGGAGGAGGGAGATGATGAGGAGGGGGACACAGTGGAGGCAGTGGATGTTGCTATGTCCATATGTGTGTGATGCTTGTGTGAGTGCCTGTGGGATGTGTGGTGTCTATGTTTGCCTGAGCTACTTTTGTGTGTTGAGGTGTGTGCATGCTGGTCTGATGGTGTGCATGGGATGGGCTGGGGTACAGGGGATTGGGTCTGAGTGGAGGAGGTTGGAGGGGGGAGGCTAGAAACAGGGACAATGGCTGCCATCAGTGCTGAGGCCAGAGATTGCAGGGTTAGCTGAAGGACAGCTTGACCAGAATGAATGCCCTCCAGGAATGCATTACCGTGTTGCAACTCACTTTCTACACACTGGATGGCATTCACAATGGTAGACTGCCCAACAGTGAGTGACCTGAGGAGGTCAATGGCCTCCTCACTGAGGGCAGCAGGGGTGACTGGGGAAGGGCCTGAGGTGCCTGGGGGAAGGTGATGCCCACCCTCCTGGGTGAGCGGGCACGGGGCGAACGCTGAGGGGATGCTGGGAGGGTGGTGCTGGTAGGGGAGGTGGCGGCTGTACCTGTAGAAATGGGGCGCACAGATGCTGCCGCCACCACAGGGGAGCTCCCATCGGCGGACGAGTCCGTGTCGCTGGTTGGTGATCCGGTGGCCGACGTGAAGCTCCCCTCACCCTCCGTCCCACTGATGCATTCTGAGTCCGTGGTGTGGCCCTCCATGGCCATGTGGGATGCAGCTCCCTCGTGCTCCGGTGCCACTGTACCTCCGCCTGATGATGCTGATGCACAAAAGAACAGGGAGAGCACAAAAAGGGGGGGGGAGATAGAAGAAAGACAGGTTGAGTGCATGGCATACAGCTACCGTTGGCGGACAATACAGACACAGCAGCCCCCTGCACTACGCCGTGCTCCTGGCCTCTACAGATGCAATTTCTGGGATCTGTCCTACACTTTTCTATGGTGGACATCTGCACACATGGATGCCACAGGGGCATGTATACCTGTACTTGGCACTCTACTGCGGTGGGGTAGAGTGCCACATGGCCTGCATTACGGAGGGTCCTAGCCTACGTATTTCTGCCTGGCCTAGGTACACCCACAGCCCTCCTCCCTCAGCTAGCCCCTCCACTGCGCGCCAAGTACCCAGAATGAGGTTGTACTCAACCCCTTGTGTCTGCTGTGATGCCCTCAAGCGCCCATCCAACTCCGGGTAGGCCACCGCCAGGATCCAGAACATCAGGGGGGTCATGGTGCGACGGGCACCCCTCCAACATTGGGAGGCCATCCCCAGCTGAGCCTCCGCCGTCTTCTTGCTCCAGCGGCGAATGTCCTCCCATCTTTTCCAGCAGTGGGTGCCCCGTCTCTGGTGGACCCCAAGGGTCCGGACATCCTTGGCACGCCAAATGTCCTTCTTCTGGTGGGCGCTGACCTACATGACATGCACAAGGGAAGAAGAGAAGTCATTACCAACTGCACCGTCGATGTGAGTGTCCCCCCTCCCTACCCTAGCCATGTGGCACATTCATTCACATGAATCAATGTTCCCTGAACTCTGACCCCTTCCCTCTTACAACCAGCCCTCTCCACCCAGGCCTAGCCCATACAACGTGCTACCTGTGTACTAACCTGTTGGTCTGGAGGACCATAGAGTAGCGTGTACTGGGGGAGGACCCCGTCTACTAGTTTCTCCAACTCCTGAGCAGTGAAGGCAGGGGCCCTTTCCCCAGACGCAGCAGCCATCGTCGCTTGCAGACCGAGGTCACAGCATCACTTGCAGTGTAGGTCCTCTCCTGTCGAAGATCAGGTATCTAGTGATTGAACAGATAGAAAATAGTGGTGACGTCCGCGGCGGTGACGTCCGCGGCGGTGCGTATCATCACCGGCGGCGCACTTGTTCATTGGCTCCTGGGACCCATAGGGTCCAATGTTAACCAATGCAGCATTGCGCCGCGGTCTACGACCGGCTGCCGCGATGGTGTGCAACGGCAACGCAGTTACCCCACAATCCCATTGTCCCAGTTTAGAGGTCAGGCAGCCGCCATTTCAGGGGCCCACATGGCTTCATTTACTTCTGCGTCACACATAGCTAGGCCTACACTCAACACACATACAGGAAGGGTTTTGTGTTTGGTGTCGTGTTCTGTGTAACTGTGGGTACATACCTGGAAAAAAGTTGACTCTGATGGTCACTGTTGTCCTTCCTAGGCACCGTCATTTGGGACAATTGAGAATATGGCGGAATCCTCCGGTGTACCGACCGCTGGTGGACCTGTTGACAATGGAGGAGCAACATTTAATCGTCACCTACAGGTTTGACCGTGCCACTATCCATGAACTATGTACCCAGTTGGAGCCAGACCTGATGTCACCAATCCGCCATCCCACTGGAATTCCCCCTGACGTGCAGTTGCTGTCAGTGCTCCATTTCCTTGCAAGTAGGTATTTTCAGACAACAGTGGCCATGGCGTCAGGGATGTCCCAGCCTATGTTTTCCAACGTGCTGTCCAGAGTGTTGTCTGCCCTGCTGAAACACGTAAGGAGATACATCATTTTCCCTGAGGTGGAAGATCTGGCTACAATGAAAGGTGACTTCTATGCCCTTGGACATATCCCCAACATCATAGGTGCTATTGATGGGACCCATGTAGCTCTGGTCCCCCCCCACAAGCGTGAACAGGTGTACAGGAACCGGAAGAGTTATCATTATGTTTGGCAGACCAGTACATCTCTCAGGTAAGTGCTATGTTTCCTGGCTCAGTGCATGACGCATACATCCTGCGGAATAGCAGCATCCCTGATATGATGGGTCAACTACAGAGGCACTGTGTGTGGCTATTAGGAGACTCTGGTTACCCCAACCTGTCCTGGCAGTTGACCCCAGTGAGGAATCCCAGGACCAGGGCAGAGGAAAGCTACAATGAGGCCCATGGGCGGAGTAGGAGGGTGATCGAACGCACCTTCGGCCTCCTGAAGGCCAGGTTCAGGTGCCTCCATATGACAGGTGGTTCCCTATTCTACTCACCAAAGAAGGTGTGCCAGATCATCATCGCCTGCTCTATGCTTCACAATCTTGCATTGCAACGCCAGGCGCCTTTTCTGCAGAAGGATGGTCCAGATGACGGTGTTGTGGCAGCTGTGGAGCCTGTGGAGCCTGTGGACAGTGATGAGGAGGAAGCTGAGGAAGAAGACAACGACAACAGGGAGTCAGTCATACACCAATATTTCCAGTGACACACAGGTGCGAACATTTTCATTTTTACCATTACATTCACTCTCACACGTCTTACTCTATCCTGTGTGTAATTTCATAGGATTATTTGGTAACTGAGTTGTTCCTTTCCATTACGGTTTCACAGGTGTGCTTACCAACGTGTGTCATCTGCATGCATCCTTCAAGGACTTGTGATGTGTGACATAGGTATGTTGCCTTTACAACTAGAAACGCATTTTGACACTGTCATTGATAATACATTTTACCAAATCATAGACTGACTCAACATTGTTTTGTGGTTCAAGGGTGTGTATTTACGTGCTCAAAAATGGAGGGGGGTTGTAAAATGGTGATGGGTGATGGTGGAGGAATGTCCATGGCAGAGTCCAGTCTATTAGTCTCACAGGTGCACTGCCCATATGGGCATAGGAAGTGGAGCTGGGGCAGTTTAAGTATAGACAGGGTAACAAAGTGGGACAGTGGGAGGAAAATCAAGGTGGTCTGCCATCTTGCTCTGTCCTGTTCCTGGATCTCAGGGACCGCTTGCTTAGTGGTTGTCCATCTGCAGGGGGTGGGGTGCTGGTGTGGTGGTCCTGTGGTGGGGCGTCCTGTCCACTAGCGCCGGCGGAGGTGGTGGGCAGTTCATCGTCCATGCTAGTGTCAGGGGCCCCTTGAAGTGCCACGGTGTCCCTCAAGGTCTACTGTTTGTCCTTCAGCACCCCTACGATGGTGCCCAAGGCGGAGCTGATGGTCCTGAGCTCCTCCCTGAACCCCAAATACTGGTCCTCCTGCAGGCGCTGGGTCTCCTGAAACTTGACCAGGACCGTGGCCATCGTCTCCTGGGAGTGGTGGTATGCTCCCATGATGAAGGAGAGGGCCTCGTGGAGTGTGGGTTCCCTTGGCCTGTCCGACCCCTGTCGCACAGCAGCCCTCCCAGTTCCCCTGTGTTCCTGTGCCTCCGTCCCCTGGACCGTGTGCCCACTACCACTGCCCCCAGGTCCCTGTTTTTTTTGTGGTGGTGGGTTGACCTGGGTTCCCTGTAGTGGTGGACACACAGCTGATTGACCTGTCCTGGGTACCGAGGTTTGGGCCCGCTGGGTGGATGCTGTGCTGGTGTTACCAGAGGGTGGAAGGTCAGTGTTGGGCTGTGCCTGTGCAAGGGGAACCGACTGTCCCGAGCCCCACTATGGTCCGGGCTGGTCATCAGGATCCAGTAGGGCAGAGCTGCTATCGTCACTGTGGGCCTCTTCTGTGGGTGGAGTGGAGTTGTCTGGACCCTCCGGTGTGGTGACGGTCCTTCGTGATCCTGCAGGGGTATAAGAGCATGATTATTGCATGTGTGTGTGTCATGGTGTGCAATGGGTGGGTGTGCGTGTACCCCAGTGCAAGCATTCCTGTGTGGGGGCTTGTGTGATGATGGTTAGGGGTTGTTATGGGTATGTGCAGTGAGCATGCTTTAGTGATGGGTGTCCATGCTTAGTTGTGTCATGCAGGGTTTGGTGTTGGGATGGGTGGTTTGTGTTATTAGTACATTAGTGAGGAGTTGGAGTGATAGGGGAGGGGGTGAGGGTGGGGGTGTGTGATAGCATGCAGGTAGGGTGGGGGATATGATAGTTAAGATTTGACTTACCAGTGTCCATTCCTCCACCGACTCCTCCGAGGCCCTCTGGATGCATGATGGTCAAGACTTGCTCCTCCCATGTTGTTAGTTGTGGGGGAGGAGGTGGGGGTCCGCCGCCAGTCCGCTGAACTGCGATGTTGTGCCTGGAGACCGCTGAACGCACCTTTCCCCGTAGGTCGTTCCACCTCTTCCTGATGTCCTCCCGATTTCTTGGATGCTGTCCCACAGCGTTGACCCTGTCCACGATTCTGCGCCATAGCTCCATCTTCCTGGTTATGGATGTGTGCTGCACCTGTGAGCCAAATAGCTGTGGCTCTACCCGTAGGATTTCCTCCACCATGACCCGGAGCTCCTCCTCGGAAAAGCGAGAGTGTCTTTGGCGTGACATGGGGTGGTGTGTGTGATGTGTGGGGCGGTGTCAGTGTTGATGTGTGTGGTGATGTGTAGTGGTATGTGGTGTTTTGTGCGTGGATGTTGTGTGGGTGATGGTGTTGTTTGCCTCTGTGTGGTGGGATTGTCTATTCTGTGCTGTCTCTCTGGCCTTCGTGACTAATTTTTGGTTGTAGGTGTTTGTGGGTGATGTGGGTGTGTGATTTATATTGGATTGGGTGTGTGGGAGTATTGTTTGTATATGTATCATGTGTGTATGTATTTGGAATTGTCCTATGTGGCGTTGTTTTGGAGATGTGTGTGTATTTTGAGCGCGGCGGTGTGTACCGCCAATGGAATACCGCGGTTGAAAGACCACCGCGTGGATTTGTGGGTCGTAATAGCATAGGCGTATTTCTGTTGGCGTGCAGGTGGAGGTTTTGTTTTCTCCAGTTTAACACTGACCTTTGGTGTGGCGGACTTGTATGGGTGTCTGAATTTTGGCGGATTCCGAGATGTGGGTCATAATAGCTGTGGCGGAATTCCGCGGCCGTGGCGGTGTATTGGCGGTCTTCTGCACAGCGGTAAGCGGCTTTTACCGCCAATGTTGTAATGACCCCCATAATTTGAATACAAATGTGCTAAATAAAATGAGTGTCCCATTTAACATTTAGATCAAGAGAAACGTAACGAAATTTATGTAATTAATTTAATGTTTACCTTCACCTAATGTAGGTTTATTTCTGTGTCTTGTTCAGCTGTAGCAGAGATATTTTTGCAATCATTTTGAAAACTGTAATACATTCTAATCAATATGTTCCCAATGTAACTGCGATTGAACTGCTTTTTCATTACTGAGTATAGACCCTGTACTCTCGATTGCATCACTACATCTGCTTGTTGTAGAAATATAGATTAAGAAATGTGACATGGCGATGGGTATGACCAAGAGCTTCATGGAGGAGGATGTGAGGTGCATTCAGGCACATGGTCTCACTGTGCAGATTATCCTGCAGGAAAGGTTGACAAACTCACCCATGAAGCAGGGCTGGAGAAAGTGCGCCTCTTGCCTGAAACAGTACAGGTGCCATCCTGAGGTTTCCATTGCGATCCTTGAGGAACCACAGCTTCCCAACCAAAATGGCAGCTTCTTCAAGGAGCGAATGGACCAGTGTAGGAGTCTGGCCTGGCTTTTAGTGGGTACCTGATGGTACTTACACCTTGTGCTAGGTCCAGTTATCCATTATTAGTAGATTAGTAGTGTTTTAGCAGCTTTGGCTGATAGAGGTAGCTATAGCAGAGCAGCTTAGGCTGAACTAGGAGACATGCAAAGCTCCTACTATACTACGTATATCATATAGCACTATATCATAAGAATCACAATACTCAGAGTTACTAAAAATAAAGGTACTTTATTTTAGTGACAATGTGCCAAAAATATCTCAGAGGACATACTCCCTTAGGAGGTAAGTAAAATTCACAAAATATACACACAAAACAAAATCAGGTAAGTAAACAGTTAGACAAGTAGTGCAAACACTGTAGAATACAATAGGCTGCAATAGGCCTGGGGCAACAGAAACCATATACTAAGAAAGTGGAATGGGAATTACGTAGGGACCCCAGGCCTAGTTTAGTGTGTAGACGGTCGCTGGGAGTGTTAGAAAACACTAAGGGTGTCCAAGATAGCCCACCCCAAGACCCTGAAAAGTAGGAGTAAAGTTACCCTACTTCCCCAGAAACACACTAAAGTCGTGATAGGAGATTCTGCAAAGGCCACAACAGACTGCAAAGCACTGAAGACGGATTCCTGGACCTGGGGAGCGGTAAAGGAAGGGGACGAAGTCCAATAGTCACAAAAGTGTCCAGGGGGAAGGAACCCACTAAACCCCAGATGAAGGTGCAAAATGGCTGCCTCTGGGTTGAAGAAGCTGAAGATTCTGCATCAACAGAAGGTGCCAGGAACTTCTCCTTTGCACAGAAGATTTCCCACGGCGTGCTGGAGGATTCAGAGTTGTTACCACACAGAAAGACCACAAACAAGCCTTGACAGCTGCAAAGGTCTCGGTTGATGAAAATAGGTGCTGCCCAAGCCCAGGAAGGACCAGGAAGTCGCCCCTTGGAGAAGGAGACAGAGGGGGCACTCAGCAACACAGAGAGCCCATGCAGAAGTACTTGAACATGGGTTCAAGAAAACTGAGCACGGCAGTAATCTCAACACTACAAAGGAGGGTCCCACGAAGCCGGTGGTCAACTCAGCGAGTTGAGTAATGCAGGACGGAGTGCTGGGGGCCTGGGCTGTGCTGTGCAAGAAGAATTCCTTATAAAAGTGCACAGAAGCCCTAGCAGCTGCAGTTCACGCAGTACATAGAATTACTGTCTGGTGTGGGGAGGCAAGGACTTACCTCCACCAAATATGGACAAATGGACCACTGGACTGTCGGGGTCACTTGGATCCAGCTCCTGAGTTCCAGGGACCACGCTCGTCACGATGAGAGGGGACCCAGAGGACTGGCGCAGCAGAAGTTTGGTACCTGCATTAGCAGGGGGAAGATTCCATCGACCCACAGGAGATTTCTTCTTGGCTTCCAGTGCACGTGAAGGCAGACAGCCCCCAGAGCATGCACCACCAGGAAACAGTTGAGAAAGCCGGCAGGATTAGGTGCTACGATGTCGCTGGTAGTCTTTTTGCTACTTTGCTGCAGTTTTTCAGGTGTCCTGGAGCGGTCGATCCTTGGCAGAAGTAGAAGAGGGAGATGCAGAGGAACTCTGGTGAGCTCTTACATTTGTTATCTTTAGAGAAGCCCACAGGAGAGACCCTAAATAGCCCTCAGAGGAGGATTGGCCACCTAGTCAGGTAAGCACCTATCAGGAGGGGTTTCTGACATCACCTGCTAGCACTGGCCACTCAGAGGTCTCCATTGTGCCCTCACACCTCTGCATTCATGATGGCAGAGGTCTGTGACACGCTGGAGGAGCTCTGGACACCACCCCTGGGGTGGTGATGGGCAGGGGAGTGGTCACTCCCCTTTCCTTTGTCCAGTTTTGTGCCAGAGCAGGGGCTGAGGGATCCCTGAACTGGTGTAGACTGGATTATGCAAGGAGGGCACCATCTGTGCCCTTCAAAGCATTCCCAGAGGCCAGGAGAGGCTACTCCTCTCAGGCCATTAGCTCCTATTTCCAAATGGAGAGGGTGTGACACCCTCTCGTCAGAGGAAATCCTTTGTTCTGCCTTCCTGGGATTGGGCTGCCCAGACCCCAGGAGGGCAAAAGCCTGTCTGTGGGTTGGCAGCAATGGTAGCTGCAGTGAAAACCCCAGAGAGCTGGTTTGGCAGTACCCGACATGGGGGGACAATTCCATGATCTTAGACATGTTACATGGCCATATTCGAAGTTACCATTGTGAAGCTACATATAGGTCTTGACCTATATGTAGTGCATGCGTGTAATGGTGTCCCCGCCCTCACAAATTCAGGGGAAATTGCCCTAAACTATGTGGGGACACCTTGGCTAGTCCCAGGTTGCGCTCACACATAGTAACTTTGCATTTAACCTTCACTAAGTGAGGGTTAGACATTTAGGTGACTTATAAGTTACTTAAGTGCAGTGTAAAATGGCTGTGAAATAACGTGGACGTTATTTCACTCAGGCTGCAGTGGCAGTCCTGTGTAATATTGGTCTGAGCTCCCTATGAGTGGCAAAAGAAATGCTTCAGCCCATAGGGATCTCCTAGAACCCCAATACCCTGGGTACCTAGGTACCATGTACTAGGGAATTAAAAGGGTGTTCCAGTGTGCCAATCAGAATTGGTAAAAATGGTCACTAGCCTGCAGTGACAATTTTAAAAGCAGAGAGAGCATGCACACTGAGGTTCTGGTTAGCAGAGCCTCAGTGACACAGTTAGGCACCACACAGGGAACACATTCAGGCCACAACTATGAGCACTGGGGTCCTTGCTAGCAGCATCCCAGTGAGACAGGCAAAAACAAACTGACACACAAGTAAAAATTGGGGGTAACATGCCAGGCAAGATGGTGCTTTGCTACAACCAGGCGCAGAACAACAAGCTGCATAAGCCTCCAATGAGCACAGACATCCTGCGACACCCACCTACTCCTCCATGAGGCCCTTCCAGTAGCATTACCGAGGTGAGGTGATTCTGAACTGATGCACGAGCAGCAGCGCAGGTGAGTTTTCCAGTAGTCTGTGTGCCCGAAACTGAAAGCAGGCCCTGCTTTCATGCCTGGCATGCTTGCCTCCACCACTTCTGCAGCCAAGCCCACTTGAAGAAGGGTCAAGGTACACCCCTCATTATGAAGACTCAACTAAAAGGCACATAGGTGACTGGGGAACTGATGGGGGCAGCATGAGCCTTTTCCTCCCTCCATCCTCTGCCAGACTACAGGACTTGAGCCCTACCCCATCTGACCCCCCATGAGGAGTGCGAAGAGTTGGGTGCGCAATAACTTGCATTCTGTCTGGTGCTACACTAGAAATTTGTCCCCAGGACAAGGAGTAAGGGGGAATCAGGCAGTCCCATATCCTCCCTCCTGAGAGCGTTGGACAGCTGCTGGGCCCTCAATACATAATGAGAGTCCCCCACTGCCCCAGCTGTCTCTCCAAGACCCACCACATACTGGATACTGCTGCCAACATGATGAGGATCAAACTGGAAAAAACAGGCATAGACAAGATGCCAGATGCTCCTATCACAGACCGCCCCTCCAATCACTGAAGGCCAAACTGGATGCACAGTCTTCTAGATTCACAGAAATACTGCAAGCTATACATGACATGAAAGGGGCTCTTGATTATAAGATCGATTTGGTGGCAATAGACATTGCATTGCTACGGGAAGACCACAAGAAACTGAAGGAGCAGGTGCAAGGCAGAGACCTAATACTCCATGATATACATCCCTGAAATGCATGGTTGCGGAACACCGTCTGGATATACAAACACTGCAAGCCTGTGCTGATGATGCAGAAAGTAGATTAAAATGAAACAATATGAGTATGGTGGGCCTATCAGAGGGGATGGAAGTTCACATCCTGGAATTCTAGCTTGAGGGCTGACTAATAGCTGATGAGTCTAGTGGTCACCCCATAACACTGCTGTCTGTTGAGCTGGCCCACAGTTTCATGGGGAGAGAGCCACCATCTGGCTTGGTTATGAGCTATGGTTGAACAGCTGCTTAATCATAATGATGGAGACCAGATTGTTTAATGTGCTCAGAAACACAGCTCATGGTATGTAGGTGGCGACATTGTACAAATTTTCTCTAACTACACAATAGAAAATCATAGATAGAGCAGAACATTTCTGTCAGTTAAATGGAAGCTGCATTAACTGGAATTCCCCTAGTCCCTCTTATTCCCTGGTAGGCTTAGGGTTGACTAGAACAACAAGGCACAATTCTTTGACACTCCTCAGGAAGTTTGGTGTGGGTTGGAAACCTTAGGAGTAGACATATCGGACAAAAACAGTCTAAGACATTGCAGGAGAGATACACTGAGAACCCCCTATGATCCACCTATGGTCACTGACTAAGCCTATGGTGGGACAAGCACCATGGAATATGCTTTGATGCTGGACACCTGACCCCCCAGTGATCTCCCAGGCCCTCCACAGACACAGAAGACAAGGCATAAGATATCATAGGTAAAGAAAGTGATGAACATGATGGGTTCCCCTGTGGCTCGTGGACACCCCTGGGAAGGGCAACAAACTCTTATGATGGGTGATGTATGGGTATGTTGGTCTTTCTTGGTGTGTTCTGGAAGAGGGCTGCATGACCTGTGGGTATACCATGAACTGGCAGTCATCTGACTATTCCTGGATGATCAATAAATGGCTGCTTGGCAGAAGACTCCTGCTGCTTTGTGGCATTAACTCAGGGCAAACCACACTGGTCCACAAGTGAAAGGACCCAAACCCACTCATGGCACAAATGAACACTAGGAGTGGGGCATGTTGAGTGGGGCTGTAGGTGACTCACACTAGCCTTACTTGCATGACACAACATCTAGGGACCTAATAGACACCCTTATCCCCACTGGAGATTCTGTGTTGTTTTGTTACATGTGTTTGTGGCCGAGCCAGTTGGTAGACCTTGGCCTGTGTTAACTCATACTCACTCTCTCTTTTCACACCCAGTCAGGGGACCAATAGATGAAGTCACTGCAGTAATGAGGGGGAGTGGCAGTTGCAAGAGAACAAGATCATTAAGCTGGTGACCAGATGACCTCAAGTGGGAAGGTGCAGGTTACACCACACATACCATATACCAAATTGATTACCACTGTTCAGAGTACTACTTAGAATGTTAGATGCCTGGGCTCGCCCACCAAAGGACATCTTGTCCTCTGATACCTCAAGTGACACCATGTGCAGAGCACCCTCATGCAGAAAACACATTTCCTCAAGCTAATGAAATTGAGGCTAACATGACATAGGCAGCCCTATGACATCACTTATTCTATGTTCCTCAGGGGCACAGATCGTAGCTAGTTTTTATTCCCTGAATGATATACAACTACATTTCCTACATGCCTTAACCCCTCTCTGCGTATGGCACATCTCAATGGTGCAGTTTTGGAGGGGAGATTTCAACATGGTGCTGGACTGCGATAAGGACAGGTCTCACCTCCCTTATGTGTGGCCCCAGCTGCTGCTCTCACAGGCAAATTTGCATCCTGTGTAAAACAGTTTCAGGTCCAGGACAACTGGAGGAGCCATCACACAGAAGCCATGGAGTATTCTTTCTACTCCCTAGTACACAAGTTCCACACCTAATTAGATATGGTCCTAGGAGATGTTGACATGATACTGGCTATTGAGAAGGCCTTATTCCTGGCATAGATGGAGTCATATCATATTCTACTGTTGGTCACTCTGCATTGGACATGCCCACTGCCTTAGGTCCCTACATGCTGGTTAGCAGTGAAAGCCCTCATGGCAACCCATTTCGTGCAGAGACCAGGAGATGTATGGACCAACATTTCTCATCCAATGCTGGGTTGACATGCTCCAGGACAGTGGGACGCATTCAAAGTAGTTCTACAGGGTAACTGCATACACATCATTTATGGCTTTAGAAAGGGGCTCAAATGGGGGCTCAACACACTTGGGCAAGTGACTTGAGAATCATAGTAGTGAGTCACCACCGGCCTGACACACCTCCCAACACTGGAAGCTGGTAGCCACAAGAGGTGCCTACGATCCCACTTTAATCCAATTACATAACATACATTATCGAGACTCTGTTACAAAGCAGCACGGTGAGGGTGACAGAGTAGGATACCTACTCACCTGGCTCTTCCAGTCCAACGTATCTAAACCCCCTAATTGTGTGATCTGAGTCACATCAGAGGCGCTTAAACACACTGTGTCTAAAATTAATGATGCTTTCACTCAACTTTACCAGTCCATTTACACTCCCCCGGATGACTGCCCACATTCGAAGGTGGCTCATTACTTGGTTTGCTTACACCTACCAAGAGTACCCATGCCTAGAAAATGTCTCTTTAGGGCCCCATGATGCTATAAGAGCTTGTGCCAGTGATCATACAGCTCCCCCCGGGGAAACCTCCAGCACCAGTGGTCTCCCAACTGAATTTTATTCAGCATACAAGACGTGACTAGTCCTGAAAATACTATCCTTGTTTTTGGAGGTGTTCAACAACGGGTCCTCTCTCAATCAGAGAGGGAGGCCCTGATAGTGATAGTAATATTACAAAAGCATGACTGGGACCCCACTGACATGCAGTCATACCACCTACTGTAATTGATGATTACCAATTGCAAAAATTATGGGGAAACTATTAGCACTGCTCATTCAACAACATCTCCCTGTGTTCATCCAGGCAGATCAGAGCAGCTTCACACCCTTCCAAAATATGATGCTGAAATGCAGGTGGCTATTCCATTTAATGAATCAAGTGACACAAAGGAGGACACACTGGTCCTTCTCTTAACTGACATCCAGAAGGTATTCAACACAGTCCTTTGACTCTATCTGTCCCCGGTCAGATTCGTTCTCAATGTCTTGCGCTGGATACAACTATTATACTCACACCCGTTGGTGAGGTGTCAGCATGAGTGTGATGGTATTCCTGGTGTGACCAACAAGGAATGGGAAAAGGTAGGAATGGCCCCTGTGCCCCCTCCTGTTCATCCTAGTGATGAACCAGTGGTACATTTGTTGACTGAAAGAGCCCAGGATTAATGCAATCGCTTTCCCCACCCTACACACATTATTTTGCTACATTGATGCATCTCCACTTTCCTGAGTGGTTCCTACCAGAGGTTATCACACTGTAGATGTACTTTGGCAAGGTGTCTGGGTTGAGGGTGTTCTGGACAAACCATGCTTGTTCCCACTAAGTGAGTGAACGTGGCCACCTATGTGGCTGACACAGATTTGGACAATACAGGGGAAGGCGGCAATGTTTTGATATCGGGGTGTACAAATCTACAGAGATGAAGCATGGTTTTACAGCCATGCGATGACCAGAGCCCAAAAGTCCATGGCCTTCTGGTGTGCACTGCCACTGTCACCAGTGAGCAGGATTGCCATAGCCAGGATGCTACTATTATACAAGGATGTTTGCTATTTCACTTCCCTACCTCTTTTCTTACCTATGCAATTCTTCAGAGACATGGGTGCATTAGTGTGCCATATGATTTGGTGACCGGGCAGAGGACAGGTGAGACTAGCCAAGCTGCAAAGGCAGATTGACTCCTGGGGCCTTGGGGTTCCAAACTGTGACGCCTACTAACTGGCTGTGCAGCTGCAGTGTCTGATGCACTGGCTGGTGCTGGGTGGCAGCGACATACAGAAGGAGGTGGTACATACCATGGTGCCTATAACGCTCTATGGAGCATTGACGGAACTGCACCCTTCCCGCTTTGGCCCCAGAGAGATTCAAGTAGCAAGAAGATGCTGGCATCAAATATGCGCAGGTGCAGCGATGCACAGCATATACTCCAGAGACCTGCTCTGGCTCACACCACATTTTAAAGCATTGATTGCACATCACAACCATAAAGAGTTGGTGGATGATGGGCTGCTTGCAGTAGGAGACCTGTTCTCCAACTGCACTCTACACACTTATAATAGTTTGACATATAGTTGGCTTCTGGGATCAGGCCATTTCGTGCTCCTGGGTGAAGTCAGAAACGCACAGGTCAAAGGGGAGATAGGGCCACCGATGGTCCGCACATTACATACTGTCCTCACACATGGGTCTTACAGGAGGGCCACCATTGTTCTATATGCGTTGCTATCTACTGAACCGCACAAAAATCTACACTCACTCAAACAGAAATGGAAAGAATTGTTTGACAATGAACTCACGCACAGTGAAAGAGGCAAGATAGTAGTATATCCTAAAATTGTGATGAGGAACCCAGCTTCAAATATATCCAATGTAACTATTTACACCCCATATTCCTGACACTGAAGCAGGCAGCTAGGATGTTCCCTAATGGACTGGACACATGGAGTGGACCTGCGACACGATTGTGCACTACTGGGTGCATGTCACGATCACACCGCCAGTCCTCACAGCAGACAGATTACTCCAGACATTAAGACTTGTAGGTGAAAGACCTCCTTCAATGATACATGCTCATCTGTCACCTACATACCTCTGACATTCTACTTGTGGGCAACCCCAAGTACGAACAATTCTGCCTTGAGTGATCTAGCAAGAAAAATGACCCTTTATGAGACACACATAAGGACCCAGCTCCACGCTTGGCATAGAGCAGCTACACTGCCACCCAGTGCTGGTGGATCTCTCCTAGACCCTAGAGTTTGTTTGCCCTCTCTACTCCCTGTGCAACATTTGAAAATTGGTTATACACACTCTCAAATCTGGGTCTGAGTACTGTTGGTACCATGCTTTCATTGTTTACACAACTTATGGCCAGGAAGGGTTGCACAAGGGTCTAGTTGAATTTAAGGCTCTCACAGAGCAAAATACACAAAGCTTTGTACAGACTGATTATTGCACTAAAGTGCTAGATGTGGCGATTACCTACAAATGTTCATTTCTCATTGATTCATTGATATCTATAATGTATGAACACTGCAAAATGTAAAAAGGTCAATAAAAACATTCATAGAAAAGGAAATGCGACATGGCAAATGGTAGGCTTCAATAACCTGCTTATGAGACAGATTTTGTAAGTTGCTTCATGTTTACTTCCCATTAAGTCCCGAGCCCTTGCTTAATTGAAACGTTCTGTTTCACCTTGTCCTCGTC